>NC_138384.1:36274504-36383407 GCF_054177405.1 Leptonychotes weddellii
GGGTGTGTGTGTATGTGTGCAGTGTTGGTGGTGTCCGTGTCTGTGGTGTGTGTGTGTGTGTGTATGCCTGGGTGTGTGTGTCTGTGGTATGTCTGCGGGGTGTGTGTGTATGTGTGCACTGTTGGTGGTGTCTGTGTGTGTCTATGGTGTGTGTGGGTGAGTGGATGTGTGGTATCAGTGGGTGGTGTCTGTGTGTGTCTGTGGTGTGTGTGTGTGTGTGTGTGTGTGGTGTCAGAGGACAGTGTGTGTGTGTGTATGTTTGGGTGTGTGTGTGTGTGCAGTGTTGGTGGTATCTGTGTGGGTGTGGATGTGTTGTCAGTGGGTGGTATCCCTGTGTGTATGTGTGTGGGGTCAGTGGACGTGTTTGCGCGCGTGTCCGCGCAGGCGCACAGGATCAGGGCAGGAGACCCCGTCCCCTCGGCCCTTAGGCTGCCTCCCCCACTCCCCAGCCCTGACTCAGTGGGCACACTGCACACACGGGAGGTGCCTCGCTCCGTCCAGCCAGAGGGCAGGGAAAGGAAACGGGCCCTCAGCACAGCACAGATGGGCCAGTGCTTTATTAACGAAGGACTGGAAGAAAACAGGAGGCTACCGGTGTGGGCTGTTGCCTGGGACAGAACGGCAGAGCAAACCCAGGCCTTGTCGACGATCTCCGGGCAGGGCTGGGGGTACAGAAGGACCCCGGCCCGGGGAGTGGGACAGCCCTTTCCCCCTGCACACCTCGCAGACCCTCCGTCTTGTAATGCCCTCCTACAACCCCCACAGAAGCTGTCACGGGAGGGCCTGAAATGACCCAGTCCCAGCCTGGAGAGAAAGATGGTATAATTTCAATTAAGGTCCCAGGCTGTCAAATACATCGTTATTAATCTCTTTGTGGCAAATGTGAGCCGGGACCTGCTTACACAGCCAACTGAGCATGCTCTAAATTAGTGTTTGCAGGTAACGGAGTCAGCTGCCAGCCCCACGCCAGCCGGCTGCAAGCTGGTTACGCCACTAACATGAAAGAATATGAGGCGGTAAAATGGACTGCCTGATTGGGCCTGCAGTCGGATGCTTTTCGCGCCCGATTTACCCACATATTAACGTCTTATTGGTTTAACACAATTTACTACACCTCAGTCGCGGAAAATGATTTTCATTTCCTCTGAAAACCCTACTCACATGCACAGCACAAAGGAGGAGGGGTCTTAAAAAAGCCATCAGTTCACTTTTTTTTTTTTTTAACATGCCCTCAAGATTTTATAACAAGCCTTTGATAATAAAACAACAACAAAAAACGAGGCTTAGGACCGGGTTTGCTGGCCAGCATCTCTTAAGCTTGAGTCTGAGCACCACTGCCTTGACGTTGTGCCCTCTTTTGTGAAAATCAGCCCCATCTCAGCCTCCCGTCCCCTGCTCCCACCCTGCCTCCAGTCCTGACACACGAGTCCCTGTTCTTCTTACCCTGTGTCCCTCTGTGGGGCTGGTGCTGGCCATGCTCCTGGCAGAACGTCCAGAATGTTCTAGGGATGCTCTTTTGACCCCTGTGGGTCAGCAGCCTGCATAGGAGTCTGGCCACCCTGGGCCTTCCTGGGCATCGGTCCAGCCTGCGTTACAAGAGCCACACCCCGCGGGGAAACAACACCTGCTCTAGAGGAGATTTTATACTCCCCACCTAGTTAAGAAAAGAATTCTAAAAGTTCACAGTGGTACAGAGGATAGCAAAAAATAGCTCAGGGCATTTCCCTGTCTCCCATCCATCCAGCCAACCCCCACACACATACTTCTTGACACCAATTGTGGGGCCGACACTGTGCATAAAGGAGACGGGACTTCAAGAAGCCTCCAGCCTCCCAAGGACGCAGACCCCAAAACTGTGTCACAGAGCCACCCGGGCAGTGACAGAGATACACGCCTGAGGGGAGGAAGCTCAGGGCAGAGAGAAGTCGGCCCCCTGCTCACCACTGCAAAATGCCCCTACGGGCTTCGGCTGGCACTGGCTGTAGGGAGCGCCCTCGTCAAATCTGGCGAGGGACACCCCAAGATGTCCCAGGACAACCATCTTCCCACCGCCTTTGGGGGTGACCCCGTCTGCCCCCACCGGTCACCCTGCCCACCTGTCCTACAGGAACAGACTCCGTCTCTCGTTCTCATCTTCTCTGCCTCAGCTTCTCCCCCAGGCCTGCACCCCAGGAAGGTCCCCGCTCTCAGCTCTCAGGGCAGGCACCGCTTCCCTTGCGTACCTCCTACAGCCAGCCATGGGAGGGCAGGGCATACAGTAGGTGCACAACAGTGCACACACCTGGCACGTCCAGTTGAGCCACTCGGTAATGCCACTCGGCACCCTCAGGGCGGCTCTGGTGTGAGCATCAGGCTCATTTCCCCCGATCCACAGAGGAGGCAGCCATGGGGCCGGGGGACTGGGGGGGGGGGGGCGCCCAGTGGGTTGAAGACAAAGGGACGATGTCCCCACAGCTCAGCTTAACAAAGGCCCCTTCACATGACTGCCAAACTCCATGTGTAGACTCTGGATCCCAACACAGACAGACCAGCGTGGACCAGGTATTGATAAGATTAAGGAATTACTGTTAATTTGGTTAGATGTGATGATGACGTGGTGGTTTCGTAAAGGGCAAAAATCCTCAACTGAGACACCTACTGCTGTTCTTACAGCTGAACAGACATGACATCTGGGGTTTGGTTTTAAATATGATGACAAAACAAGACGAAACAAAAACCTCGGTGGGGACTTCGAGGTTCATTATCCTCGGGGGGGGGTGGATATTCGAAATTTCTCATAATTTCATAATTCAAATCTGATATTTGAAATTTCTCATAAAAAGAGAAAAAAGACCTCCATGCCCTGGGTGGGGGTGTAGGGAGCCGGCAGAAGTATTCCTAAGGCCCCTGGCCAGAGCTCACACGCAGGCCCGCAGGGCGGCGGCAGGCTCGGGCTCTGGACCCAGGGGGGCCGGGGGAGGGCGGCTCTTGCCCGACCTGGCAGCCAGCTTTGGAGCTAGACTGCTGGCAGCTGAGGACACAAGGTCACCAGCGTGCAGAGGACAGCAGGGCTCCACTCTGGGGCAAGCCAGTCCTGCTCTAATTTCTGGGTTATTTTTGTTTGAGGCATAGTCATGGGCCAGTTCAGCTGGGAAGAGATTTGTGGGGCAGTGCCAATCTGGGGGACTGCTGCCCGGCCCACCTCCCAGGTAGCCCTGCAGACCTCCCCCGTCCCAGGTCCTGGTAGGGGGCGAGGACCCTGGGACTAGCAGAGCAGATACCGCACTGCAGCAGACCATGTGAAGGCAGAGGCTGGGACACCTCTGTGTGCCCATCCCCATCCTCCTCCAGCGTGACAGAGCTGGGTCCCTAATGAAGCTCTTGTTCCATGCCCCCTCCCAGGACGCCACAGCAATGAGCGCCCTCAAGGCCATGTTAACCTCTTCCTACCCAGGCTAAGAGGAGAGAAATACAGAGGCCCTCTGTTCCGGACTCCTTTCAGGGTAAGACTTTGAAAAAGATGCCTCTCCCCAAGCTACAGGATGGTGAACATACATGCCCGCTGTGCCCACTGCGGACTCTGTGTGCACCTCGCCCTCACCACACACTGACAACACGGGCAGGCCAGAAAGGCTGGGAGGGGCATGAGGAGGCAGAGTGGGCCCTGAGGGCACCCAGGTGGGCTCTGCAAAGTGGGGAAGGGGGGGCAGCACCAAGCTCCTACAAGGCCAGGTCGGAAGAGGCAGCCCAGAATGGGGGTGGCAGTAAAGGTAAAACTCTTTTCCTGGACTCACAACACTCTGACACCAAACGTGTGGGTTTTCCACACCAAGCAATTTTCCAGTTCTCTGTGGTCACCAACCGACGTCCTACAATTTAATTCTGACGCTAACTGCCAGAGTTAGCACAGACCTCCCAGGTTAAGGGCTCAGTACTTATGACTGACTGGCTATAACCTGGGGGTTTCCATGACCCCTTCCTTGGGTTTGATCATTTGCTAGAATGGCTCACAGAACTCAGGAAAGTGCTTTACTTACTATTAGTACTTTATTAGAAAGGATACAACTCAGGAAGAGCCAAACAGAAGAGAGATGCACAGGGCAAGGTGTGGGGGAAGGGACAAGGAGCTTCTATGCCCCGCCCCCCGGCCCGCCACCCTTCCGGCTCTCCCACTGCTTAAGGTCCTGTGGAGGTTCCCTTCCGCAGGCACGGCTGAGTAAGTCACCGGTCAGAACTCCACCTCTGGCCCCTCTCCTCTCTCCCTGGAGTTTGAGGGCAGGGATGAGAGTTCCAACCCCCTAATCTAGGGGTTGGTTCCTCTACCAACCACCCCCACCTTCTAAGAGTCACTCAGGTGCGAGTGAAAGGGGCTTATTATGAATAAAGACACTTTCACTGAAGGAATTCCAAGGGTTCTAGAAGCTCTGTGCCGGGAACTGGGGGCAGAGACCAAATAGGCATTTCTTATTCCATCACAGGGGGAGAACTGGCTGCCTCTTCGGTGTCCTCTCCCCAGTGGAGCTTCCAGACAGTACCATCATTGGGGGGAGATGGACTGGGGGCCTCCTGCCCCCGGACCTGGGTGAGAGGAGTGCCACTGGGGCAGTTTGGGTCTGACCCCAGGGCTTCCTCAGGCCATGGCAGCACGTGCTGAGCCCTGGGTCCCAGCGCAGAGTGGGGCTGAGGAGCTGGCCACGTCACACCCATCGTGGCTGGGCCACCCCAGGAAGTGCTGAGGGGCGGAGGGGACAGTGGCTCGCTGTGGGCCTAACTGGAGCCAAAGGCCAATGGAATTCTCCAGAACACTTTATGAGCCACTTAACTATTCCTCGACCCAGTTGTCCAAGCACAGCCGACGTAATGGCAATGCTCACACATAAAAATGGCAAGCTGCTTTACTAGCGGCTTTCAGAGTCACAACAGCAGCTATTTGGTGAAGTTGCCCGCAAACTGCAGAAACAAAGTCCAAGTGGGGAATGATGGGGCACTAAACCATCCCGAAAAGTCATCAAAGACCATTACCATCAAACACTCTGCCCAGAGCCAGGCAGGTGGTCACAGTCCAAAGACAGACGCCCTGCCCCCGGTGCCGACGCCCAGCCCACGGTCCCCACTCAATTCTGCAGCGGGCCTGTAGTGCTCATCTAGTACTGGCTGAGGGAACATCAATTACTGTTTTTTACATTTTAATCTTTACCCAGAGAAACACAGCAGCTTACCTCTCCATCTCATATTCTTTCATTCCCACTTTTACGGCCTTCATTACCTGGAGAATGGATATTCAGCAAAGACGTTTGTATTAAGGAGATAAGTAACACTGCCTTATAAATAATGTATAGCAGTTTGTCAAAAGAAACTCTTCTTTAAAAAAAAAAAAAAGAATGGTATGGGCGCACAGCGGTGCAGACATGTGACAAATGCGAACTTTCTTAAAGCTCCAAGAGCCATACAGTTTATTTAAACCACTCTGGAGCCCTTCCATCTGGGAGCCCGTGAGCTGCCGGCACCAAGCTACATGGCCAGCTCAGGTGGCGGCCGAGCTTTAACCAAGATGTCTGGTGAACACTTAATGCTCGGAAAGCGATGCCTAGCCTAGAAGGTTTCCTTTGTTTAGCTGTCATAGAACACACAGAAAATGAATTCATGCAAGCAACTGTGGCCCCCAAACGACCCTTGCCTGTCTCCGGACACAAAGCCGTGGCTGTCACTATACAGGCACCAGGCTATCCCAGTCACCCTGAACGTCCTACAAGACATACACTTCCTTATTCGCTCTTGCTCCTCAGGTAAAGTGGGAAGGTTTGGGAAAGAGCCTCATGAGAGAGGCTGTTTTCGGAAATGGAGGACAGTAATCACTGTGCCTGAATGATGGGTAAGGACAGGAGAGCCTTTAAAAGGAGCTGGAGGGGCGCCTGGGTGGCTCAGTTGGTTGGGCGACTGCCTTCGGCTCAGGTCATGATCCTGGAGTCCCGGGATCGAGTCCCGCATCGGGCTTCCTGCTCAGCGGGGAGTCTGCTTCTCCCTCTGACCCTCCCCCCTCTCATGTGCTCTCTCTCTCTCTCTCTCTCTCATTCTCTCAAATAAATAAATAAAATCTTTAAAATAAATAAATAAATAAATAAAATAAAAGGAGCTGGAACCGCCGGAGTGCCAGGAAGGAGAGCCCCACACTCTGAGCGGGGACTTCTTGCTGGGAAACGTCCTCAGGGTGGGTGCCTTAAGGTGAAGGACTGGGGCAGAGCCTCTGCTGTCCCTGCCCTGCCCCCACTGGGGAAGAGAAAAGAGCCATGACCGTGTCTCTGCCGGAAGCAACACTTGCTGCCTACTCACATGGCACCCGGGACTGGAGCCACCACGGGACCGTCCATCTCAACGAGGCCCTCCCACCCCACTCAGAGCCCTGCTGCTTGCCCACCCCAGCTAGAACAGCGCTCCGGCGAGCCCGTGCCCAGCTTACCTCCCGGTGGGCCTCGCTGGAGATTCTGTTGGTGTAACGCAAAACCTCCAGCTCCATGTCCGTCTTAAAGACTCGGCTTCAGAGAGAAGAAAAAAGTGGCAAGTCAGTGATGCCCAGCGTCAGGGGCTGGCCGGACCCCCCCACCCAGGGAGACCTCGGGGCCCACCAAACCCGGCACGGCCTGGGAAGCAGCACAGGGCTGGCTTGTGCCCAGCCAGGCCACTGGGGCATGGGGGTGGAAGGGCCACCAAGCCCCAGAAGTGATACGCTGCACCAAGCGCTGCCCATCCTGGTCTCATGCCAGGCTTGGGTGTGCAGGCTGTTTCTAGTTACAAGACCTGGAAACCGCTGTGGGTGCTGGACGAAGCCCAGATTCTGCAGCCAGACATGTCCTGCCTCACCGAGACTCAGTTTCCCCATCCATAAAATGCGGATAAAATCTACCTGGCAAGGAGGCTGTTGGACCTGAATCAAGTGTGCCAACTCCCAGGGCTCTGCCCAGTTGGCTGAAGAGGGTTACCGTTTCCTCCCACCCCACCCACCTGCCCCTGGGGCAGCCCAGGAATCCTCCTCCACCCCAGTCAGGCCCCCTGCGGGATCCAGGGATGGGGGTGGGAACAGTGGGTGGTGCAGCCACTTCCAGCCATGAGTGCAGGAAAAAATGTGGAAAACAGCCAGTCTGCAGAGAGGAGGAGACAAGGAACAGACAAGAAGAGAAGGGGGCTGTGTGGGGCAGGCAGGCGCAGCCAAGAGGCCCTGCTCTCCTTCTCACTCAGCTGTGCCTCCTGCAGCTGGACTCTGAGGGTCCTGGGGGCCCTCACAATAAATCCATGTTAATCTGCCCAAATGTGGTCAGGTTTCTGGTCTTTGCGATCAACCTCATTGCCAAGTACGACTCAGCTAGAGAAGCTACGTAAATATTTGTTTTCAACCTCCACTTCAGATGAGCAACTCCAGGCCATGCGGCATTTCAGTGGCAGCCGTGACCAGTCATTAAGAGCTCAGCGTCCCCAGTGCGTGCCCCGTGGCCAGCTCTGCGTCCTTTACACAAGGTGACACACCTTCACCAACGCTCCCACACGGCCACCTCTCCCTCTCGTGAAGGGAACACATTCAAGCACCCTGCAGATAGGCAAAGCCAGAGTGTCTGATGATGGCAGACCAGTGCCTGCCCCCCCACCCCCACCCCGTTCACTCTCTCATCCAGCTGCTGTCTGTGTCCTGAAGCTGGACCAAGGCCAAGGACGGCAGCGAAGAAGCTCCCACCTCCATCAGAGGCAGCGAACCTCTGGGGACTTCACAGAAGCAGCCCAAGCCAGCCACTGACTCACACCGTCTCCATGGTGCCATCCAGCTGGGACAGCCAGCCATCTGTCACAGGGAAGTGACGAAGGCATCTTGCAGCACCATGACGCCCTCCTAAGACCGTAAAACCTTCTGGGGAATGTGGAAAAGATAAACCCTTCAGCCCAGTGAGACTTTTTCCACATGAATAGCCTTTCTTTCCTGAGGAAGCAGACCCTGAAGCCTGACACTCGGCTCTTTATCATCAGAAGGCGTCTCTGATTCCCCACCAGGGGGCTGGGAGCAGTCCCACCTGGGGAACAGGAAGCTGCTCCTGTGCCCTGGAGGTGAGGGTCCAAAGCCTGGGCAGGACTCAGATGAGCAGCTCAGCTCCTGAGGCCCAAATCCACTCACAGGATAACCTAGCGGCCCCTGCTGCTTCACTCCCCACTGCCACCTGCTCAGTCCAGCCCGAGCAACTGGTAAGCGGGGAGTGGGCTCCTCTGTTCTCAGGTGCAGTGATGACCAGAATGACAACACAGTGGGGAACCAGGCCCAGGCTGTGCCCGCCCCCAGCCCTCTGCCCCTCTATTCAGCTTAGATCCCTGGTTCATCCTGCCAACATTTCAGACCCCAAGGCCCTGTGCCCACACAGCCATATGGGCTCGGCCAAACCCCCACGAGGGATGAGCCAGAGCCTGGGCCTGCAAAAGCATGATCCGGGGCCACAACGGCCGCAGGAAAATCCGCGACTGGGTAGTTGGCACAGCAAGCTCCCAGTCACCGGCCCCACCGGCCTCAGCACTATCCCAGTTCTGCTCTGAGCTGCTTGGGGGCATGCAAGGCCAGAGGGCTCCTCTCAATTTTATCTCCCTCAGATCTCTCCCCTCCCTTCCCTGGGTCTCCTCCCCTTGTCAGCAGACGAATGAACTCTATCCCTCCTCTCTGAACTCCCAAGCCTTCCCCTCCACACTCGGGTTCTCCTCCCCACCCACTCACAAGGGAAGGAGTGGAGCAGGCTCAGCACCCCAACATACACAGCTGGGCTCAGAGCCCACGTGGCCCCTATTACTGGGAGCTCCATGACCACCCACTTCCCCTTCCTCCTCCTCCTCCGGGCAAGCTCTATCCCCCACTACCCTGCCACTTTCCGGAAGGGAAACCATAACCACCTCTGCTTTGGGAGTGGAGAGAGAGCTGCTTTTATGTTTCATCTCAACCCTCTTGTCCATTTCCTCCCCTCTCCCCTCTCCTCTTCTCCTTTTGGCCTACCACCACCCCCCACCCTGCCAGCCCCCATCTCACCAACGTGTGGGAGAAGGACTCCAGGCTGCCAAATCCAGAAGCGTTCCACGACCGCCGAGAGGAAGCACAGGGAGCCCTGCATCCTCTGGCACCACTGGGCTGCTACCCCTCCTCCATCTCCCTTCCCTGCTCCCAAACCCCCGTCTCTGGCACAGGGCTCTTCGCTGCACCTGCCCTTGTAAGCCCCCAGGCTCCTACAGCTCAGCCTGACACAAACTCCCCCACCTCACCCCACAGCTCCACCACACCCCTGCTACTTCAAACAGACACCTGCACATCATCCCAGACACCTTTGTGTCATCAGTCCATTGCTCCCACATCCAGGTGACGACCAAGGGCTTCAATTCTCGCCGCTACAACCTCTCTCAGACCCTCCGTTTCTCTCCATCCAGACCCCACCGCCTCCAGCCTGGACAACTCTCCGGCCTCTTCTTGCCTCCAGGCGTCTGTGCTCACTGACAGCGGCTGGGAACCTTTAGGAAACAAATGTGACCACGCTTTTCCTTGCTTAAAAGCTTTGGGGGCCTCTAAATGTCCTCGGGATGGAGTTAAAACTACTCACGAGCCTTCCCATGCCTGTCTCCACCACCTACCTCCCCTCAGCCCCACAGCGACTCTTCTGCTCAGGCCCTTTCACCTCCAGCTCCCACCTGAACCACACCTTTCCCGAAGTGGAGGAGGGGCTCCCCCATACCCCTTTCCCTACGTTTCCAGGGCAGTCTATAGGAATCCTTGGAGAGCTACCACACACGGGACTCTTTTTATATTTAAGTCTCTTCCCAAAATGGCCGTGGTCCTGGGGGGTAGGGTAGCGGCACCCCAAGGGCTTGGCCCAAAACAGACACGTAGGAACCAGGGTTAGAAATAGTACCTGGGCATTGCACCAAAGCTGGAAAATGCCTTAGTTCCAAAAAGGAGAGCTCATGGCTCTTTTCAAAGAAGAAAAAGAGGCTTCCTCCACCCCACCTGGGGGAGTTTGGCAGACACGGTGGGATGTGGCTCAGCCAGGCCTGCCCTGCGCAGGACAGGGGCACAGCCTGCCCGGGCTCCAGCAGCCCAAACTGCCACAGCCACCGCCTTACCCTGAGCCACGCAGCTAGGAGGAGGCAGCCCTAAGAGTTGAACCCCAGGAGCCACTGCACAGGCTCTCCCCACAGCCCCTCCCTACAGTGGGAGCGCCCCGGTCTACAGAGGGGCCGGGAAAAGCAGGCCACCAGCTTCTCCTCCAAGGACACTTGGTGCCCAAACCACACTGTCTTCCCATCAGAGATGCCAGCACTTCCGACCATTGATGCTGAGGCCTGCTTTCCTTCCCAATTTGAATTTGTGGAAGATGACAAACCAGGACTTTACCTGGTTTACTCAGGACTTATTTTTAAGTCATGTTTAAAAAAAAAATCACACTGAACCAGGACAAATTATGCCGTAAAGGCGGTTCTCCAACAAAACTGGCCTGGCGCAACTGAATCCGAGCTTTAAAGGCCCTCAGAACAGGCGTCTGCCGTGTGCCGGCTCACCTGACTATCCATAGGGCGCTCTAGGTCTAAGTCTTGCCCAGGTGCCAGGCATCCAGCCTGGCCCAGGTCTCTCCAGGACACAAGCACCAGAAACAGTTTTTAAGATGACTGTACAAAATAACAGGACTTTCCAGCATTCAGCAGTTTCTCCCTATCTTCAGGAAGGATTGACCGCCCTGAGTCTGATGAGGCTATTTCTATGACTCCTGGACATGAAAAGATAAGGAAAAAGGGATTCCAACCCTCCAGAGTGAGGGCTGCCTAGTGTCATACTCAGCCCCAGCCTTGTTTGGCCCCAGTATGTGTGGGGTGGGGTAAGAAATGTGATCTGCAAGTCTTCTATCCCCAGGACAGGACCAAGGCCTCCTCCTCCATGAGGCACCAGAGGACGCAGGTTTGGGACAGAACAACACAGATGCAGTTAACAAGTCTGGGCTGAGAACAACTCAGACTCTTCGACTAGCAAAAGGACATGGCTGACATGTGCAGGCGATAGAGGCCATCATGCAGAGTCCCCAGGCCTGTGGCCCTGCCTGTGAGCATCAATGCACCCAGGTGGCCACTCACATGGCAAGGCAGCGCCCCAGGCAGGGGAGCAGAAGGGGGGAGAAAGCTCCTCCACCATGCCAGGCCCAGAGTCCCCTGCAACAGGCTAGAAATGACAAAAACTGGACTCAGCTGAGATTTATTTGTGCAATCTGGTTTTTTTCCCCTTCAATATGCATAGGTCACAAAACTGCTTCTGGGCATTAAACCCAGGATTAAGACATTAATTAGCTGAGGTTTGAATTCTCCACTGATTAAAACAGTAGCAAGACAGGGGCGCCTGGGTGGCTCAGTCGGTTAAGCGCCTGCCTTCAGCTCAGGTCATGATCCTGGGGTCCTGGGATCGAGCCCCTTCTCCCTCTCCCTCTGCCTGCCACTCTCCCTACTTGTGCTCTCTATCTCTCTGCCAAATAAATAAATAAAAAAATAAAAAAAATAAATAAAAATAAAATAAAACAGTAGCAAGACAGGATGAAGTATATCCAAAATCAATCTCTAAGCATCAAAGTGCCACCGTGGTGAACAAAACCCATTTGAAGGGACAGGAATTCCATCTCTCCTGGAGATGAATGTACAGAGGGGATGGTTCTGTGGGAGCCGGCGGGCAGGAACTCAAGGCCACAGGACCCCCCATGTCCATTCCTTCCACACCCCATGACCTGGTGCTACAAAGGATAAAACCCCAAAACAACAGGAGGGACAGAAAGGAAAGAGCTACTTGGAATTATATATCCTCAGGAGGCTCAATCAATAAGTCCTCTCAAAGAAATTGGAGCCACGAAGAAAATGGCGGTCTCGATCAGCAGTGAGCTAAGTGTGCTTGAGACTTGACATGGGCCAGGCAGACACGGCTGCATACAGGGGAGGCACGGGAGGGTCCACCTCAGTGTGCCGGCCCGGGGCCCAGCCGTGCCTTCCTCTCTGCCTGATGGCGCCCGCACCCCACCTCCTGCCTTCTGGCACATGGTCATTCAAGGCCTCACTCTGCCCTAGGGTCCCCACTGTCCACTCGGCTTTCTTGCTAACGTAGGGTTAAATGCCTCTTCCTCAGGAGACAAAGACAGCAACCCAACTGAAATACTTTTCACACAGTCCAAGAATCTAGGTCATCATCTACGTATCTTCTAATTCAGGACACGTTACCCAGGACGCAGGATCCTGCCGTGCTTCTGCCCCTGAACCATCCACACCTCGCCATCTCCCGAGCACAGAAAAGGCAGGGAAGGAGAAACAGATATATTACTCCCCTGCCTGTTAACACACACAGGACACCTTCACTCTGTGTAATTAACAGTTCTAAAATCGGTGTGTGACTCAATTTAACACAGTCTCACTTAAAACCCAAGAAGGCACACGGCAACTGCTGACATGCTTGTTCTGCTGTGATGCTTCCAGAGGTACTTAACCGGAATCCCAGGCACGGAGCTATTAAGACGGTACAAAAGTATCTCCCTCTATTTCCTAACCTAACTTCAGATCAATTTAATCATCTGCAGAACAGAAGAATGGAACCACAGCCTAAATTATGGAAGTGAGATGCCTGCTCTTAAGTTTCAACTTTTGACCTCCACGTTTGAACTGCAATACCCAGCACGAGAAATTATCAGTTATGATCTCATGTTTCTGGGGAAGAGTATGATTATAGAGGAATTTACAGGAAATCACAAAGGCACTGCTTGAGCGAATGAGAAACAATAAAAGCAGTCACAGAGAGGAAATGAACAACATCCACAAAAACGAGGAAGGAAGCATCCTCTGTGCTGGGAGAGGCTGCTCCTTGCCTCTATCAGACAGGCCCTGGGAGGAATCCCAGACCCCCAGCCCAGCGGCTAACGGGGAGCTGGGGTACATGAGTAGCAGGGGGTGTGGAGCGAGAGGAAGCTCAGCTGCACAGCCCCTGGCCCCCACCCTCACTACACCCTGGCCTTACACAGAGCCATGCCAGGCCCTCTGAGCACCCCTGCGTGTCCCGTGGCCAAGAGAGGACCGAGAGCACAGCTGAAAGTCAGGCAAACCCCCACCCCCATCCCCTCCAGGGTGCCCCTCAGATACACAAGGAGCAGCACAAGATCCTGGGACCACCTGCCTGGGCTCAGCTCCTGGCTTTTTCTCAGGCAAATCCCCTCCCTGTGCCTCAGCTTCCTCATCTGTAGAATGGGGATAATCAGAGCACCTAGCTTAGAGCATAAACAAAATACCTCTTTGAATAAGGGAACAAATGTCAAGTGCTTAGCACAGCGCCGTGTATACAAGAAGTCTGAAAAGGCGACAGACAGGGTGCCTGGGTGGCTCAGTCGGTTAAGCGTCCGACTCTTGATTTCGGCTCAGGTCATGATCTCAGGGTCATGAGATTGAGCCCCCCATTGGGCTCTGCACTCAGTGGGGAGTCTGCTTGGAATTCTGTCTCCCTCTCCCTCTGCCCCTCCCCCCCACTCACTCACACACACACACACACACACACACACACTCTCTCTCTCTCAAATAAATCAATTTTTTTTAAAAAAGGCAATAGACATTGTATTAAGCTGAGTTAGCACTTGACTTCTGTGGGAGCCGGCAGGCAGGAACTCAAGGCCACAGGACCCCCCATGTCCATTCCTTCCACACCTCATGACCTGGTGCTACAAAGGATAAAATCCCAGAACAGGAGGGAAAGAAAGGAAAGAGCTACTTGGAATTACATATCCTCAGGAGGCTCAATCAATAAGTCCTCTCAAAGAAATCGGAGCCATGAAGAAAATGGCAGTTTCGCTCAGCAGTGAGCTAAGTGTGCTTGAGACTTGACGTGGGCCAGGCAGACACGGGCTGCACATCAAGGGAGAGCACTTCTGCTTTGCACATGAGGAAACCAAGGCTCAGTGCTACAGGCTGAATGAATATGGGTCTCCCTCCAACACTGATACGCTGAAACCTAACCTCCACTGTGTTGGTATTCAGAGGTGGGGACTTGGGAGGCAAACAGGTCATGCAGGCAGAACTCTCATGAATGGGACTGGTGCCCTTATAAAAGAGACCCCAGAGAGTTCCCTGCCTCTTCTGTCCTATGAGGACACTGTGGGAACACGGCTACCTAGGGATCAGGAAGTGGGTTCTCACCACACACCGAGTCTGCCAGCACCTCAGTCTTGGATTTCCCAGGTTCTAGAACTGTGAGAAACACATTTCTGTTGTTTATGAGCCATCCACCATGGTAATTGTTATGGCAGCCCAAACGGTCTAAGACACTTGGCGAATCTTCTCAAGTTAGGTATTACTGCATAGCCACTGGCAGACGAAACTGAGGCTCAGAACACTTAAGCGACTTGCCGAGGGGACAGATTGGGGTTAGAGTTTGGATGTGCCTGAGTGGAGGGCTCTTCTGTCACCACAGGCAGCCCCCCTCCATGGGGCCTAGACGGAGGGGGGGTAATGAAAGCATTCAGGACACAGGCACCCAAAGATGTGTCAATCATAAATTGTAAATTATGTCAATCATAATTTAATGTCATAGAAAACCCACTCTCCCGGAAATGAGGGACCAGCCTGCCATTCCACCCAGAATCCTTCCTTCACTTCCTCCAAGAGGGCAGTGACCGTGACCACCATGGATCTCACTGGAGAATGACTGCAGTCACTACAGAGGCCAGAACCCACGCTATTAAAACACACCCTTGAGGCAGTAAGGACAATGTGACATTTCTAAAATAGTTCTACTGCCATCAAATATCAAATAAGTCCTTTCTGCCAGCTTTGATAAAGTTGGTTAGTATTCTTATGAATGCAGAATCCACCTCAGAGCCTTGGAAATGTCACTAGAATTAAAGCATGCCTGTTCCAAAGTAACCAACTAATGACTTGTTCCTCAGGAGATGCTGGAGCGTACAAGCCAGCACGGTCTCCAAAGCACCCGAACCGTAAGCCGCCATGAGGGAGTGTCACACGTGGGGCGTAAGTGGGTGCGGGCCCATTCCTGAGTATCCAGGATTTATTCTTCTGTCAACTGGAAGCTACAGATGGGCCAGGCATCTGTTACTTTATAAAAACAAGAAAAGGCGGCTATGTGCTGAAAGGACACAGGCCCCATCCTCAGAGCGAGTGTGGCTGCCAAGAAAGCTGGGCTGGCTGGCCTACCCTCCAGCGCTCCCACAGTCAGTACCAATGCCTGTGACAGCGCTTGGATTTCCACCTCTGGCCTAGCCTCGCTCCCACTGGAACCTGCTTCAGACTCAACACGGCCCAAACAAGTCCCTGATTGGCCACAGCACCTGCTCTTCCCAGCCATCCCACTACCCAGCCGTTAAGGACAAAAAACTGGAGTCACCTTCAACTCCAGCCTTCACCCAGGTCACAGCCAGCTCCTCCCAGGGGTGTTCCCCCTGACCACCACTCTACTCTCAACTCTGTCACACTACCCTTCTACTGCCACCTGGATCCTGCAGCAGCCTCCTAACTGGCAACTTGCTACCTCTCTTGCCCTACAGCTGAGTCTCCAGTCTGAGGCCAAAATGCCTGCTTGAGTGGGAGGGCCACTTCCAGGGCCCGCAGAGGCAATGAGCCCCAACCTGAGAAGGTTTGCCCTGCTGTGACCTAAAAGAACCCAGTTATGCTGCAGGTACGTACAGGCTGCCGGTATCAGCAAGGAAGGAACGGAGGCAACATAAGAACATGTACAACAGGATGCCAAGTTGTCAGGACACAGAAGCAACATGAGGAAAACATGTTTACCTTTCTGGCAACAGGATTATGTATGATGTTTATTTTCACTCTTTTCATTATCTACTCTGAGCTATAGGAGCGTGGCTCATTCATGGCAGGAGTTTTTAAAAGTATCCTAAATAAAAGATAAGAAAAATTTAACTGACCTTCAAGTGACTCAAGCCCTTTTGGAACGTCAGACCAACTGACACACACACACACACAAAACAGCGAAGAGAGTTGTTCTGGGGACCATCTTTTCTGAGGGGCTCTCTGAGATGGGGCAGGGTGTCTCAGCTTCCTGAGCGGAGCACAACAAATAGCCAAAGTAGCCATAAGCAATACTCACCACTCCACAATTTCTGGATGAAGAATGGTGTTATTGACATTAAACCTGTAGAGGAAAAACAAATCAAGCCTATTAGTTCAATGGTCTATCATCTCCCCACAAGAAATACCTCTTTTAAGGCATACCAAGAGAGGGCATGACCCAGAGAGGGCCCCAAGCTTTAACTTCATGACCCCTGGGCCCATAGAAGGCCTGCTGCTCACTTCCTGCAGCAGACTTGCAGCCAGGCCAAGTGCTCTAGGTGCCGTCAGAGAAAAAGCTGCTCGGCTGCAAAACACCATCCTCCACTCTCACTAGGCAGACCTAAAGGCCACAGCCTCCTCTGTCAAGTATACCAACATACACACAATAGGAGTCCCAGAAGAAAAGGAGAAAGATAAAGGAGAAGAATTTTTGAAAAGAAAAAAAAAAGGCCCCAAACTTCACCAATTTAATGAAAAACATGAATCTACACATCCACAAAGCCCAATAAACTCCAAAAAGGATAAATCCCAAGAGACCCACATTCAGACATATAATCTAACTGTCAAAAGACAAAGAGAAAATCCTGAAAGCAGTAAGAGGAAAAAAAATGCATGACATACAAGGAATTCTTAGTAAGATCAATGGCTGATTTCTCATCAGAAACCATAAAGGCCAAAAGGCAGTAGGATGAAAGAAAAAAAAAAAATGCATCAACCAAAATTCTATATCCAGCAAAGCTATGATTCAAAAATGAAAGGAAAATTAAAACAGTCCCAGATAGACAAAAATAGAGAATTTATTGCTAGAAGACTTTCCTACCAGAAATCCTAAAGGAAATCTTTCAGACTGTAGTGAACAACACTAGAGTAACTTGAATCCCCATGAAGAAAAACAAGGCATTGATAAAATAAATTACATAAGCAAGTAAAGCGACAGAGTAAATGTACTTTTTTTTCTAACTCCTTTTTTCACCTCTCTGACTTAAAAGACAACTGCATAAAGCAGTAATTGTAAATCTGTGTTGACTAATGGAACATGTGAAGATGCAATCTGTATGCAACAACAGCACAAAGGAGGGGACAACATGGAGCTATACAAAGTTGTTGTATGCTACTGAAATTAAGCTGACATTAACGAAAACTAGACTGTCACAAGTTTAAGAGGTCACTTGCAATCCCCCAGGTAATAACTACGAAAATAATTTAAACATACAGAAAAGGAGATGAGAAAGGAATAAAAACAATGTATCACAAAAAAATCAATTAAATACAAAAGAAAGTAGTAATGGAGAAGCTGAGGAACAAAAATGACATATGACATATAGAAACTAGTGACAAAATGGCAGAAGGAATTCATTCCTTATCAGCAATTACTTTAGATGTAAATAGATTTGATTCTCCAATTAAAAGGCAGGGACTGGCAGAAGGAATTAAAAGAAACATGATACAAGTAAATGTTTTAAAAAGATACACTTTAGAGTCAAAAACACAAATAGGTTGAGAATGAAAGGATGAGAAAAGATGTATAATGCAAAGAGAAACCAAAAGGGAGCTGGAACAGCTCTGTTAATATCAGACAAAATAAAGGTTAAGACAAAAAAATTTACTAAAGATAAAAGACATTTTATACAAATTAAAAGATAAATTCATGAAGAAGACATAATAATTATAAACACATACACACCTAACAACACAGCCCCAAGATATATGAATCAAAAACTGACAGAATTGAAGGGGAAATAAATAACTCAACAATATCTGGAAACTTCAATACTCTGCTTGCAGTAATGGATAGAACAACTAATGGAAGATTGACAAGGAAATAGGAGACCTGAGCAACACTATCAACCAACTACACCTAACAGACATCTCTAGACTACTCCACCCTACAGTAGAATACCCATTTTCTCAAGTGCACATGGAACATTCTCCAGAATAGATCATATGTTAAGCCATAAAACAACTCCCAATAAACTTATAAGGACTGAAATCATATTGAGTGTGTCCTCCAAGCACGTTGGAATGAAATTAGAAATCAGTAACAGAAGAAAAATTCACTAATCTGTAGAAATTAACTTTTATACTCTTAAATAACCAATAGGTCAATGAAGAAATCAGAAGGGAAACTGAAAATACTGAGACGAATGGAAACAAAAGCACAACGTACCAAAACCTAAAGAATGCTGCTAAAGCAGTGCTTACAAAGAAGTTAACAGCCAAAAATACTGATGTTAAAAAGGAAGAAAGTTATCTCAAACCAATGACCTACTCTTCTAACTTAAGAAACTAGAGAAAGAAGGAGCACCTGGGTGGCTCAGTTGGTTGAACATCAGACTCTTGATTTCGGCTCAGGTCATGATCTTAGGGTCTTGAGATCAAGCCCCACGCCAGGCTCCGCACTGAGCATGGAGCCTGCTTGGGATTCTCTTTCTCTCTCTCTCCCTCTGCCTCTCTCCCCCAACACATGCATGCACTCTCTCTCTCTCACAAATATAAATCAAAATCTTTTAAAAAGAAACTGGAAAAAGAAGACGAAACTAAACCCAAAGCAAGCAGAAGGAATAGAATAATAAAAATTTGAGCAGAAATAAGCAAAAAAGAGAAAGCAAAACAGTAGAGAAAAATCAATGGGATAAAAATTGGTTCCTTGAAAACATCAACAAAACTAACAGCTTTAGCCTGACCAAGAAACAAAGAGAAGGCTCAAGTTACTGACCAGAGATTAAAAAGGGGACATTATTAATGATTTAACAAAAATTAAAAGGATTATAAGAGAATATAATGAACAACTATATGGCAATAACTGGATAATTGAGATGAAAAAGACAAATTCCAGGATGCCTGAGTGTCTCAGTCAGTTAAGCTTCTACCTTCAGCTCAGGTCATGATCCCAGGGTCCTGGGATAGAGCTCCATGTCTGGCTCCCTGCTCAGCAGGGAGCCTGCTTCTCCCTCTTCCTCTGCCCCGCCCCCCCGCTTGTGCTCTCTTTCTCTCTCTAATAAAATCTTAAAAAAAAAAAAGAAAAAGACAAATCCCTAAAGACACAAACTACCAAAACTGATACAAGAAAAAAAAATGCAAATAGACCTATGACAAGTAGAGACTGAATTAGTAATCAAAACCTCCTCACAAAGAAAAGCCCTGGATCAAATGCCTTCATCATGAATACCAAATGTTTAAAAACGAATTAACACCAATCCTTCATTAACTCTTACTAAAACTAGAAGAGGAAGGAACACTTTTCAACTCATTCTACAAGCTCAGAATTACCCTGATACCAAAACCAAGACATCATAAGAAACTATAGCTGGAAATCTCTCCTGAACACTGGCACAAAAAAGTCTTCAACAAAACACTAACAAACAAAATCCACCAACATATCAAAAGGACATACACCATGACCAAATCATATTTATCTCAGGAATGTGGTTACTTCAACAGACAAAAAGAATATAATACACCATATTAACAGAATTTAGAACAAAACCACACAGATGTAGAAAAAGGATCTTACAAAATCCAACAACCTTTCATGATAAAAACACTCAATGAACTAGTAAGAGAAGGGAACTTCCCCAACCTGATAAAGGTATCTACAAAAAACACACAGCCTACATCATAGTTAATGGTCAAAGATGAAAAGCTTTCCCCTAAGATGAGGAACAAGGCCCTTCCTCTCCACTTCTGTTCAAAACTGCACACAAGAAACATTTATCATAGTCATATACTGGAAGTTTCAACAATTTTCAAAGCACTGAGATATAGAAAATGCTCAATGATTACAGTAGAATTAAACTAGAAATCAGTAACAGAAGGAAAACTATAAAATCCCAATTTGTTTGGAAATTAAGCAACAGACTTCTAAGGACTTGCTGTTCAAAAAGGAAATAACAAAATTAGAAAATAAAAGCATGAAATAGCAGAACTGGTGAAATGCAGGTAAACAATGCCCAGAGGAAAAGGTATTTAGTGGAAAAGAACACTGAAAACAATGATCTATGGGGCCACTGGGTGGCTCAGATAGTTAAGCATCTGCCTTCAGCTCAGGTCATGATCTCAGGGTCTGGAATCGAGCCCCACGTCGGGCTCCCAGCTCAGCAGAGAGTCTGCTTCTCTCTCTCCTTCTGCCTCTCCTGCTTGTGCTCCATCTCTCTCTCTCTCAAATGAATAAATAAAATCTTTTTTAAAAGAAAGAAAAAAAAACCATGATCCAAGCTCCTATCCCCAAACATGTCCCTTTCTTCTCTCTCAAGAAGCTAGAAAAAGAACAAACCTAAAGAAAGTAAAAGGAAATTAAAAAGCACAAAAATCAATGAAATAAAAGGCAAACACAAAATAAAGAAAAATCTATAAAGCCAAAAGTTGTTCTTTGATAAGATAAACATAACTGGAAAAGGGACCCCAGGAGACACAAAAAGATCAGGTCAGGGCACATCATGTGTGACCCAGAGCTCAAGCCAGCAGTGAGAGAGCTGGGGAAGCATGGCATGGCCCAGCACAAAATACAGGCCTCAGCAGAGAAGCTGGGGGCAAGCCTTCAACCCTCTGGATTCTGAGCCCTGCAGGGCATGCTGGCTTATGACCAAGCAGGGACTCTCCATGGCCCCATTACTGATGTTTGAAAACACCTATCTAATGCCGCGGTTATGCAGCTGGCACCCCCACTGCTGGTTGAGCCCACTGAAGAATGAAGGACAGAGGAGAGAAGTGGGAAGGGGGCATTAACAGGCTAGGAGGATTCCAAATCTCCAAAGCTTTTGGGACTCCTAACTACACAAATAAGACCAACTCAAAGTCACCCGAAATGTTGCGGAATCAAAGCCCTACTTGTGAAATATCAAAGAGACCACAGGCAGCCAACCTGGTTCAGAGTCAAGAACAGAGCAGCAGATGATATAAATCAAGACGACAACACAGACTCTGCCTCCCATTTCCCCAAATGTCACTTTGACGTTTGGAAAAGCAATGGCCTATCTACTCAGCAGGAAAACACAGCAGTAAAATTTCACTTTACAAAATGTACGTACACATACACATATGCTCCTACAGACACATGAGCAGCAAAGTGACCCAGCACACAAACACAGATGCAAACACAACAGATATGATGAACACACACCCAAGCAGGCACGCACTTAGGAAGAGGTGCAGGCAGACACACACAGATGTACATGCAACACACACACACACACACACACACACGCACGCACACGCACACACACCCGGAGACAAACCCAGACAGGCATATGCTTAGACTAATACACAAAGATCGACCCCTAAATATACACCCATACAGAAACCCATAGATTCACACAAAAGGGCACTCAGATACGAAAATACTCAGACAGAGAAACACTCAAGACACACACAGAAGAGTCCAAAAGACATTCACCCCCATTGCCTCTATCCTAGTTAGCATTTTCTATGATAAGCATGTATCAGTTGGGTAAAAACAACAATAAATCCACCAGTGCCTAAGAGGGTGGGGAGCAAGTGTCCTGGAAGCATAGGGTAATTCCCTGGTGGGCTCAGCCTGAGGGATGGGTGACAAAGGGTGCGCAGGATGGGTCCAAACTCCCCTGCCCCAGCTCCTGGCCTTCTCCCTGCAGTTTCTAACTCCAGGAAGGAGGTGAGACCCACTGGAGAACATGCCCTGCAAGGGCCCCCCACTGCCCTCCCCTGCTAGGGGCTGGAGTGGGTTCCTGTCTCTTCATGGAGATTCCATGGACCATAATGAGAAGCTCAAGTTAACGAAGAGTAACCTGATACGCAAGTTAACAGTAACCACAAAGCCAAGTCCCCCCACCACAGACCGGCATTTCGTTGTGATCATCAGGTTTTAACAAAGTCCCTCTATTTCCTGGGTTTAAAAATTCACATCTTTGGAGTGCCAGGGTGGCTCAGTTGTTAAGCATCTGCCTTTGGCTCAGATCATGATCCCAGGGTCCTGGAATCGAGCCCGGCATCGGGCTCCCTGCTCGGTGGGAAAGCCTTCTTCTCCCTTTCCCACTCCCCCTGCTTGTGTTTCCTCTCTCACTGTCTCTCTCTCTCCGTCAAATAAATAAATAAATAAAATCTTAAAAAAAAAAAATTAAAATTCACATCTTTGAATATTTATATCCCTACATTAGCAACCCCCCAAACTCAGCAATTTCATATTTAACTGCTTATTTAAATGGAATTAATTTATAACCAATTGTCTTCAAATATGCAAGGCAATTTAAGTAAATGCCAAAAGATAAGAAATATGCTTATCCTGAACAACCAGCTGATGTAAAATATCGACCATATTTCTCTCTCAGACAATGACATGAAACTGAGCCCTCCGCAACTCATTGCCCTGGCCCAGGGCTCCCAGGCAGTCTGCCTGTTCTGGAGGGAACTGTCTCCTGGCAGGCAGGCACCCCCATGAGCCACCTGGCCCCTGCAGATCTTCTCCTCCAGGGTCAGCCTCCCCCTCTCTCTCCCTCTCTCAGGAAAATCTGCTCTGAAGTCTACCTCCTCAGATGCTAGCAAAGATTTATCATGTCTGCCCTTTGCTCCCAGGCTACAGGAACCAATTGCTCCAGGCAGCCGCGGGAGGGAGCCCACAGGGAGAAGCCCCACGCCCTCCATACCACACCCCTACCCTCACCTGTCCACCCAGCTGTTCTCTGGCCGGGGCTAGCCGGAGCTGAGGTGAAGAGGCTCTTAACTGGGTGGACAGGTGAGGCCACTGTTCTACGATAAGCTCCTTTCTCCCCCCAGGCCAAGGGACAAAGGTGGCCTGGGATGGCCCACAGCAGAAACCTGGAGGCCAAACCCGAACTTCTGCCACAGCAGGTCAATCAAAAATCCAAGACGTGGGGTGTTTCAGAGAAGTCCAAAAGGGTCAAAAACCAAATTTCCAGGAATAAGATGCTTTACTAGGGCAGTAAGAAGCAACCGGTGACAGACACCGATGGAAAGTGGGACAATGGCAAGACTCATCTTGCTTAGGAAACAGGCTATTATTATCCACAGCCAGCAGCTGGAGACGCGGCAGGCAGGTGAATGTAGCTGAGCTGCAGCAGCCCTCAAGGACAGTGGCAGAAGGAACGAGGGGACCAAGTCAAGGTGCTGGCAGCCAGGGTGAGTGGGAGGCAGGGGACCGAGCGGCACCCAGAGCCCAGGAATACAGACAGGACTTTCCAGCGGGCAGCTGGAGGCAGAGACCGGGGCCCAAAGTCATACCCGTGGCATGCAGGGTAGGGGCACCCACCGCAGGCTCCTACCCAACAGAGCAACCCCTGAGGGCTGAGCTACTCAAAGGATGCCCCAGAGGGAAGGGAGGGAGGACCACAGGCAGGCCAGGGAACTCTGAAGCAGAGACACATGTGGGAGGGCTCTCACCAGCGGTGCATCGGTGCATCGGCCAAGACACATGGGTATGAAAACAATCCCCCAGCTCCTCCAGCCTGCGGGGGACAGGCTCTCAGTCCAGCAACGAGCGGCTGGGGAGTACCCCAAGTCAGCCCCATCTGGACTGGACTACAGATCGGAGAGGGCCCGGCCAGGGCCTGGGGAGAACCAGCAAAGTTAAGGCAGTCCCTGGCTCTCCAAAAAAGCTTCCAAATGCCGACTGGGCAGGGAGGGGGTTTGGCAGAGCACAGGCTCCTCTGGGCTCTTGGCAGGGGCTGAGGGGTCCCACAGACCAACAGGGGCCAGAGGCTGAGGTCCTGTTCACAGCAGGATTCCTCCTAGGGAAGAGGTCTCAGCTGCCACGGCCCACTGACTGTGATGGCCCTGGAATCTGCCCACGCCTCGTCTCTGGGAAGACCTGGGGAGCGGCCAGCTGAGCTCTGCTCTCAGGGGTCACATCCGGAGCTCCCTCCCATACCTGCCACACCACCCACCAGACCTGTTCCTGGGGTGCTGGGGAGGCATTCTCAGCACCAAAAACCTCTGGAGGGGGCAGGCAAAGAACCCGCAACGCACTGGCATCGGGAATCTTATAATCAGTGATCCCGAAGTCCACCTGGCCCACTGCACAGAGACGGGGAGACCAAGGCTCAGGGGGGCAACAGGGCTTGATGGGGATGTGCTTGTGAACAAGTGAACACCTGTTTCCAGAGCACCAGCTCCATGCCAGGCTCCGGGGCAAAGCAGGATCCCATTTCGCCCCCATGCAAGCCCCAGCAACACCATTATGCGTGCGGGAGCTGAGGCTCAGAGGGCAAGCTCTGTTAAATGAGGTGGCCACGAGGGCTCCCTCCTCTCACTCAGGGCCCTCCCCACGAGGCAGAGACCTAGCGGAGGCTGGAGGGGCCAGCCCATGGGAACACAGATGTTGGTGCTGGTTGAGGCAGGTGAGCCAGGCAGCGGCACCTCGGCAGGGCTGGGGGACCAGGGGAGGCTGGGCCCAGGACAGGCCACAGCGGGCTGGGCCCACGCCTTCCGCTCTGCTCCAGGGCCTGGAGGGACATGGCAGCTCCACGGCCAGCATTTCAAAGAGCGAGCACATGGCTACTCCAGGGAAATTCCCAAGAGGATGCAGGGGTTTGAGCAATGAGAAGCAAACCTGATACTCGCCCCCATCCCATCGCTCTTATCATTGGGGGGCGATACATATTTATGAGCTCATAATCCTTCCTAATCACCCCTACATCACACAGACGCACAAACTCCCTGTGGCTCAGGCTCATACATAATTATTAGGCACTTCCTCTGTCACCGCCTCAGTCCACCAAAGGACGACAGGACGCAGTGGCGCAAAGTAAGTGCGGTAGTGGGGGAGCTGGGGATGGGAGGCCCAGGAGCAAGGCTGGGGGGCCAGCCACACTCAGCAGCCTGGGGGAGCAAGTGCCCCCCTCAAGGGTTCCTCTGCCACAGCCTGGAGCCCCAGACGAACCACCCCCCACCCACCCCGCCGCAGGGCCAGTCCCCAGCCGGCCCAGGGACACAGCCCAGCTTGCAGGAAGCTCTCTCCAGGGGCCTCAGTATGAGGGGGACAAGGAGGGCAAGGTGCCTTACCTCGGCCCCACATCTGCCTTCCTACCTGGAGAGGCCCAGGAGGGGGAGCAGGGTTTGGAGGATGGGCCTGGAGCTAAACGGGGGGAGCGAGGGCAGGTAAGGGGTTCGCTCTCTTGAGACTGGGGCAACAGCAGACTCAGGCTGGGAGAAGTCAGTGCCAGGACTGAGGAGAGGGGCTGAGAAGAGCAAGGACCACAGAGCTGAGAGCAGGTCTCTAGACGGAGAGTAGGCCCCCGCCTGTCTGTGCTCCCCAAGCCCGGGCAGGTCTGCACTTGCATTATGGAGCTCAACAGAGAAGCAGAAGTTGAAGTGATCCTAGGCAAATCATTTTTCTAAACATTTCCTCAAAATACCCAATCCGACTCCTTCCTAGCATCCTCCTGTTCGTGTATTTTGTGTCTAGCTTGCAGACAGGGCAAGGCCTGCGGGTGAAGAGGTGAGCGGGGGAAGAGGGAGACCATTCCAGGGGCCCCAGCACTCACTTGCTGATGCCCTCGAAGGAGGCCTCCCTGCAGATACTGCCGCTGTCCGTGTTGACGCCACGCTGTAGAGACAGAGGGAGCATGAAGGGCGGGGCAGGCACACGGGGCCGCCCTACGGGGTCCCCACCACCTGCAGGGGAGCGCCCGCCTCCTCTATCCAGCCTCAGGACTGGGGAAGAACCTGGAGCCCCCACCCCTGCCCAGCAAACATATCCCTTCCTGCCGTTCAGGTAACTCCCAGCCAAGCCTGCCCTCCCACCCCTGCTCAAAGGCAAGCTGTCCGTTCTCTGCCGCAGCCTGAACCTGGAGGAAAGGAAAGGGCCGCACAAACAGCATCCCAGGTGCATGAAAGCCTCCTCCCTCAGATCGCTTTGCTAAAACCAGCTCAGGCTGTGCAGGCACAGACGGGGAGTGTGCACACACTCCCCACTGACAGGGTCCAAAAAAGCACTGTCACATCCAGCCCTCCCGGAGATGTGGGTAGGACCCAACTCTGGCATGATGGGCGCTTCTCAGTGACACTACGGAGCTGTGGTACATCCCTGTCCTTCCCCTGACTGGGAGGAGAGTGGAATTCAGACAAGAGAGGAGACAAAAAGGACTCAGAGAAAAGTGTGCCATCCCCAGAGAGGCAAGGCGTTCCGAAGCGCCCTTCTTCCTTAAGAATGGCAGGCCAACGTTGAATAATGCCCCCCAAAGAAAACACGCCGGGCCATCTCCGACCACAGTCATCTCACGTAATCTTCCTGCTCAGCCATCAAAACAGCAGAGCGGAAAAAAGACACCATGTGAAGTGCTTTTAAAAAAAAAAAAAAAAACCAAGAAGAACTATTTCTGAAAAAAAATCGATGAACGAGAGAAAAGGGTCACTTTGGGAAGGAAGAACAGTTGTACACTCTCCATATTTGAAACTCCCCAAGGTCAAAAAAGTGCAAGAAAGCTGGTTCTTCTCTGAGCCATTTCACTGCCAGAGGGCCCCCACAGCCCTATTTAAGGCACCAGGGGCCCACCAGGCACCCCGACCCACCCCTAGGCCGTGGCAGGTCATTCAGTGTACCCAATTCTATATCTGATGCCAAAGAGCCCAACAACCTTGCAGACAGGCACCACAGGTGTGTCTTTAAAATTCTATTAACAACGGAGGAGACACAGGGTGGAAGCACATTGATATTCTACATCCACAAACTCTGTGAGCTCGGCCTGACACAAATACATTCTCCAGCTGGGTTTTAACCCTTGGAGTAGGCGTGGCGTCTTCTGCCAGGACCCGGCACATCTCAGGGACACTGGAGGATGGAGGACGTGGTCCCGGATGTATTCAGCCATCTTGAAGGAGGTGTCACTACGTGTTACCGATGACCATTCCTCCAGTTTTCAAATCCTCTGCAGGGGTAGGCAGCTCCCTAAAACCTTTCCCCGTGGTGCCCAATCCCTGGACACCAGCCACTTACCAAAGTGAGGAGGACAGAGGGGTTCTGTGACGTCAGGACACTGGCGATCTAAAAGGTCAGAAAGAAAAATCCACTTTAGAGCAATCGCAAAGACATCTGATGGAGATGATACGCCACCATGACTTAACGATGTCAGCTCACATTTATGGAGCCAGTGGTTAAAACCAGGCAGTGATGCTGTTGTCCACATCCTGCAGATGAGGAGACCGAGGCTTGTGGACACCAAAGGACTTCTGAAAGCCACGTGGCTATCAAGTGGCAGACAGGGATTCATGCCTACACCTGGCACACCTTCCCACATGCCGCCCTGCCTCCGGGCCCAACACACATCCCAGGCTCCACGCCGCCAGACCTGCCCACCCCGCAACAGCCCCCCCCCGCCAGGCCAGCACCTCTGTCCATCTGCCAGTCCCTCCGGAAAGACCTGTTCCAACTACCTCTTAGGCACCGATCCCAACAGCCTCCTGTCCCCAGGGCAGACACCTCCCTCCCTGCCCCCCATTCATCTCCTAGACTGTGTGGAGGAAGCTTCCCCCAATCCCACCCTCTGTCCCCCACCCCAAATCCCCACTCTCCATCCCTCCTCCACCTTGACCCACTCAGGCCTCATGTCCCTGCATGCTGGCTGCTTTCTATCCCAACCCCATGAATGAATGTGCCACACAACCTCATCTCTCCATGCCTCTGCTCAGGCTCTGACCCCTGCCTAGAATGCCTCCTCCCCTCCTCAGCAATAGTAAAGCCTTTTGTTACCCAGACAGATTCATTCACTCCCTCATCTCCTGCCCCATTCCCTTGGCAAAGTGCCCACCACACTACATTAGCCACGACATTTGTACCCGAGAGCACCAAGCACCCTGGTGGGAGCATTTTCTTCCTCTCCTGGCCCCCACGCCTCAGTCTGCCCTGCATCTTGGCTACCGAGGCCCCTGCCGTATTTGAGCCCCCACCCCCACCCAAAACTCTTTCACACCCTGACATGGGCGTGAGAAGTATTTGTTGTTGTTTGTTTTTTTTTGTTTGTTTTGTTTTTTTTAGATTTTATTTATTTATCTGAGAGAGAGAATGGGAGACAGAGAGCATGAGAGGGGGAGGATCAGAGGGAGAAGCAGACTCCCCGCTGAGCAGGGAGCCCGATGTGGGACTCGATCCCGGGACTCCAGGATCATGACCTGAGCCGAAGGCAGTTGCTTAACCAACTGAGCCACCCAGGCGCCCCTTGTTGTTTGTTGTTTTAACAGCTTTCCTGAGCTATCACTGACAGGCTCTACAATGCACATATTTAAAGTGCACATTTTGATAAGTTTTGACATATGTATGTACATGTTTTTTAATACTGAGAGGCTCCCAGAGAAAACCTGGAATATACTGAAAACTGTAAGAAGATAAAATACACCTACAATCCTATCCCCAGAGACTTTTTATCTCTGCACATGAAAACAGAGATCTGTAATGACATCTGGATCATATGAAGTTACACACTTCACCTGTTTCCTGAGATGAAGTATTCTCCAGCCACGGGATTTTTACCAATCTCTACCACCGGGGGAGGGGAAACGCCCAACGAGCTCCCTGATCATGGCCTGTGCCGGTCCCTCCAGACATCATCTCATCTAACCACCTGGGAAGTTGGAGCTACTTGTGTCCAGATTTCACAAATGAGAAAGCCGACAGGTTCAATCATTTGTCCAGGTTCATGGTTAAAAACGAGCAGAGGCCAGAGTTGAACATACGGCTGTATGGCTCTCTTAATGGACACAGCACAGTTCATTTATTCATTCATTCCTCTACTGGACACTTAAATAACTTCCAGCGATTAACTAGTGTTAGAGAGGCCCTGACGAACACTCTTCTATACAAATCCAGTTTCTTACCATAAATTCCTTTAAAAATGTATTTCCTTAAAAAAAAAGAGAGAGAGAGAGAGTGACCCAGTGACACCCCTGGGTGAAAAGCCATACGCTTCATTGAGGGCTTTGATGCTGGTGGCCAGACGATCCTCCAGATGTGTGCCAGCCGCCCTCCCCCCACGGCGCACAAGGCTCCGCCTCCCCAGACCCTCCTCTCTGACTCCTGCCATGAGGACAACTGAACCCCCCACCCCCGCCTCTGTGCTGCACACACCAACAGCTCGGCTGAATCCCTGCCACTCCCACAGGCCCTCCTGGAGGAGGGGGCACGCATTAAAAGGAACAAGAGCTGTGCATGTCGGGCCCCTGGGTGTGCTGTCACGTCGACAGGAAGGGTCTCCATTCATCAGCACAGAACAGCCCCGTCAATGACGGTGGCAGGACTGGAGAGCGAGCAGGCACCCGGGGACGGCCACGTGCCACCGCCCCTGGCAGAGGGGAGCCAGATCACAAATGCACGGTCTGGTGGTTTCTCTCTCGGCGATGGCTCGGGACGTGCTGGTTAGGAATGATGGGGAAAGCAGGCCTCTCTGTGCTGCCTGGTGCGAAGACGGGCCGAGAGCCGACACACCAAGCAGGCCGGGCGTCTGCCAGTACTGGCAAGACGGCGTCTCTGGTGGATCACGACGGCCTGAGTGGGCCCTGGTTCCCTCTGCAGTTGTAAAACCTCTCCCAGCCTGGCAGCTCCGTCCGCCCTTCCACATGGAGACCCATTAGCACTACGTTCTCCTCAGCACACCCCGGGCCCACGCCTCAGAAATAAAGGAGGCGGGCTGCGCCTGTGTGTCGCCAGCTCAAATGCAGCTCCAGCGCACAGGACGGCTCGCCTGTCAACCCCGAGCCTCCTTTCCACGGAGTGCGGGCCGCGGGGGACCCATCAGCCTTCCCAAACCGGCGCTGTTAAATGCCCCTGACGTGCTGCATCCACAGCCAGCATCAATTTCCTGGGCAGCCAGGCCTCGCTGGCAGGTTGAGGGAGATGGCACAGGCAGAACTGATCAGAGCCTTGTGCAGAGGGGCCCTCCCTTGGGGACACTCAGAGGCTGCCCGAGGACCCCTCATGCACCCTCACGCTCAGGGCCCCAGCCAGGCCTGCTGGCTACTCTGCCTGGGTGACGGGCCAGAGAAAGGGGCAGAGCAGTCCTTAACCAAGCCTGCCCTGCTCTAGGGAGCTGGGCTTCACCCTGCGAGCACCCAAGCTTGTGAACTGTTTTGGGGCACCTGGCTGGCGCAGTCGGTTAAGTGTCCGACTCCTGGTTTTGGCTCAGGGTCATGAGACTGAACCCCATGTCAGGCTCCACGCTCCATGTGGAGTCTGCTTAACACTCTCTCCCCCTTGCACGCACGCATGCTCTCTCTCTCCAAAGTGAATAAATAAATCTTTAAAAGCAACTGTTTTTCACGGCCGTCTGAAACAAGGGTGCAACTTGGTGGCTGGCAACGCGTCTAAAAATCTGAACTTGTTTCTAAAATGTAAGCATCAGGAAAGCTCACAAACACCATGGATCTGCAGCTCCTCCTGCACAATTGGGAGTTTCCAGCAACTCTGGACCAGCAGTCCCACGTAGCAGCTGTCCCTTCAGAGGTGCCACCCCACCCCAGAGTGAAGCACCTGGCCAGCTGTCAACAACGAGCCCCCGTCTCCAGTAAGAATCAGAGCAGTAAGTCAGGACAGAATTGATGAACCATGACAGTGACGACGACGGGACACAGCGGACAGCTCTTGGACCCGAGATCCTGTCCTCTGAACTCCTCTGAAGGCTTCATTTAAGATTCTGCTTCGTAAATACAGAGTGAGAGTGGGCTGCTCTGTGGGGCTGTGATTCTGCACGACAGGCTTTCCTGTCCCGACGCTCCAGACCTGCATCCCTGTATCTGGAGGCCAGCTCTCCTCTTTCTCCCCAGAAGCCACAGGATGAATGGAGCTGAGGTTCCCCCAGACACAGAAGCAACAATGTCAGACTGTGGCTGGGCAGGCTGTAGCACAGAGACGCTCTGACTCGGTGGGGCTGAGTCCCGGGCTGCCCCCTCCAAGTTTATGGGAAGGTCAAGGTCCCCAAGGGCAATAATGTTAAAATGCAGTTTATGGAGGCAGGAGGGATACACCTGCCAAAGGAGAGGGTCAGGAACAAAATCAGAACTAAAGATAGAGCAGGTCACTGCTCCCTAGTACCTAGTACGCACTCCCTAGTACTTAGAGATACAAGGTAAGTGGCAAATGACCTCATCAGGGCATGCAAATAAATGTTCAGACTATTTGAGATCCTGCACCCAAAGAGATCAATACAACAGGTCACATGTGTATTAACAGACTCTTTAGATGCTATGAGTCACCCCCAGTAACTTGGTATTGAAATCCCAGGACAAGAAAGATCCATCAAAAGCCCCCTCTCTCTACAACCCAACCGGGCAGCAGGTGCCGCAGACACAGGCGCCCACGGCCTCGTCGATGCGAGCTGCACTCCTTCCCCAAGGCCCTCCTGACCAGGCACCGCCCTGCCAGTCACCTTCTGCAGCAGCTGGGTCCTGGCTGCTGAGTTCAGCCCTGGGTCTCAACCAGCTCTGACGCCCACACGCCCCTGGAACCAGGCAGGCAGAATGTGACAGTAATGTCTGGGGGAAGGAACTGGGCCTTAGAGACAAATATAAAGCAGCAAAAGGCAGACTAGAGAGCAGAACACAGCCAGTATCCAGCATGTCCACCGCAGGTCCCAAGAGCCGGGGTGGGAAGGGCGCCAGTGTGGACCAGTCAGCAGGGGATGCAGCGGGCTGGCAAAAGCTTCGGAGCTCGGGTAGGACACGGGGGCCGGGGGGGGGGCGGGCATTCTAGGGCAGCAGAACTGGAGCAGGACCATGTCTGTGTGGGGGACAGTACTAACGCGGGCCTGCGTGGGGCCAGGCGTCCTCCAGCAGACTGTGCCGGGCCCCCGCTCCGGGGCTGAGACACACTGCTTCTTCACTGCGCTGTGGGTCTGGCCAGGATCCCTGCAAACCTGCCTCCCACCCAGTGCCGTCATTCCCCAACAGAGCCTGTGTCCTACCCAGGGTAAGGGGTAGCTGCTTGGTCTCCAGCTGGCTGGCTCAGCAGCTGCTTCCACACTGATCCCCAGCTCTTAGGTACGTCCACATGCGATCTCGGTCTGGCTGGGGAAATGTGGCGTGGGAGGGCCCCATCCAGCTGACCCTGCCAGGCTGGGGTAGACCTTGAGCAGCAGGCCTCCTGGTGCTTATGTTCTACCTAGCACTGACCTGCACACGGTGTGGGGGTTGTAACAGCGCCCAGGGACAGAGCAGAGAGGCCTCCCTGTGGGCCTGGGAGTGGCTGCAGTGTTGGGGCCTTGGTCCCCCAAGGAGACCACGGGGGCGCATAGCTGCGCTCTCACCTCTGCCCCAGCCCCGTCCCATCAGCCGTGGAAGTCAGGGGCAGCGCCTTGTGACTGCCTGGATTCGGGACAGATGCAGAGCCTCCCAGAAGGACAGTCATTCACCTATCCAGGCCACATGACACCGCTGGGCATCCAGACTGGGAAGGAGATGAAAGCCAGGAAACTTCCAACTGCACCCCACCCCACGGGGCTCTCAAAGTCTGGGGCTTTTCTGGCAGTGGCATCTGCAGCCAGCGGCGGCTGTGGGGAGGACCTCCCAATATGTGGAGGCCCGGGCTGAGCCCGGGGGGGACATTGAGATGAGACCTCCCAGAGATGTCCTCCTTCTGGGAAGCTCAGCAGCTATAACCCAGGTACCAGAAGCCTCCAGCCACTGAGTCAGGGGCACTGGGCCAGGCAAAGGGGGGGCCTCTTCAGGGAAGTCTGAGGTACACGTCCTGCCGGCGCTCCCCAAATGAGGGCACTGCCACGGTGGCTGGCGGCCAGGTGGTGACATCCCACCACAGGCCGCCAGGTTACGGCCGTGAGAGGAAGGGGGTGAGGGAGGCCCTCGACGGCTCAGAGCGGAGTTGGCTGCTACTGACCTCGTCTGTATACTGGACGTCATCCACGGCATACTTCTCCTTGAAGTACTCCTTGGAGTGGATCCTCAAAGAGAAGCACAAGGAACACCAGGGTGAGGGTTTGGCCACACTCGGCACAGGCTGCCTTCCCGCCCCCAAGCCCAGACCGTAAAGCCCCGGGCCACAGAGTGAACGCTGAACTGCACCTGCCTCCCCAGACCTCCCCCAGCTGACCTCCGCCGTCCTCGGAGCCCGCGACCCTGGCCACCAGCAGCAAGCATCTACAGACCACACCTCCCCTTCCACCACAAGCGAGAGCCCACGGGGGGCCAGCCAGCATTCCCTCTGGGGCATGAAATAAGCTGCCTCCCAGGAGCCCCCCCCATAGAGCTTCTTTAGAGGAATGTTTTAAAATTAACATTTGAAAGAAGTCAATATCAGTATTACTCACTGTGATGAGAAACATTCAAGCTTACTCATCACCACTGAAAAATCAGCCATGAAAAGACAGAGACAAAGGGAGGAGGAGGTTGGGCCACCCCCCAAAGGGCTCTGGGTCATGGTCGCAGTCTGGCAAGCAACCCCCCGCCCCAGCCTCCTGGTCAGTGGCTGAGTTGATGTCACTGCTGGTGACAGAGCTCACACGAGGTGGGGCACCAGCCACACAAGGGGAGGGTGTCACCAGCCAAGTCTAATGACGCACACACGCCATCCTGCGCCATCCCACGCCTGGGCACCACATCAGCACGGGGGGATAGGCCCCAGCCTGCCTGTGATCGCATGGTATTCTAGTCACCAAGTGTTAGATCCGAAAGAGGCCTCAAGGGAAAACAGCAGATGGTTTTCAGCCTGTGCTTCCTGGACTCTCAAGGGCGAGCAGATGACAGGGGGGTGAGGGTGCCAAGGACAGGGTGCCTGGGGAGGCCCAGAGAGGCCAGGGGAGGGAGCACACTTCTAGACTTGGAGAGGACCATCTCCAAAAGCGAGCTCCCTGTGCCTTTGAGTGACTGGTGTCACTGGCCAGGAAACAGAAACCCACTCCCCTCCCTGAGCCCTGCACCACTTCTCTCCGGGGCTGGAGGCCCCGGTTCTCTGTCTACCACGGACAGCTCACTGACCCTTGGCGACTAAGTGGTGACACTCTCAGCCATGCACAAAAGCACATGCCGTAAGGGTGAGGTGGGGCCATCGGTGTCCTCACCACATCCACCCTCCACTGCACCGGCTGCAGTCCCAGCACCAGGACGGATGCCCTGCATCCTCAGCAGGTCTCCAACCCACCTCTGGCCCCTTGTCACTGCATCGCTTGCAGCTGTGACAGGCATCCAGAGCAAACTCCCAGAAGATTTGCGAAATGCCAAGAACCTGCTTTCAAGGGATGCTTCCTACAGGAGGCATCTCAGCCATCACCCCAGGGAACGCATGCCTGCGTGCCCTGCCGGGGAATCTTGGCCTTGACCTATACTTGAGACCCGGGAACGTCTCCATGTACTCAACCTGAGGTCAAGGTCTTCACAATGTGGAACCAGAAGAGATGGGAGGAGGAGGGATAAAGGCGAGGCAAACACAAGGTAGCCGTGTCCTGTGGGCGGCCCCAGGGCTGTGTGCTCACCTGTCCACCCCTCGCCTGCCAGCCACAAGCCATCCACTTGCCACAGGAGCCAAGGAGCAGCCAGGGCCGGGCAGCCCACAGGAGAGCCTGCTGCCGCCACCCTGATTATCTGGGAGGAAGTGAGGGCGGGTGCCAACTCCCCAACATGCCCCCTGTCCTCCTCAAAGAGGTCGAAGGACACAGTCCAGAGCACCCAAAACCACCCAACTACCACAGGCCTGGTTCTCAATAGGAATGATCACTTGACAGATACAATCTGAAAAGCCATGAGCATCTTTTCTGGCACTCTGCATGCCATTCTTTCCGAAAGGGCAGAGATAATTAAGTTTGAACACTACCTATTGTTTGTGTTTGGCGGCTAATTATGGTAAAAATAATTTAAATGTCACCCAAAGGGATAAGCCAGCCACCAGAGGCTCAGCAGCCACGATCTGGCAGGGCTGACGGGAGAAGGAGCGATACGCCCACGAGAGCCGTACAGAACTGGCAGGAGAGGTCACGGGGCAGCTACAGACCCACCAAGGGCCAGGCGGGTGGCAGCCGCATGGAGGGCCTGCATCCTGCCCTGCCTGGAGTCTAGGGTCCCGCAGCGCAGCTTGTGGCAGATCCCACCGTACAGCGGGTCCAGATAAAGCCACTGGACCGGGAAAGAGTGGGTCACAGGGGAAGCCGGCCCCACCCCAGAAACTCGCCCTTCAAAGGGAAAGGACAGCTCTGGCAGGAGAGAGGAGAGAGCGCCCCATTCAAAGGCACTTGTGCCTTTGCCACCAGCAGCTGGGCCCAGCACGACTTAGAGGCGGCCTTTCCCAGAACTCAGGGTCAGGGTCGACACAGTGAGTAGCAATACCCCGTGCGGGGCCTCTTGCGGGAAGGAGACATTAAAGGAATTCGCGTGGTGCGGACACAGTGGAGCTCTCGAGAATATGAAATTGCCAAGCACAGGCCTTGCCGGCCAGCTGGCCACCTACGTGCGGTTAATGACTAAGTAAGAGGACCCAAGTGCAGCAGTCACCGTCACTTCGCAGGGCCCTGAGTCTGCCTTCAGCTGCCCCCACTGCTGCAGCCTCTCATGCTGCTCACGGCCCAGCACCGTGGCTTGCTCCCCAACGGAGGTCGGCAACCACTTCGAGAAGCCAGTGGCTGGTCAGAGAAATGCAGATCTCTCCAAAGCAATGCAGGTGCCTGATCCTGAGGACCGTGCCTGGGAGCAAGGGGCCCTCTATGGGCACTGAAGCTGCCCCGTACTGAGTCACAGAGACAATTCCCTGCCTGCTCAGAGGACCCCAGACACCGTGCGAGCAGCCAAGGCTGCCACGGGCTAAGCCCGGTCCTGACAAAAATGATGGGAGACACTCACATCCAAAGGCACCAGACTTTTGTGAGCCAAGATTCCAAATGAAAACAAATTAGGGGCTACCACACTCCTGTCCCAAAAAAGGCCTGGGGTGAGGAACAGGCCGGGCCCGTCGGAGTCTGCTGCCCTGACAACAGAACCGTGCCCTTTACGCAGGAAGTGGCAGATCTGCAGATGGGAGTGCTGCTTCCCTGGACTACTTTGGATTGCGGTATCTGCCAGATGGATTTTCAAAAGCCATCAGATAGAGACGCAAAAGGAAGCTGAGGAGCTGAAGGTCAAATGTTCAGTCTGGTGGGGTTTGATTGCAAAGGCCAGGTAATCCCAACAGCCTCGCTCCTGAGCCCTGTTGATCACGAGTGTCTGGAAACAGCCACACGCAATCAGATGTGGCCACTCCCCAACTCCAGTCCCAGACAACCAACCCCTTCGCCACTGTCCCGCTGTAACTGAGCCTTCTCTCCCAAAGGCTTGGGACATGGGGGCCAGGAGAGGACACATGGGGGCAGAGGAAGGGAAAGGTCTGCCTGGCTGGCCACACTGGGGAGCCAGGTCTGCAGGAGATAAGGGTCTAGTTCTCTGCTGTGGGGCCGGAAGGGACTGACCTGCTCATTCTGGCCTGCCCGGCATGGAGCCTTTCCAACAGGGAGACCCACGCGGCAGACCCATCTCTACACTCAAAGGTCATGCAAGCCTCTATGTCCGCACCAGATAATCAGCTGGCTCAGCAAAGCAGGGCCAGACTAAAGGAGAACTTTTTTTGTAAAGATTTATTTATTGGGGCGCCTGGGTGGCTCAGTCGCTGAGCGTCTGCCTTTGGCTCAGGTCATGATCCCAGGGTTCTGGGATCGAGCCCCATATCGGGCTCCCTGCTCGGCGGGAAGCCTGCTGCTCCCTCTCCCACTCCCCCTGCTTGTGTTCCCTCTCTCACTGTGTCTCTCTCTGTCAAATAAATAAATAAAAAATCTTAAAAAAAAAAGATTTATTTATTTATTTTAGAGAGAAAGAGAGAGTATGTATGTGCACGAGCAGGGGGAGGGGGAGAGGGAGAGGGTGAATCTCAAGCAGACTGCCCGCTGAGCATGGAGCCTGACTCGGGGTTCAATCTTACAACCCTGAAATCATGACCTGAACTGAAACCAGGAGTCAGATGCTCAACTGAATGAGCCACCCAGACACCCCTAAAGGAGAACTTTAACAGCAGCCCTGAAAACCAGCCATGGCCAAAGCACAGAACATTATTCCTGTATTACTGAGGATTACACTTCAGAATAGCCAACTGCTAACAGCTGTTCCCTGACCAATCAGGTCCTGGGTTTTAAACCCTCCAGTCAAGTGCCATTTGGCTCCCCAGATGGTGGCTGTGGGGAAACATGATGAGATTTGCTCAGATTTTCCCACTGGATGGTGGAGTCCCCAAGGCAGGGACAGGCCTCTCCGCCCACAGCCCTGGAGGATGTCCACCCTCCAGGACAGGCACTCCCCGACTTGACGCAAGACAAAGCAGCAGACGGAAAGTCCAGTGAGGCCCTGCTCAAACCCTCCCCTAGCCCCCCATCCACGCCCACATCTCACGGTGGAGCCCCTCCGCCCGCGGGACTGGCACTCCCAGAGCCAGCAGGCAGGGTCCCGGGGCAGCTCAGAGGGCAGCCAGGTCAAAACCACGGGCGCTGCCCAGGCACTGGGGCCCCAGCTATTTCTGGGACGTGCCACTAGCAGGCAGGGCAGAGGCCACAGCTCCGTGATCACCTCACGTGCAGGAAAGGTTCTGGAAGAATCCTCTTACCAAGACCTGACCTACACTCTCACCAGGAAACTCCTCAGCATAGCTGTACCAGTTACCAGGGCTTTGTAGCAAACCATACTGACATTTTTCATGTTCACGGACTCTGAAGGTCCGGGCTTGGGACAGAGCCCAGAGAGGACAGCGTATGTCTGCTCCACGAGGTTTGGGACCTCAGCAGGAGGACTCAAAGGCTGGGGTTTGGAGTCACCCACTCTGGCAGGTGGTCTGGCTGTCAGCTGGAGCCCCCCCACCCCCGCTCCCGTCCATGAGGTCCCTCGACACAGGTGAGTGTGGGCTTCCTTGCAGCATGGCAGCAGGGTTCAAGGGCAGGTGTCCCATGAGCAAGAACCAGGAGTCTAGCCACAGGATGACCCTGCCAGCTTCACGCATCAAGGCAGTCACCAGGTCTCGACCTGGAGGAGCGGGAGGGCGGGGAGCCCACCTCTCCATCGGGAATGGCCACAAATATTCCTGGGGCCACTTCTAGACATCACAAGCTGCCTGTCCCTGGCATCTTTACCACCGCATTTCATTGTCACAAAAGGTAGCCATCCGCACAGTGCCCATCGCCATGACGACAGCCCCGGCGGTGCCTCACAAGCAGCCTTGTCACCGTCCCACAATAAGGAATCAGAGGCCCCGATAGTGACAAGACCTGCTCTGTGAAGAGGCCATCCCCGCCATCCAGCCAGCTTCCAGCAAGACTGACCCAGGCGGTCTGCACAGGCCACGCCACCACCCAGAACCCGTGCCTCTTTAAAGCAGGACAGTCGTAAGGATCCGACCAGGAATATGCTAAAGGCCGACTATCAGGGCTACAACAGGATGGGGAGGCAAGAGTTGGGTGAGGCGGAACCACCCTCCCATGAGCACCCATGTCTTCAGGCCTGGCCCTGCTGATCTAGCAGAAGGAGGGGTCCCGGAAGATCGGACGGAGGAGGGCCTGCCCCAGGCCAAACCGGCGGCCAGTGTCTCTGCAGGTAGAAGACACCGTGGCACAGCAGGCAGGGAGGTCCAAGGGACAGAGCAAGACATCTACCGTGGCCGGCCTCCCCTTCTGCAGCCCCCTTCTCACTTCCTCCTAGGGCTGGGCGGTGTGGAGCTCCGGGGGCTCTCACTGGGCCTGGCTCACCTTGCCCAATGCACCGCCCTGTCCCTCGGGGAAAAAGCAGCACAACCTTCCCGTGTTCACCCTAACCCAGGCTTGGAGGCCAGTGGGAACCTGCTCATCACAGCAGGGACCCGTTCAGGCCATCTGCCCCAGGGCCTCTGAGAGGGCCAGGACCTAGGTGCCCAGCCATGCCCTCCAAAGGCCAACTGGATCGGGCACGCCCACTTCCCACCCTCCCGCCCCAGGGCCAAGCGGGAAAACACGCTGCCAGGGAAGCCCAGCGCACTTCTCTTCTGCTGTCAGTTCTGCTTCAAGCCGTCTTCACGGGCCAGGAGGCTTCAAAGCAGAACTGTTACCAACTTGTGAGCCTGAACCCCTTCCCCAGGATGACAGAAGTCTCCAACAAAGGAGACTCTAGAGTTTGCACTGAAGGGCTGGTGGGAGAGGCCCTGTCCCGGCCCTCTGCACGGAGCCACAGGCCCGCCAGCCCACCTGGTAATGAGCCTTCGGGGACACCAGGCAGCAAGGGCTACAATTTAGACATTAGCCCGGAGGAATCACTCTCCAGGCAGAAATGACACGCTGAAGGTGATGAGCATTTAGCGGGATGCCCTGAGTGCCTTGAGCACCCATGCTTAAGTACGGCTTCTGCGTCGGTACCTTGGAGAGGCAGGATGGCTCCCACGGGGGGTAGGCACGGCCAAGCACCCTGGAGCTGGAAGGTGCCACGGACGATGGGGAGGAGGCCTCTGAACACAGCCCAGGCCCCACTGCCACACTCCTCACACGGTACAAGCCTAGAGTCCCCGCCGGGTCTCACAGGTGAGCCGACTGAGGCAGGGCCTCCCTCAGAGCCAGAGACAGGCACACGGCAGCATCCAGCAATGCCCCACGAGGGGTGGGCCTCGGAGAAGGGTCCAGAGCCAACCCCCACGACACCCAAAGTGGGGCCACCTCCCACTGATGCCTCGCACAAGTGATGGCCCATTGGGGTCAAAGCCTCCGGCATTTTAACAAAAATGGGAATCCAGAATTTCAAGATTAATAAACAGTACGTCCACACAGACATGACCGTAGTCTGTGGCCGTGGCTCTGACGCCCCTTCCCAACCAAGGAGGCAAGGCTCCGGCCCCGAGCAGGCTGTCAATGGACCCGACCACTGACACCACCCCAACCCCACTGCTCCTTCCCTCCTTGCCACTGCAAGCCAGGCCCTGCCCCCCACCCCGAGCCCAGTGGGCAGCAGGCCCAGTCACAGGGCCCGGACGGCTCCTTACTTTCCCATCCAGGTGGCATAGCTGGCAGGAAGCCTGGGCACAAACAGGGTGGACTTCCCAGTGCTGACCTCAATCGTGCCGTAGCAGCCTGGGTCGGTGACGCCGAATGCCCAGTGAAAGAAAGACTCCTGGGATGGAAACAAGGACCTTGGTCACCAGGTCAGCAGGACAAAAACGTGAGGCCCAAGGAGAGAGGTGGGGCATCAGACCGAGCACCTGAGAGAGTCTGCTCAGGGCCCCCCAGCTCTCGGAGCCTGCCCCCCAGCCTCATATAGTTCCCCACCCGTGCACTCTGCCCCCCACCTTGCCAGCAGCAGGCTGCCCAGCACCCCCTTCCGGGATTTGGCAGGGGGCAGCCCAGCTGGCTCCTCCCACCCTGCTCTGAGCCTCCTCTGAGGATGCACGGTTCATGCGTGTGCCCGAGCCCCCCTCCCCGCCACTACCCCCTCTCTGGCCACACCCCTTAGCCCCTGGCCGGGCACCCCAGGGCACATTAGGACACGGGTGCCCACGTGCACCACAGGCCTGGCACAGCCCTACCCGCGCCTCTCTGCTGCCCCCATGCCCGAAGGTGGGCAACATGCCACCCTGACTTAGACACCCAGGCCAGACATCCGCACGGAAATGGATTCCTCCATTTAGGACTTACTTCCTTCTCTCACCCCCTGGGCAGCTGATGACTTCAGTGTTTAGCAATAAACACTGAGCTCAAATAATGTTATAAAGGTATGAAGTGGAGGAGGATCTCTTCTAAAATTAACCTTGCATAACAGCAGAAAGGGAGCCAAAGGCTGAATTTAGGAGATCGGTTTTTAAACCACAGAATACGCAAACCTCAAGAAGCATCGAGACTAGTCAGAAAAAACTTGAGACCTCCATGTCTCTAGAAACCAGGGGACTGCAAGCTTGCAGCTGCAAGAACGTGGCACGGGGACAGTTTCCAGCAGGAGCCACTTTCAGCAAAAACAGTGCAATTGCTCTCAGCAGCTGACAGCCCATCTGTGTCCTGTGGAGGGGACACAGCCCAGCTGGGGAGGCCACGTCCAGCCGCCCCTCCACACTCAGGTCTCCTTCACGTTTCCCTGCCTCCTCCTGGCCCGGATGCCGGATGGCCATGTCCCCGAGGCTCTGCCTGCCCCCAGGGAGGTTCTAGAGGTCCCAAGGTGTCAGGCACCAGCTCTGGGCATGGCAGGGAGAAGACAGCCCTATCCTTAGAGTCCAGAGATGGGCTTCTAATTAATCCCGGCTCCCCCTCTGGCAAGTTGGTTCCTCTCTGAGGCTCTGTTTTATCATCTGTAAAGTGGGTGCAAAGCTGAGATCGATGAGAGTGGGGCCAGCTCAGGGCCTCTCCAGCTTTCTGGGGGAGCCCCTCTGTTGAGGGTCCTTGCTCCTGCTCCTGGAAACAGTGATGCCAGTGATTCTCAGCTAAGGCCACCACATCCGGGCTGGCTTCCTGCTGCTACGCCACCCTCCGCCACGCAGGATCCCAGAACCTCAAGGCGTCCGTAGTCTACTTCCCAGGCCAGGACACCGAAGCCCAGGGAGGATCACAGAGTCAGCAGTGGCCAAGCCAGGATGAATGTCTGGGCCTCCCACTCCTGCCCAGGACCCTGTTCCCATGCCTCCTCTCCAGTCCTCGGCAGCCCGTATCTTCCCTGTGCAGGCAGAATCTGGCCCCCAGAAGTCAGGCCTCCCCATCTGCACCTCTGCCCAGCTCACCCCCTTACCACTCACTCCTGTGGACACACACCCTCCTCCCCAGCCTGGAACACCCACTCCCACCTGTACTTGTCAGAATTCACCCTGGCCTTCAGGGCCCACACCAAATACCGCCTCTTCCATGAAGCCTCCCTGCCTGCCTGCTCCCCCAGGAATGTCATTTTTCTGTATTCTGACCTAAGAGCGGAGACTGGCTGGCATCAGCTCTACCCCTCCAGAATCGGGGCTCCTTGGGTGCCCAGGCCTCAGCCCGCCCTCTGAGAGCCTCTTCCGGGGCCCCTTTACTCCCCAAGGCCCACCAGGCCCGACGCCAGGGGAGGGCGGGCGGCCCACCGGAGGCCTGGTGCACAGCTGAAGGCGCAGGAAGGCAGCAGGGCGGGCTCACCTGGCGGAAGAGGACGCCGGTGTCAGTGCAGTAGCGCTGCGTGTCCTCCCCTCCCTGCAGCAGCACGACACTGCCGGCCTGCACGGCCGGGTTCTTGTGCAGCCGCTCACACAGGCGCTGTCTGTTCAGAGCGAAGAGCGCCAGGGGCACCTTCAGGGTCTCATTCCCCAGCCAGAACGAAGGTCTGCAAAGACACAAGCACATGTCATCACACGGGCTTGTTAGCATCACCGAGCCCACCCACCACCCGCGGCCTGAGCTCACCGGAGGGCCGAGCCTGCTGGGGGACCCAGAAACAGCCCCTCCCTGGGCTGCCGAGGACCACGGGGCCTCGTCGACCCCACCCTCCCCTGCTGTCCCTGAGCCCTGGACCTGGAGTGGGGATGACGGAAAGCTGCATCTGCTTCACCAGCCCCTGGAGGGAAAGGAAAGCCTGCAATGGTTTGCAGACGCACTCAATGCCTACCCTCAAGGAGCTGACCATCCACGCGAGAAGGATCTATGATCTGGCCCAGACAACACTGCATCGCTGCCCTCGTGCCTGCATGATGTTGTCTTCTCTGCAAGTCACAGACCCAGCAGCCCAGGCTGGGACACCCACCTGTCCCCAGTGCACATACACAGGACACCCAGTACCAGGGCCCAAAGCGGGTCTGTGCTGAGGGGACCAGGGTGAGATGGACTGGGCAGTGGCAGCCCTAGGGTGCTGTCCTGGAGGACAGACGTCACCGGAGAGCAGGCGGGTGTCTCTCCCCACCGCACTCCCATTTACGCTGAGAAAACAGCTTACCCTCCCAGCACCCACCCCCCAAAGCCCACCTGCCTCTGGACCCTGCATCCCATGTCTATTCCCAGGTTGCTCCAGCATCACGTTTCCCTCCCAGGATCACGCTTTGCATCCAATGTACAGGAACTTCACCTTCATAATAGATAAAAACACTTCCCTTGACTGCCACTCACCTCCAGCGGTTGATTTCTCTCTCCCCTTTGAAGGAAATAATCTCTGCAGAGTCACTCAGGCTCCCTGTTCTAGTGTCCCAGCGGCCCATGCGCTCCTCAATCCCCACCTTGGGCCTCGGCCCACCCCTCCCTGCACTGTAGCCCCTGCCAGGCCACAGTGACCCGCACTCCCAATCAGCACTGGCTTCCCAGTCCTTACCCAGCCTCCGGGCACTCAGGACCCTGGGGACCACTCTTTCCACCGCCCCCAACCATGCTCAGGCTCCCTCTCTCCTTAGCTCCTCCTCCAGCTGGGGGACCCCCATCTCCTGCCTGGACAACCACAGGGACCTCTCCAGGCTCTCTTTGGTCCCAGCTTCCCCCACAGCCTCTTCTGCACCCACCCAGAAGGACCCTTTGCAATGCAAATCTGAGCAGGCCCTCCCCTGCCCACCCTGCCTCAGCTATCAAGTGCACTTGGAAGAGAGCTACCAGGCACTGGGGGGATCCAACCCCCACTTTGCCTGCAGGAGCATCCCAGCTCTTCCCCAAACACCAAGAACACGCCGCAGGTGCCCAGATGGCTCGTGTTCTCTCACTTTATCTAGGCCTCTGCAGAAATGGCTGCTCTTCCCAGAAGCTTACCAGTACTCCATCCAAACCTTCTCCCCTATTCTCTTCACCCCTCTCTAGAGCACACAGCACTGCATAACGTCATTTATTTACCTGCTCCTGGTCTCCCCAAGTAAAATGTAAGCTCTAGGAGGGCAGGGACCTTGCCTCCTTCCTGAATGAAGGCCTCAGCGGAGGATGGAGGTCAAGTTCCGGGAAGTGTGCTGGGGGCCAGGCCCGGGGGGTGGAGGAGGAGTCAGGCAGGGCCCTGTGGTGCGTGCCTGAGGGAGGCCCTGCAGGCTCTCCAGCCAGGGGGCAGAAGGTGCGCGGGCAGGCCCGGGAGGGCAGGCACGGCCCAGAGCTGGTTCGAGAGAGAGGCTGCCAGGCACCGCCTGCGAGCCGGGCAGACGGCCCCGCCCACATTCACCTGGCCACGGGCAGAGGCAGGGACACGCGAGCAGGTGACACCTCTGGCACACCTTGGCTCTAATCCCACCTTCTCAGGACGGTCTTCCCTGGCCTTCCTTTAAACTTTAAACTTGCCTGGCTCCCTGCTTAGCACTTGTACCCTCCAGATCCACTCTCCCTGCTCTGCACGCCCGCCTCCCAGGACTTCAATAAGGCTCCAGGTGGATTGAGCCACTGGGAGGCAGGGCAGGAGACCAGAGGGTGGAGGGAGGACAGAGAATCCATTCCCTGCTCCCTCCCTGGTGGAACCTGGAACCTGCCGGCTGGGGGTCCCTCCCCGCAGGGCCACAGCTCCCAGGCCTCCTTTGTCCCAGCACCACCTTTGCTGGCTCCCGGCCAGCTTCCCGCCTCTTCTCTCCCAGGTCCCCTGAACCTGCCCACAGCACTGTAAACTGACCCTGCATTAAGCTCTCATCAGTCCTTCGAGTGAGGCTCTGCCAGGTCCCTGGCTGAAGTGACACAAACACCTTCTAACATAAATGCAGCCTGTGTTGACTGGTGCTCACTGGAGGGGCTGCCTCCGCGCGCAAGAACGTAAATCCCACAGGCACAGATCTGGGTCTGCCCTGGTCACTGCTGCCCTAGTGCCTATAGCACCCTGCTTGGCACATGGCAAGCACTCAATAAATATGTGCTGACTGAACAACTGTCACAGCGTGGGGACGCCCACACAGCTGTGCAGACCAGAAATTGCCACATCAGCTCCAGTGCGGCAGGAAGCAGAACCCTGGAGCCCAGCATGGCCAGAAAGGGTGGAGGGGTCATGCACACCCCACATATGTCCGCAGGACGAGAACACCCCGGTCCCTGGGCATGGGCTGCCGCCCACCCTCCCGGAGCGGCTGGACAGGGGCCAGGACCTCCTCGAGGCCGGGCCGCTTTTCTGCTATGCTCAGCCACAAGGATCAAAGGGCAGAGGTGGCAGCTCGTAAACATGCCTGCATCCCAGCTGGCCGCGTGGTCAGGAACTGAAAGTGTAGCCACCAGCATCCCCGCGGCCCCCCTCACTCAGCAAAGCCCGTGGAGGGCGTGGCCCAGAGGAGAACCTTGTCTCCGCACACTCCCCGGGGGCGGAGAGGGGCCACCACCGAGGCACCAGGGCAGGTGGCACCGGCCAAAGGTGCCAGACGCACACAGACTCCATAGCACAACTGGCTAGAAGTGCCCGATTCCAGCCAGCACCCACCCCCTAGCCCTGCCCACCTCGTCCCCCACCACTCCTCACCCCTCTCCCTGGCCGTCTCTCCTTAAACACACCAGACACCAGCTCCCGCTGGCCTGCCACCATGCCCCCACCAGGAAGGCTCTCAGAAGGGCTGGCCTTCCTCTTGTCCAGAACCTTCTGAGAGGCCTCCATTCCTCGGGGCACCTGGACTGGGACCTTCTGGCCCAAGGGCCAGGCAGCCCAGGTCAAGACAGGAAACTTGCTAAGAATCCTCTCTGGGAGCATCAGCTGCTACCGTGAAGAAAATCTGCAACACCGCCTGGGCCCCGGTGGGGCTCAGCCACAACAGAGAAGGGCAGGCCAGGCGGGCCGATGAACTGCAGCCACTCCTTACGGCAGGGCACCCCCAGAATCAAGGTTCATAGATAAACGCGCCTTTTGATTTCTCCTGGCATAAACCAAACCCCGTGAGAGATCGGGCCCAGAGCCAGTGCAGGTGACTTCCCGCAAGCTCAGCAAAAGCAGCACCAAAAGAACACCTCTATCTGCTTCCCACCGGCACTATCACTGGCATCCCGAATTTAGAAGGCAAAAGCCAGGTTATCCCCATGCGCCAGCGTAAATAAGGCAATGGTCGAGGAAGACAGCAGGGGCCGGCAGACTGGCCCTGGGCACCAGAGAGACCCGGAGCAAAAGCTCCAGCCCCTACGGGCCAGCACGGCCCGACCAACCGCCAGGGCCCAGGAAGCAGCCAGTGACCGGGAGTGGGGCTAGCCTCAAGGGAAGCGTGATGCCGCGGCCCCTGCGACCCGTTCCTGTCCCCCCGGACCGGTGCTGAGCAGCCCCTCCTCGCCTCGTGGCCACGTGCACAACTCGCACCCAAGGCCTGTGGGGATTCGCACACAGAACTGAGGAACCCCATCTACTTGGATGGGACAAAATGGCATCTTTATGGGCTTTAACCTCTCATCCCAATTCGCCTTTTCTTCAATTATTAATGTCAGCAACTAACCACAGCGGTATCAGCAACGTACGAATCTGTCAGCAACAACAATCACAGGCATTTTCCTATCACATTACTGACATCACGGCAACTCAGAATGCCACTCTTGTTCACCACTGCTTCAAAATTAAGGTGGTTATTGGGCCTGCTGCTTTTATTACTTAATGGGTTAATAAAGAAGCATCTATTACTATACTGTAAATTAACATTTTGATAACTGTATTTTAATACAGTTGGTTTTCCCTGCAATCCTCTGTGTTCCATTTTATGCATTTAAAAACATCACGTTGAGAAGGGGGCACAGGACTCACCGATACATATGGGGTCCGTGGCACAGACAAGGACAAGGTCCCTGCACTAGAATGTGATGCCGCTTCTAGATGGGGCCACGCTGCTAAGCTCCTGGCAAGAACCAGCCAAGGACCTCCTGCTTCCTCATCCTCAGCCTCCAGGTTGGGCCAGGCACCGAGCCCACTGGCTGGCAGTCAGCAAGGGCAACCCACTCACCCTGGCTGGAAGGGTCGGGGGGGTAAGTACACACAGAGACGGAGAGAAAGAGAGCTATGTGGAGTCAGGACCAAGCCTGGAAGAGGGCCGGGGAGGGCAAAGGGGCACTCAGCGGCCAGCCCGCCTCCCACAGACCCACCCTTACCCATCCACCGGGGTCAGCCTGACTCCTCTTCCCTGGGAGCACAAGGTTCACGTCAGGGTGGGGACAGGCTTTGATCCTGAACTTGATTCTTCAGGTTACTTTCTCTCCCGAAAAGCTGACTCTGGTATGACCCATGACCCAACAGGTTCACACCCAGGGCAGCCCATCTGCATTTCCTTGCTGGCAAAGGCCCTCTGGACAGCAGCTCCCTGGGAGCCACTCAATTAAAAAATTAAAGGAGTTTCTTCATCCTACGCAGAATTCTGTCCCCCTCCCCACCCACATCTCCTTTCCTCAAACACTGAGAGCCTCCTTGCAAAGCAGGACAGCACACTGGACTAATTTAGAGTAAATCCCCCTTTTTTTCCTTAGGCACCATGTCACCCAGCACCAAGCACAGGGTGGCCACATGGCCCTGGAGGTACAAACTTAACTGGTCCCTGGGCTCCAAGGTGCCAGCAGAGGCAGGAAGGGAAGCAACCTCTCAACCACGATTGGCAGGTGTGCTGACAGGGAAAAGCAACCTGTCAGTGGAAAAAAACTGGGATTCTCTGGGGTTCTGAGCAGGAAGCTTGTACTGGAAGTCAGGAGGGCAGGCGGTCAGGAAAGGTTTCTGGGAGGAGGAATCATCATCTCAGCTGGGCCTGCAAGTATGTGCAAAGTTACACCAGAGGCCAAGGGCACTCCAGGGCCAGCGGGTGAGTGGCCACAGCAAAGAAGAGAACGGGGAAAAGCCATGTGGCAGGTCTGGCTGCAGTAGGTAAGTCTCAACTCTGACCACGGAAAGCTCAGGCATGGCTCAAAAAGAAGGTAGGGGTCCCTCCCACCAAGTGCCATGGGATGAGGGGTAGAGGAGTTGGGGAGGACTTTAGAGCAGACTCTCTGGGGGCTATGGGACCCTCTGTCTCACACTTGGAAGTTCCTGCCCAAGCCGGCAGGAAGAGAGCAGGATCAACCCTGAAACACTCCCCAGGGGAGCTTCTCATTGCATCTGGAGTTCCCAGTTGAATCTGAGATACTAGTTGAGGACTCCCATTGCTCCCCAAATCACATGGAGCACACTCCAGTCACCTGAGACTTTCACAGCCGTCCCTGGCCCAGGCTCTGGTAGGACTCTACAGGCAACCAAATCCGACTCCCAGGGGAGGTCACGGCCATGACTTGATGGCATAGTGCCTTCTCATGCTTGACAACTCTGATCTATCCCCCTGTGTGCAGATGGGCACAGAGACTTGCTGGAAACACACTCAAAACCTCCTCCCCTTAAGAAAGCTGCTAGGGTTTGACCTCAGATTCAAAGTGTCCAGCAGGGCAGCCCCATACTAGTTGGGATGGCTCTTGCCAAGGAGGCCCTGTCAAGCTCCGGAAGCTACCTGCACTTCCAATAGTGTACCTCTCCAAGAATTCTGTCATTCTGTGTTTCCCCCTCCATGCCTCCCCCCATGGCCCAGAGGATCAGTTTTGCTAGAAGAGCCCTCCTTCCAGGATTTGGCCAGTTCCAGGCTCACCCCCATCCAAACAAGGAGCCTGGCTCCTCTATGCCTTCAGGAGAGCAGGAGGCCAGCACGGAGCCCTGAACCCAAATGCAGCCCCTAGAATTCCCTATGACCACCTGGCCGGCCCAGATATAAAGACAACAGACCTGCATCTGGGCACTGGCCTACAGCTACTGCTCACTCTGCTCTTTCAGACAGGGTCATGGGCTGGGTTCAAGGATCTGACCCCAGGTTCCTTAACACTCATCTGGGACTTCATATGCACAGTTCTCTGCCTGAGGGGCACCCAAGGACTGGCACACATGTCATCCAGGGACTGAAGCCTACCCACACTTTCCCCTGAGCTCAGAACCCATGCCCCTCCAGGGCACACACCAAGACCGGAGGCAGACAGGTGGATGGCCGAGTGCCATGTGTCCATCTGCCCCAGTGGCCTGTGAGCACCTACGGGTATGCCCTGTACTGTCCCTGGAATACAGCAGGTGCCCACTGTTTGATTTGTATGTCCTAGGCTCTCTCAACCTTGGGGGCCACTTGAGCGGCCATCTTCTGTTGCCATTCTCCCCACCTCCTAAAAAGTGAGCCCACTGGTTCCACCATTCTGATCTCACTTCCCAGCCTGGCATCTGGGACAGTGCCCCCTCTCTACCACTTCCCCTCCTAGCCCCCAGCACCACCAGACCCATATGCCATACCCATCATTGGGCCTCCCCTTGAACTCACACACAACCCTCATCTAAAGAGCACATCTGATTAGATTAAAACCCCGTAGATGGCTCCAGTCGCTCACAACAAGTCTGGAGAAGCCAACTGGGACACCACGCCTTCCAGCACAAGGATGCACCCCACTCTCCCCCATCCCCAGCACAGTCTTAACTCTCAACCTTTGTCACTCACCCTTTGCTCAGATGTCCCCTCCTCTTGGACACCCTCCCCCACACTTCGGTGAACCCATCTGTCCACACTTCCTGCTACCAGAACCCTTCACCCATTCTTTCATGCAGCAGAATTTAGGAAGTACCTACTGTGTGCAAAGCACTTACCAGTGAGGCCCAGGAGTGAACCAGAGAAAGGCCCTGACCTTACATTCCAAATGAGAAAACAAGAAACAAGTAAAATAAATGTACAATAAAGTTTATCAGAAGGTGTAAAGGACTGCAAAACGTAGGACAGGTACTGTGGGAAAGCTTCTCTGAGGTGATGTTTGGGCCCTGAAGGAAGCGGGGGCGTGCCCCGTTGGGGAAGGGGGTCGGAGCCCTTCTCAGACACCACCTCCTCCCGGGAGCGCTCCATCCCCGCACCGGGCAACGCCGGCCGCCCAACTGAGGGGCGTGGCCGCGAGCGCGCCTGCAGACCCGAGCCCCCACCTCGGCCACAAGGCGGGGCCGCCACGCGCGCGGGTGGGGCCGGAGCGCCAGGGTGGGCCCGAGGACCACCGGGCAGCGGAGAGGGGAGCTCAGCTGCCCCAGCCTCGGAGCGCGCTGCCAGCCGCCGGCGCTCCGACGCCCGCCCCGCGCGACGAAGCGCGCTGCCCGCGGCCACACAGCACTACCAGCGGGGCCGCGGCCCGGCGGCGGGGGCTATCAGCCTGGAGGCCCAGGCCCCCTCTCCGGGCCGCCGGCCAATGGCCAGGGACGGGAGCAGCACTCACCCTGTGGCCGCCGCCATGTTCGCCCAGCAGCAGCGTCACGTAAAGCGAGGCACACGCTGAGCCGGGCTGAGTCCCACTGCGGGGCCGGGGCGGGGCCGACGCCCTTGCCCCGCCCCCTCCGGCGTCCGGCGCCGCGAGACCCGAAGGAGCGGAGCCCTGGAAGCGGGGTGGGGAGGATCCATCTAACTCGCAGGCGAGGGGCGGGGCCGGGGTGAGGGGCAGAGGCCTTTCCAGAGTAAGGGAGTGTCCCCAGGCAGTGGATACCTCGTCTCAGCCCCACCCCCGGGGGAGGAAATCCCGGGAGAAAGCGCCTTTGACCCGATCTAGGGGCGGGGCAGAGGTGACCCTAGTAGCTGAAGAAGGGAAATGTCTTGAGCAAAAGCCAGGGCTGTTGGAGTAACCAAAAAGTTCAGTGTCCAAGAGAGGGGGTGTGGGAGTGAGAGGTAAGACCTCAGAGGTAAGCAAGGGTCAGATCCTGCAGGGCTTCCGGTATGCGGCTGGGAAGTTAGGTCTGGTAGGACCTTTACAAGCTCCCTCAACTGCAGGATGGAGGAAGACCCGGAGGCAGGGGGGCCAGTGAGGAGAGCTGGGGAGAAGGGCACAGATGGAGGGCACAGTTCAGGAGGGAGAATCTACCAGAAAGTATTCCCTTTTGCTCTGCTGGGCACTGCTGTTGGGTGCAGGGTCCTGCAAAGAGTTGGAGGAAGGGGTATCAGGGAGGGAGATTGGGAAGCAGATGTTCCAGGGGAGCAACCTAAGCTGCAGGTGTTTTAGAATAATAGTAATACGGACACTGGCAACAGGTACAGAGCACTTACTGTGACCCTGTCCTTTGCAAATGTTAGCTCATCGAATCCTCACAACAGCTCTATGCGGTAGGCTCTGCCCTTAAGGCCATTTTACAGATGGGGAAACTGAGGCCTAGAGAAGTAGGTAACTCACCTGAGCTCACACAGGAGCCAAGTTTATGCAGTCACACCCCTGAGTAGTTACCCATGCTGGCTCTGTAAAGGAAAGGAGTCCAGGGCTGGCGGTGGGGGCGCCCGTGGGATCCTGGGCCACATGAAGGTGTGCAGATGTGTGAGGACAGGAGGTAGGGCCCAGCACATGCTCATGGGGATCCTGACCCCAGTCCCCAGCTATCTCAAAGCTGGAGGTAATTTCTGGTTGAAGGGCTTGGGTTTGGGGATACCTCTTGTTTCTTTGTCAAAGACAAGGATGTGGGTCACCATGGCCAGGCTGGGGGACACCAGAGGTGATGAGATGGAGAAACAGCTGCGATGTATTCCCACAACCCTGGGAAGAGAGCCAACCCCTTAAACAGGGGGAGGAACCAAGCCAGACCATAAGCAGAGTGGGCGACCCAGCATGGCCACTTTGAATCCCAGAACCATCCCTGGTTTCCTCATCTGTCCAGTGAGATCTAATGGTAGCACCTCATGGAGCTGATGTAGGGTGTCATGAGCAAACATCCCGGCACCTTTAGCCAGGGGCACAGCCAAAAGAGGTCAAGGCACGAGGAGGAAGGTGGCATCTCCAAACAGCCCTTTGCCCCTCCCTGACCCAGTTAAGGTAAGAAGAGTTGATGGAAGAGGGGGTCCTCATCCTTGCTCCCCCTTCCCACTACACATATAGCAGCTCTCAGGGGTCTCTGTCTTTCAGGTAGGACTCCCCCAGAGAGGGTCATCAGGCCCCTTGCCAGTTTCCAGGGAGGAGAACAGAGGTACAAGGCTCTACACTTTACCACCTGGCCCTGGGCCCCCAAGAACATGGCTCCCCCACTAAGCAGTTGTTCTACCTTCAGCTAAAGAAACTCGATTCCCTAAAAAAGAGACACTTAAAAAATAACGAAGGGTGAGCAGAATGAGCTTTTCATGTTCCTTTGCGGAAAGAAAACCTGCCCCTGAGCTAATTAGAGCCCCTCCACCATTTCTTTTGACATAAACTATGTCAAAATTAAGCCAACTGCCAGTTCAGAGTGTTTATTAATATGAAAAATAAGTAATTATCCTAAACATCCACAAAAGAGGGAGGGCACCTACCAACTCAGTGGCGCTCCCTGGTGTGTGAGCAGTAATAGGGAGGCCCTGTCCTTGACTCCCGTGCACCCAGGCCCATCTGGACCGAGGGCCTGCCCTGCTGGTGTTATGGGAGCCTGGCACAGAGGGCTGCCCGCCACCACTCACCCCTCCCCATCAGAGGCTCTGGCAGGGCCGGGCCCCACCCCCACCCTTCCTCATCAGAAGCTGGGGCTCCCAGAGAAGCAGCCCTGGGAGTGGGAGAAGATTGCGTAGTTACTCATGCAGGGCAGATCTGGACACTGTTGGGAGCCAGGAGGCAATTGGAGAAAGATTGATTTTAGAGAGTTAGAGCAGGAGTGTGTAAATCATCGAGGGAGAGCACCAGGCAGCACGCTCAGGCCTTAAGCGATGTCACCTTCGAGGTCACGGGCCTTTGGCTGAAACAGTCTGCCATCATCGTGACCTAGAAGGGGAGGTGTTTGTGCTCAGCCAGCCCAGCAGCCAGAGCATCGTAACTCTCCCAAAGTGCCCTGCCCCAGCCAGATGCCCACAAGAAACTTGGTTCCGGGAAGGCTCCTCCTTGGAGCTCCTGTGGCTCCTTTTGTCCCTGAGACACTGTGTCCTGCCACGTTCCTCCACTCTGCCCACCCCCGCAACCTAACTATATGTTCTTGCAGCCCCATGGGCACTGCTGACAGTGGGCTGCCTGAGATGGCAGCCCCAGAAGTGGCCACCAGCCAGACTGACGCAAGGGCCACCCTTGGGGCCTCATAGGGGTGTCCCCTGGAAAAGTCGTGACATGGGCCTCATCCATCTTCAGCCACAGACTGAGGACACTGGTCTCAGGAAGGCTCCGTGGGACCACACTGGAGGTGGCCTAGACATTGGCTCTGCCCTTGGGTACCAAGCTGTCACCCTTGGTGCCACTCTGAGACTGACGTTGTGGGGAGTCAGGGCCCAGACCCTGTGCTGGAGGTCCTGGGGCAGAGGAGGAAGAAGAGCCCACCCTCAGGGGGAACAGGGGTACGGGCTGCTGTTTTGTCCCGTGATCAGTGGGGACTTACTGATTCTAGGCAGGAAAGCAGTGGGGGCCGAGCCCACATCTGGGGCTGAAGCTCCGGAGGGTCAGAGCACAGAACTGGAAAGAGCCAGCAAGAGATTCTGCACCTGCCCCATGGGAACACCAGCCTCAGGGTGTGCAGCGTGTGACATGGGGTGTCATTTGGGGTTTTTGTGATTGTCTTGCTTTTGCTGAGTACAGGAGACTAGGCTCAGGAAGCCAGCACCAAACGACTGAACAGAAGGAATAGAGGGGGCTGGGAATGTGTGGATGTGAGAAGGGGTGGGAGTGGCACATTCCTACCCCACCTCTCCTGGAGTGGGGGGAAGGAAGGAGCGTGATGGAAAGGGGAAAGCCCAGGAGGCCGCCTCTCCATCACGGCTCTGGCAGGTCCCAGCCTTCAGCTCTGCAATGTCAGCAGGGAGAGCCACAGCTCTCCCATTCCTGAGGCCAGTGTGGCCACCCCTCTCCATCGCTCCCCTACAGGAACCCCCCACGAGCCCCCCCCCTCACTCCTCCTGCCCTTCTTCCCCTTCCTGCGGAAAAGAGGCGGCGGCTAAGGCGCCCTCCCTCACAAGGCCTTCAGCATCTCAGATGAAGTGGTCCCTGCTGAGTGCTTTACCAGGGTCTACGAGGCAATTCAAGATGAGAAATGGCATGGTGGCTTCGGGAAGGCAAATCATTCCAACAGCACCTGAAAAACATCAACGGAAACAAGCTCTTTGTGTGTGTGTGAAAATGGGGGATATATTGTTTTTCACTGTTTGGAAGACTGTTTTCTCATCTTGAAATCACAAGCTGTTTTCTTCCAGAGAGACTTATAAATACATCCAATTATCGACATTCAATATAGGAAATAAAGTTCTGAAATGGTTGTCTTCCGCACATGCGGAGAGGGCTGGCCAGGTTGCGCAGGTGATAATGACTTTTATTTCTTGCGAGTTGTATCCGTGCAGAGTGGCTGGTCCCTCCACCTTTTATTGCTTTCACCTTTATTACATTTCCCATGTTGTGCTGGGCTATTCATTGATGTAACTTTATTACCACTTTCAAGATCTTGATCAAAATGAATGAGAGTCCTAATTTCAAGAGTATGAGTGCCAAGTCCCAGAGCAGGGGGATTTGGTCGTGTGGCTTGTGTCCTGGGAGCATCTGAAATCTCCCTGGCGGCGGGGGGGGGATGATTCTCCCTCGGCCCAGCTCCAAGTTCTGAACTTCGGCCCTTCCTGCTGACATTCATAACTGCCCCTCTCCCGGGTTCCAGTCAGGGTGGCATTTGAGGGACATTTTTGGCCCTTCATGAAATCACCCACAGACTGTGTCCCCAGCGGCCATGTAACCTATGCATGTCACCGGTAACACTCCGGTCACCTGTGACTCTGCTTCTCTTGACCTCACACCTGTCAACCCTTCCTCCCTCAGTACTTTGTCCCTCTCCTGCCTCTCCCTTCCTAAGGGCCTTTGCCACCACTCCTCCATGTGACTGCCAAGGCTCCCCAGCTGCCTGCCTGCCTTCAGTCACTCCCTATTCAAAGTCCCCGTGCTCATCAGGATTCTTCGCAGCAAACAGCCCCTGAGTCTATCACAAGCAGAAGAGAGATGTGTTGGAAGGATATCAGGCAGCACATGTGAAGGAGAGGCAGGCTCAGAAAACAGGAGCTAGGTGAGTGGGTGGCCCAAAGCACAACCAGGCCACACCACACAATGCCGCCCAGAACACTTGCCACCACCTCTGCCCTTGGGCATAATCTTGGACACAGCATCCTGGCTTCACCCCCCCACCACCACCAATGGCCAAAGCCCTTGGCAGGCAGTGCAGCCCATTGCAAAGCCCAAACCTCATGCCCACACTCTGGCTATCTTGCCCCTTTCCACTTTGGGGCATGGACAGGAGGGGAGGGGTGGCTACCTGGCATCTCACCGAGTCCCATTCTTCAAACAGGTGGGGGTTCAGACACTGGTACATATATACAAAGCCCCATGACACACAGTGATGGATCAGCTTGGGGTACCAGCAACTCCTCCCACCCCAAATAAAACCATGAAAAGTGCAACTTGGACAAACTAGTCCTGAATATTGTGAGCAAAAATCTAGAATGCAATTATTTCCATTTCAGCACAAGTATGAGTTTCTTGCTTCGTGGTTTTTATTTTCAGTTTACATGGGAAGGTATATAATTTTCATTCCCTTGGCTCTAAAGATCTTGCCTGGCCCTGCCTGTGTATCACTGACAAATAAATATTCCCTAAGCACAAAGTGGCCCCTTAGAAATCACATCATGGGGAAAGAAGTGCCTGGGTTTCAAAGTCAGAAGCCTAGGGGTGCCTGGGTGGCTCAGTCGGTTAAGCATCAGCTTTCGGCTCAGGTCATGATCTCAGGGTCCTGGGATCGAGCCCCGCATTGGGATCCCTGCTCAGCGGGGAGTCTGCTTCTCCCTCTGCTCCTCCCCCTGCTTGTGTGCGCTCTCTCTCTCAAATAAATAAAAAAAATATTTTTTAAAAAAGTCAGAAGCCCGGTCCTCTGACTTCTCCGATCCTCACTTTACCCATTTGAAGAGGCAGACAAGATGCCTTTCTTTGCCTCCCTGTGGGGCAGTTCCAAGGGTGAAATGAGGTCTTGGGAGACAGTGTATACAAATGTGGCAGTAGTCTCTTTTGTTATTATGAGATTCTTATTAGAGAACATTTACACAGTGGTTAAGAATGTGATGTAGGAAACTATATCCCATTCCTGGTTTTACTATTTGCTCACTGTGTGGCACTGGGAAAGTTACTCAACCTCTCTGAGCCTCAGCTTCCTTGTTGGTGAAGTGGGGGTGATGGGTCTGAATTTGGAGGATTGTTGTGGAGATGAGATAGGGTGGTCCTATGAGACACAACCCAACCCCTGGCTCATGATGGCCACCATCTTTATGTCAATGGTCAAACGAGAAGTAGGGGCATCAGAAAAGGACCAGGCCCCTTATCGCATGCCCTGTGCAGTCACTCTCAGCCCTGTCCACCTACAGAGCAATTTTGACACAAAGAAGTGAGTCCATAACCCCAAGGCCAGGTGGCCAGTGCCCACTCCCTTCAAGAAGACTGGCTGGGTCCTGGGCCTGCCTGACCACCTTGAACCATCCCTGGGCTCCCTGCATGTGGCCTGGCAGTCCAGCCAAACGCAGGGATGTGAAAGAGCATCTTGCAGGGAAACTGAGTGAGTGGGGAAAACTGCAGGGAGGGTGTTCCTGGCCGCCCCCGGGGCCTCTGGCCCCGCCTGGAGCTTTAGTCTTCAGGGCTCTGCACGTAGGCATGGATTTGCATGTAGAGAAGAGGGTCGGCCGGGAGGTTTGTGAGAGGGGCTAAGGACATATAATAGATTGCAAGATTGCCCTCAAATTCTTCTGGCTGCGTCCACGCTCTTGCTTAGTGATGCTGTAGCCCCTCCCACCTAGAGGTGGCGTCAATTTCTCCAGCCCTTGAATCCGGGTTGGCCACGCAACTTACCTTGGATAATTAGACATTAGCAAAGGCAGAGGCCTTGGAAGATGCTCACCCACTGGGGCTTACCCTCTCACCACTCTTGGAAGCCCTGTCACCATGTGCAGATGCCCTAGCTAGTCTGCTAGAGGGTAAGATGTCTGTTGGACAGCCTGCCAACCAGCAGACATATAATATAGGCTAGGTTGGCCCAGATGATCAGCGTCTACCCAACCTGATAGCTGAATGCAGACTCATGACTGAGTCCAGCAGAGACCAGCCGAGCCGACCCCCAGAATCCTGAGCTGTGTAAATGATTGCTTGGAACCATTACATTGAGTGACTTGTTCTACCAGTTTATCAGAACCAACACAGGGCAGAGGGAAGAGAGCCCGGGGCTCCGCCCCAGAGCTGATGCTGGGGGCAGACGCTGTAGGGGCTGTTGGCCCTAGGAACTCTGGGAGCTGCAGGGTTTGAGCAACACTGTTGTGGGGCCCTGTGGGGGAAGTGTGACCTTCACCTCACCCTTGCCTGGAGCACAGCCCAGCTTCAGCTTGGAGAAGGTCACAGGGACATGGATTCTGTCCCAGCACCACGTGGTTGCGCTACCTTGGGGACTGCCCCACAGCTGCATGGCTACGTGAGGCTGGGCAACGGTACAGCTTGGAGAAGGTCGCAGGGACGTGGTCCATCAGTGAGGCTTCCTGGGCAGCAGACTTGAAGCACAGGAAGTGGGAGGACTCCGTGAGCCCCTTAAGAATCCTTCTGAGACCCCCGGGGATACCTGGAAGAGATTTTCAAGGAGACTGGAGGGCCCACGTCATAGAGATGGGGCTAGAGCCAATTAAATGGAAATGATTATGTCGATGGAACAATGCATGCACCAAAAGCCAGTGACCCTCTAGCCTGGGGACTTGGCTCACACTGTCACACCCCAATGCAAGGCTGGCGTGGGGGGCACCCGACACGGGCTTGGACCCAGGTGGCCTGGATGGGTAACTGAGAAGTGACAGTCAGCAGGGAGTTCACCTCTCCGTCAGCCTTGCTCATCGAAGACGAGGGTCCTGCTGCTGAGACACCTGCCCAAGTCCAAGGTTGGGACTGTCCAAGCTGAGCGCCCTCCTTCACTTCCGAGCGCTGGCCATTATATTCTGAGCATCTTTTACAGAGATTAATAGAGATCCCAGAAGTTGCCACTGCCGTGCTCAGTCCAGATGGTAACACGGTCTCGGCCTCAGACGTCAGGTTCACCAGCAGGGTGATGAGCTGGCTGGGGCCTCTCTCCCCTCCCCATCTTTTCTTTGTCTTTTATTTTTTTTAAGATTATATTTATTTATTTGACAGAGAGAAAGAGCACACCACACACAAGCAGGGGGGGCGGCAGGCAGAGGGAGAGGGAGAAGTCGACGTCCCCCCTGAGCAGAGAGCCCAACGCGGGGCTCGATCCCAGGACCCTGGGATCATGACCCTAGCCAAAGGCAGAGGCCTAACAACTGAGCCACCCAGGTGCCCCTCTCCCCATCTTTTCTGAACAGTCTTTGGGAAAGTCACAGTTTTATTTCCCAATCTCAGAGATCAATATTGAGGGCTTGAGGGAGAATTTACTGGAAATCAGCTCACCGTGAAAACAGACCACGAATTCGCCTGCAGGACCAGCTGTCTGCCCTCTGAGCACCGGGAGTCTCTGGGCCCCTCCCCACCCCACCCCCACATCCCCCCAACCCCCACCCCCAGCCTCAGCACCAGCGCCTGCTGGGAGTGGGAGTGGCAGCTAGGCCTTACTTCACAGGGCTCTGGGAGGAGAAGGGACCGAACGTTGCCACAGGGCACCACGTCTGCCTGAGGGAGAAGGTGGTCAACACTGAGGGGAGGAGAGCTCCTGGAACCTTCGTGGTCGTTCCCTGAGTTCCAGTCTACAGAACCGGCTGCCCAGAAAGCCAGTTTTAGCTTGGGACTGGCACCAAGGGCGGGCTCTGTCGCTTCTGTCATGAAGGGACACTTGCTATGTGAAGACCAGGGGCCCTTTCTGTGGGGTCCAGGTCCTCCAGGGAAGGTCCACCCAGCTTGCATAAGCTCCAAGCTCCTCCGGTGTGGTTTGGGGGGGGGAGGGCATTGCAGAGAGGAGGTAACATGCAGGCCACCCCTCAGAGATCCTGACTTAGTGGGCTGAGGTGGGGCCCTGTCAGCTGCCCCTCCAGGGATGAGGTGCAGACACTGGCCATCAGTCCTGCACTCATCACCCTCCAGCATCCACATGCTCATTCCCTTCCTCCCCCGCAGTGAGGCTCTCTCATCTTCCCTCCTGCCCATGAGGCCCCCTCCCACCCGTCCCACGGCCTAATCCAGAGAGCTCGCTGGCCTGGTCAGGGCAGCTGTGGTATCCACGGGGCCCCAGCCTCCTGGCCAGAGAGCCCGCTAGCCCCTCCGTCCCACTCTAAAACTGACACAGAGTAGAGCTTGCCAAGACAAACGTTATAAGGCCCCTGGGGAAATAAATTGGAGCGGCTACTTTGGAGAGCACTTTAGAAATATCTATTAAAACCAAAAAAATTAAAACAGCCTTCTGATCCGTAATTGCAATGCTCATGATCTACCCTGAGGCTCCCCCTCTGTGTGAGCACAAGGAGATATAAACCTTGATATAAAGCGCTCTCATTGCAGGATTACTTGTGATAGTGAAAAATGGAAAGCAGTCCATGAGTTCATAACTCTCATCTGCTTGCGTGCTGTGAGAGCAGTTAGGAGGAATGTCCTAGATCTACAGGTATCCACGAGGAGAAGTCCTAACAGCACTTTGTTGAGTGAAAAGTCGGAAGCACGGTGCACACCGTGTTATGTCATTAATGTTTACAAACCCATGAAACAATAGACTGTTCTATGAATTCTCTGTGGACACATGTTTTTGTTATAAAAGCACTTACGAGGTCTGGAAGAAGATAAACCAAAGGTTGTCTTCAGGGAGTGGGGGAGGGTGCTGCAGAAGAAATCAAAAAAGAATGGAACTTTATGTAGTGGTGTAATTTCTTAGAAAGGAGGACATAATCAGTCATTTGTGCCATCAAAAATAAATAAAACCACTTTTTTTTTTAAAGATTTTATTTATTTTTTAGAGAGCGAGCGAAAGAGAAACAGCATGAGAGGGGAGAGGGTCAGAGGGAGAAGCAGGCTCCCCGCTGAGCCGGGAGCCCGATGTGGGACTCGATCCCAGGACCCTGGGATCATGACCCGAGCCGAAGGCAGACGCTTAACCATCTGAGCCACCCAGGTGCCCTAAAACCACTTTTAAAAAGAAAATCTCTTGGGACACCTGGGTGGCTCAGTTGGTTAAGCGGCTGCCTTCGGCTCGGGTCCTGATCCCAGGGTCCTGGGATTGAGTCCCGCATCGGCCTCCTTGCTCAGCAGGGAGCCTGCTTCTCCCTCTGCCTGCCTCTCCCCCTACTTGTGTTCTGTCTCTCTCTCTGACAAATAAATAAATAAAATCTTTAAAAAAAAAAAAAAGAAAGAAAAGAAAATCTCTTATCTCGGGAAGGTGCCGTAGCCTGTGTGTGTGTGTGTGCGGGGGAATCCCTTGCAAACTGGGGAGCTTGTTTTAATCTAGAATCTGTTGGAGCCTCCCAGCTGTCCCCTGCACCCCCTACTCTGGCCCGTCCCCACGACGGTGCTCTCCCTACTTCCGGCTCCGGAGTCCCAGTCAGACCTGGTCAGGGAAGGGAGGTTGGTTGGTTTGTGTTTTGAAGGAAAAGGCCTGGTTCTTACTTACAAGGGTCATGGGCAGAGCATTCCAGGCCAGTGCCAAGAGAATAGATGTGATGCAGGCCAGCTGGGTCTGAGAACCCAGGGGAGGGTCCCACAGGACCAGCCAAGAGCGTCCTCGGCCTCACGCAGGATAGAAATCAAACTCGAGCCAGAGAAAGTGAAAACAGAGTTTACCGAATAGTGTGACGGGTAGAGAAGAGCAGGGGAGTGTCTGGGAGACAGGAAAGGACAGGACAGGACAGGAAAGGAAAGGAAAGGAAAAAGGAAAGGAGAGGAGACTGAGTCTCATCCTTGTTTGGGGCTGGGGGTTTATATTAGAAAAAGGTCTAGGGTGGGGGCACCTGGGTGGCTCAGTCAGTTGAGCATCTGACTCTTGGTCTTGGCTCAGGGCACGATCTCAGGGTCAAGAGATCGAGCCCCGCATCCTGCCCCGCGATCGGTGAGGATTCTGCTTGAGTTTCTCTCTCCCTCTCCCTGCGCGTGTGTGTGCACTCTCACTCACTCTCTCTTTCTCTCTAAAATAAATAAATAAAATCTTTAAGAATAGAATAAAATAAAACAAATAAAAGACGGTCTAGGGTACCTGTTCCTCCAGGGTCGGGTCCCATCAAAGGCGAGTGTCATGCGAACAGTAGGAGTTATTCCATAAAGTACCAAAAGCAGGGGTATTGAGGCCAGCGTCAGCTGAGGTTTATTTGAAGCTGACGTCCTAGAACACGTTCAGGATCTGGCTCTTCTTAGGTGTTCTCAGGTGTTTGGGGCCGAGGACAAAACTGAGAATGATTAACTCCCTTCCTTTCCCCCCTGAAGTGGGATCGGAGTTTCTTTGGCTTATTCAGAGGCACAACACGGACCACGAGTAAATGGGGCCGAACAGAGAAACTGCAGAGACGGAGCCTTTCTAAAATTGAAAGCTTCAGCTTCACTATTTCAGTTGGGTAGTTGGGGCTGTTGGGTGGGGGGACTATGCTGGCTCATGGGAGCCCAGACCCCACGTGGCCAACCCCACCTTGCCACCCCTGCCCCCCACTGTGACTTCCCACCCCCCTTGCCAAACTCTGCCGCCTCCCTACTGACCACCATCTCCCAGCCTCCACCTCTGCTAGGAACCTCACCACCACTGCCCCCTGACCCTTGACCCCCACCTCCACCACACCAACAACTACCTGATCCTCAGTCCCCCAACTCCTGCTCCCCATCCTCTCTCTCCTTACCCCGACTCTTGCCCCTCAACCCAGGGCCTGCTAGCTCCTTCCAAAGAAAGAATCCTCCTGCCCTTGTGCTTACAGCCCTTGAGGGAAATGGGGAGCCAATCTGTTGGTGGACTGGCTGCCAGTGAAACAGACATGGGGTTTTAGGCATTTACTCATCAAGGAACAGACTCTCCCTCCTCCCCCTCCCCAGGATTTGCAAGAGGAGCTCAGCCCCCTCCTCCCTTCTGATTTCCAGCTTCCTCTCTGGTTTCCATGGATTCCGAGATTGCTCCCAGCACCTGAGCCCAGAGAGAGGGTGAGGGGAGTGAGGGAGTGGGGGCTGGGGGAGGGCAGGGCAAGCTGCTCTTCGGCAGTCCCCCTCAGGCCCACCTGCCTGCCCACCCCTCCCAGAGACCCCAGAGGGGCACCTGGGCTCCCAGGGGAACTGATGTGTCTCATCCTCCTTCTGGAAAGCCCAGGGGACTCCAGGAAGCCTGCTCTACCCTGAACGACTTCAATGCCAGCTCACCGAGGGGGCTGCCACCCCAACCAGAAAATACTAACTGTGGCCACAGCAAGAGGGGACAGTGTCCAAACTGGGCCCAGGGGGCTCAGCCAAGAGCCCACTGGGCTCCATGTTTCTGGGGCTCTAAGTGCTAGCTGCAGAATCTGGACCACCGGAGAGAAGGTAGGAAAGATCTACGATGGGTAGGCACTGACCATCGTCCACTTGGGGGTATCCATCCTGCCCAGTTTAGCCCCTTCCGTTCTGCCAGGGCCCATGGGGGCACTGTCACCGTGGCTGCCCAGCACCCCAACACCCTTTCTCTCTTGAGGGTTGCTAGGTATGCAGGCCCCAAGCATGGCCAGGCCAGGGCGCTGCCCGGGGTCCAGCTTAGCCAGAAAGCTTCAGCGGGCTGCAGGAGCACCACAGAGCCAGGGCGGACAGCTGAGCGGGCTTAGACTGTAAGTCCAGTACCGGCGGGACTGCCAGGCAGAGGCTGTACCCCTGGATCCTTCCCCCAGCCTGGTCTCAGCAAGTTCGGAGAGCTGCCTCCCACTCGTCCAGTGAGGTCCTTTCCATGTTCCTTGGCTCCAGTCCACTTTTTTTTTTTTTAAAGATTTTATTTATTTATTTGACAGAGAGAGCGTGCGAGAGAGGGAACACAAGCAGGGGGAGTGGGAGAAGGAGAAGCAGGCTTCCTGCAGAGCAGGGAGCCCGATGCGGGGCTTGATCCCAGGACGCTGGGATCGTGACCTGAGCCGAAGGCAGACGCTTAACGACTGAGCCACCCAGGCGCCCAAGCTCCAGTCCACTTTTGAGAGCCTGCCTGACACGTTTGCTAGTGGGTGGGTGGTCTTCACTGGGCAGTTAGATTCTTGGGAATCTGTTGTGATCTCAGGGACCACCCACTATGCGGGGCCTCCTGGTGCTCTGCCTCAGCTTCCAGTAGAATCCCGTAGAGTCTTTAAAAGCTAGTGCCTAGCTTCTCCCCGCCCCCCCCCACGCCCCCCAGATCAGCTGAATCAGAATTCCCAGGAATGGAGACAGGACCCTGGGATTTTCGCAAGCTCCCTGGTTGATGCCAACTGAAAGTCAAGACTGAGAGAGAGCTTTCAGACAGAGTCCTCCCCAAATCCGTTGGTGGGGACTGCGGGGTAAGGGTCCCACATGAGGGATGGCAGGGGTGGTAACCGGGCAGGATGCCCTCTCTTCTGACCAACTTCACGACCAGCTCCCCACTGGGTCCACATCCGTCCACTCTGCTCCTGCCTCCTGAAGGCTGCCCACGGGCCCTGCCTCCTCACCCTCCTTGTCCCTTTCCCCCTGACCCCAAATCCTGGCTCCATCTTCACATTCAGCCTGGAAGAGCCATGAAACTGGAAAAGGAAGCCATCTCTCTGCAACCTTAAAACACACAGCTCACCTCTGATGCGGCCCACCCCACTCCCGGGTGCGCCTTACCCCAGGGGGGGAAATGTCCAGCCGCAGACACGGGCCAACCTGCTCACGGCTGCCCTGCTCAGGACAGCCACAGCTACCCACGTGCCTGTCAACAACAGACTGGTTAAATAAAGTCATGTTCTCATACGGTGGAATCCATGCCAAGGAGAGGAAGAATCTCAGAAGCACAGTGAGGAGTGGGATCAGTCAGACACAGAAGAGCATATGCTGGATGATTCCATGCCTGCCTTACACTCCGAAGAACTGAGCAGTTGCAACAGAGACCACAGGGCCCACAAGCCCCAGATATTTAGTACGTGGCCCTTTACAGGAAAATTTGCCAACTCCTCACCTATACGGTAGGGGGAATGGAAAGGGACAGGGAAGAAGCAAGACTTCTCAACGAGCACCCTCTTTTAGATCACTTTGGTTGTTGGAACTTATGAATGGATGTATGGTCTGTTTATTTAAAAAAATAGAATACAAACAAAATCCATGGGGAAAAAAATGAAAAAGGGCACCCAAAACCTCATCGAAACTGTGGGAAGTCAGAATAATGGCCACCCGTGGCTGGTAGGGCCTGGGAGGGAGCACAGGAGAAACCCTGGGCCCAACGATGTTGGGTTTAGCTCATCTGGGTGGTCCCATGGGTGTCTTCAGTTCGAGAACGCATGGGGAGTTGCGCACTCAGGATGTATGCACTTCTCAGGATGCGTGCTAAACTTGAGTGAGAGGTGGAGATAACTGGTGGGGCTGCCCTCCAGGAAGAGGACGAGGAAGATGAGGGAAACGTTTGCAGTTCTTACTAAAGCAGGGAAGGAGAAGAAACCTAAACTGCCAGGTTCGTTTTCAAGTCAGCTGAGTATTTGCATCCTGCTGGGGATCTGTCCCTCTGGGCCTCCTGAGCCACCTTGTACCCCAACACCTAGGTGCTGATAGGTGCGGACACGAGGCCAGACCAGACCAGCCCAGGCTCCTCGTCCCCGGCCCCCCCCTTCCCAGACCTGTTTGGTGCCTTTCCACCTTGTCCTACTTGGCCTCTTGGCAACATAGGGTCCTGGGGACCCCTCCCTCCTTCTTGAAACTCTTCCTTGCTTTGTCTGCCACCTGCCCTCCCTCGGTGGAGATTCAGCACCCCCTCACATCTTGGGCCCCCCCTGGGCTCTGCTGAGGACCTCACCTCCTCTAACTGATGTGATGCCCTGCCCCGCACGCTGATAACACAGCAGCTTTCTCTCCAGGCTAGATTCTTCCCTTGGTTCCATTTCCTTCGCCCAAAGCAATCATGAGGCCTCTCAGGAATCCTTGGGCAAGACCAATAGCCTCAAGCAGCCACTCCTTGACCTCCATGTTGTTCCCCATCTCAGTGACCCTGCGGCCAGCTGTCCCCACAGAAATCTGGTGTCCCCTCACCTTCATGGGTACATCCCATCCGCCATCAAACGCTGCTAGCTCTCCCCCTAAATGTTTCTGGAATTCCTGCCCCTCCCCCACACACTGCCCTGAACCAAGCTCGCTCGCTCTCTCTCTCTCACCATGGTTATCGCTGGAACCTTCCACAAGGCTCTCCCAGCTTCTGCCCAGTGATCCTTTAACTAAAAGAGATCTAATCTTGTCCCTCCCCGGTGGCTCACAGCACTCCGGGGATGCCATGTTACCCTTAGGCGAAAGCAGGGAGGTGTCAGGCAGGGCTATATTTTAGAATCGCCTGGAGAGCTTTTAACAATGTTGTATCCCACCTTACACCAAGCCCCAACTGAGTCGGGCCTCTGGGCATGGGGCCCCAAACATGGGTATACCTCCTCCTGCCTTCCGTGCTCAGCTCCAGCCCCATCTTCCTCTGTGACCCCTCCCCTCCGCCCCCCTTCCTTTTCCTCCTCAACCCACACTCCCCATGAGCCCTGCTGTCTGTCTCCCCCACTAGAACTGCACACCAGGAGGGCACAGCGCATATCTGCCTCGTCTCCTTGACAGAGACTCCCTCTTCGACTAAGCTCAGGCTCCTCTGAGCCCCTTCTCAGCTAGGCCCCAACCCTGGCCCTTAAGGACTGCAGCCTCAGCACGAAGTCATGACACCCCGCCCTAAGAGACTTGAGCCCACTCTAGCATGGTTCCTGACAGCTCTAGGCCCTATCCCTGCGCAGCCCAGCCTCCCTTCGCTTCCTGCCTGGGAAAGCTGAAGGCCGCCCTGGAAACATGCCCTTTGTTCCCACCAATACCGGAGGATAGGGCCCCGGCTCTCAGTTTCTGGGGGAGGATAGGGGCCTGTTTCCATAAGCTCCCATTAGCAACCCCCACCTGCTTTTTGCCGTTTTTCACTTCCCTGACTGCCCCAGCCCTGCTTGCTGGCCCTCCCCACGAACCCCCCACCCCCACCCCAAATGCCCCAAATGCCCCAAGTGCCCGGTCACCTCCACACGAGCAGTGGAGCTCGGTTAAACCCACGGCTCTTTCTCCTACTGCAGTGGCTCCTAAGATCTGTCTTTCTGGCCTTCACCTAGCCTTTGGCTCCACTGCTCTTGTGTATCCTCAGCTCCTGATTCTTGAGAGAAAGGCGGGCAGGACGTGAGCAGGCTGGTTCTGCCTTGCTGATGAGGGTCTGAGGCCCCAGGCGCTGCACTTGACCGAGTCCGCTCAGGAGGGAGTGCCCCCGTCCCTAAGTGGGTGCCCCTGGTGTATTGACTCCTAGGGCTGTTATGACAAATCCCTGCACACTGGCTGGCCCGAAACAATTTATTCTCTTGTGGTTTTGAAGGCCAGAGGCACCAAACGAAGCTGTCTGCAGGGTCAGTTCCTTCCAGAGGCTGAGACAGAGAATTGTTCCAGGCCTCTTCCCTAGCTTCTGGCTACCGGAAGCCCTGGGCCTCTTCGGTTTGAGACTCCAATCTCTGCCTCCATCTTACCAGGCCTTCTCCCCTGGGCTGTGTCCTCTCCCCTTCTGTCCCTTGTAGGGACACTCATCATTGGATTTAGAGCCCATCTAAATCCAGGATGATCTCATCTCAAGACCCTTAACTTAGGAACATTCACAGAGACTCTTACTCCAAATCTGGTCATGTTCTGGGGTTCCAGGTGGACATATACTTTGGAGACCACCATTCCCCTCACTATAGCTAGGGCTCAGTGGGCACCCAGCCCTCTTGCTGGTACTCACACTAACATCACTCTGGGTGATAAGACAGATCTATGGAGGAGAGGGCCAGGCAGGGAAGATCTCAGGAGTATGGAAGAGCCTGAGATAAAGAATCTTAGACTTCCCCACCCATGTTCCGGCAGACACATCCTCTGTCCAATCCTCCCCATGGGTGAGCACTTGGCTCAGAGTCAGGAGACCTGGGTTTGAAGCCTGGCCCTGCCCCTCCACTCACTTGTGATCTCTGGTGATCAGGTCCCCTATCTAGGCAAAGATAAGTCCCCCTGCTCCTTGTAGCCCTAGCTCCAGTACCGTGAGTGTGAACTATGGTACCTCCTGCTCATGTCTCAGAGAGCCTGGCGTCCCCCACACATCCCCATCTATGGAGGGAGAGAAAGGGTGGCTGGGTGTGCCTGGGGACAGGGTATGCCTGAACTGGGCATGCAGTGTGATTTGGGAAGCCACTGAACTTCCCAGATGGTCATGTCCCCGCCGTGGTTTATGCAGATCGCTTCTCCCAGCATCAATTGAGTCCCCTTCAGACAGTGAAGGAGGACACAGGGTGACCAGGCCCAGAGCAGGATGCAGTAAAGCAGATACCATGGGGAGTCCTCTGGTAACAAAGATGGGGACTGTGAGCCTACTCAGCAAGGTTTCCCAGAAAGCCACAAATGGGGTGTGATGTCCACACCGGCACATCAGGGGACTCACCTGCCGAAGAACCCATGGAGCAGGGAGGACCTTGACGGAAACAAGAGATTCATTCCCAGGATACTTGCATAGACCCCAGAGCCATCTCTAGGATGTGCAGAGAGAGCACACACACCTGTCCACTCTCTCCCCAACCCTGAGACATGTGACTTTTCCTGTGTGGGGTGATGTCCCCTCCCCATACTCAGGCCAGGGCTCAGAGTTGGGCCATCCACATTCTCCTGTTGGAAGATTCAAGTCGTGGAGTGTAGCCAGAATCAGGGCCAGCCCTGAATGGAATAATGAACACATCACGTGGGCTTATCAACCAACACCAAAGACTCTGCCATGATGGTCCCCAAATAATATTTTCAACCATGGTTGTATTAGGGTTGTGGGATTATAAGGGATATTCTTCTCTGCTTTCCAAACGTTTGCTAATGTGCTGATATTATCTTCATCATTAAAAAGCTAAACATTGAAAAAATTATCTCCCAAGTTCCTTTTGTCAAGAGTACAGCCAGGATAATTATCATTCCGAAGAGGCTGCTCAGGGGACGATCCACTGGTTCACAGATGGGGACCCGCGAGCCCTGCCCCCCCCCATTGCCCCCATTCCAATTCTGATCACCAGAAGGTTACACAGCGGCGGGGATTTCTGCACTTTCACCCAGAGTCATTCTCACCAACCTGCAACTGAACGCCCTGCCTTCAGTTTCTACTGAGCATCAGTAGACACAAAGCAAATGTGTAGACTGTCTCTGCATTTTCCATAAAACTGCTTTCACAGACACCATCTGCGGAGTTGTCCCCATCTCTTGCAAAGATCCAACTGACAAACTCCTGTTAGAGTCTTGTGGGGGGAGGGGAGGGAAACCTCTCTTGATCAACCCATAAGCCCCTGAAGAGCTCGACCACGTCTGTTATGCTCACATTGTTTTTCACAGTGCCCAGTGCGGTACGGGGCATTGACTAACTGTTCAAGTTATGAGTTAAGAACGAGAGAAAAAAGGAACTTATTGACTTGCACAACTTAGAAGTGCAAAGGTGTGTCTTGCATTAAGTACAGCTGGATGCCGGAGTCCCAATAATAGCATCAGGAGTCTAACTTCCCACCCTTGGCTCTGCTTTCTTGTGTTATTTGCCTTCCTTCTCGGGCAGGCTGATTCCCTGTGACAGCCAAGAAGGCCACGAGATTGTCCAAAGTTACTCCCACATACCAGCTTGTCATCCCATAGAAAGCCACAGCCAGGCTCTTCCTGGGCATCCCTTGGCAGGGGCACTAGGACCGGGCCGTTTGGGTCCATGCGGGACTCCTCTAGTGGGCAGGTTTTGCTGCAGAGCTCCCTGCTAGGTTGGCCGAGATCTTATCACATCTCCACTGGGATCTGAGGCTCTCCCTGCCCAATCACTTCCTCCCCTATTTTCTCCCACAGACATTGCCCCCAAAAAACCTGTTGCACCCCTCATTGCATCTCTGCATCCACTTCCTTTTCTTTCCCTCCCCTGTGGGCTCATGGCATGTGAGCCACATAGGCCCACTTGGGGTATTGTGGCCACATAGGCCCAGCCACCCGAGCAGTCCGGTCTTAGCCCAGCAGCTGCTTGACCCCCAGACCCCTCACGATGTCTCTGAAAACCGAGGAGTGGAGAAGTCATTATGCCCATTTCATGGATAAATACACCGAGGTCGGGCTGGGCTAATGATGCCTCTCCTCAGGCCATGCAGGAAGCTGGTGGCAGAACCAAGGCAGGGTCCAGGCCTCCTGAGACTTAGTTGAGAAATACACCCCCTGTCACACCCCACCTTGGCCTGTGGCCCCGTCTGCAACTGACCCCCTGCACCAACAAGCCTGGCCCTTTTATCCAACGGGCTTCCCCAGCCAGCCATGACCCAAGGTCTCCGACTTGGGAGCCCTGGGCTCCCACAGTGAGGGCAGGAGGAGGCAAGGCTCCCGTGTGGACCCACGGCCATGCTGGGACAGCACTGAGAACATCTTTCCTTGGGAGCTCCTGGGCTTGGGTTCCAAGGCTAGCCATCACCATGACCAGCTGCTGGACACCCAGGCAGCTGCCAGATGTGTCTGCACTCGGGCTAAGCTCTCAGTAAAGCAGGACCCTCCATGGCTGAGGCTCAGAAGGCCTCCAGACAGGGCCAGTTACTACTGGGGACAAACATACATTTGCTCATGGGCTCCTTGGTTTGGGGACATTTTAGTCTCTGATACAGAAGAAAGATGTGCTTCGATTCAGAGAATCCAACTCAGCTCGCATCACCTACACCCCACGAGGTGTCTGGCAGGTGCAAGGTGCAGCTCTGGGCAGTGCCGTGCACTCCATTCCTGTGCACGGTGCCCCCGGTGCATCCTGGCCTGACGTTCTCATTTACGCTATCCCCTTCTTCCCACCTTGCAGCTCCATGGTAGCCTGTCATCTGGGCCACTTGGGTCCTCCAGGAAGTGGATGCAGAGATGCAATGAGGGGTGCAACAGGTTTTTTGGGGGCAATGTCTGTGGGAGAAAATAGGGGAGGAAGTGATTGGGCAGGGAGAGCCTCAGATCCCAGTGGAGATGTGATAAGATCTCGGCCAACCTAGCAGGGAGCTCTGCAGCAAAACCTGCCCACTAGAGGAGTCCCGCATGGACCCAAACGGCCCGGTCCTAGTGCCCCTGCCAAGGGATGCCCAGGAAGAGCCTGGCTGTGGCTTGCAAGCTCTTTGCAGCTCCATGGCAATTCCCGAAGGGGACTGGAGGACCTCCCTGGCAGCCGCGTGACCATTTCACAGATGCAGACGCCAGGGCTGAGAGAAGTCAGTGACTCCTAGAGGCACACGGCTGGCCAGAGAGGAGCAGCCTGGCCCAGACCCTGCCCTCGTCAAGCGTGGGCAGTGCCTGGCTCTTGGCTGCCGAGATGCCATTTTCCACCACTGGTCAGGACTCCGGAACACGTTCCCCTCCCATTCTCCAAGAGGAACAACCACTTGCAATCCATGCAGCCCACCAAGACAATGGCCTGCCGGAGGACCCAGGTCCCTGCTAGACCTTGGCCAAAGCTCCTGTCCCTGGGAAATGTGAGTGGGGACGACAGGCAGCGATTCGGTCCTCACGAACGTCACAGAATTCTTGCTGTGTAATGAGAAGCCCCTTGGATGTGGTGACTCTGGTTCTAACAGAGATCCATCAGAAAGCTGTAGCGCTCCCGCACTCTTTCCAGGGCCACTGGGGTCCATCTACCTGTCTGCACAGAGGTACCTCCTCATTGCCACCTGCCCCGGGGCCTGGGACACAACACAACAGGCGATCTGATGGCTGCTTGTCCACCCTGCCTCATTGTCAGCTCCATGATTGTCCAGAAACGATTCCGGTCTGGGTTTTAAGAGCTGGGTTTTAAGATTTCCCCCCTCCTCCCCCCCACCATGGCTTTCCCAGGACTCCCAGTGACGGCAGACTGGTATCGTGGTCCTCAGGCCTGGCTGCACATTTGAAAATCACGATGCCGGGATCCCACCCCCGAAATTCTGGAGTGGGGCCTAGACCTTGAAATTTATGAAGCCCTCCAGTGTGCAGCCGGGACAATCGCACAGAGCCCCCCGTTCAATGAAGGCCGTGTGCTTGGGGTTTAATCTCTGTGGCCACCATCTTGAAATTCTTAATAACTTTTGTCCTTGAACTTGTGCTTTGTAAGTGAAGTCCAAAGTGGCAATGGAACGTGTCCTGAGGGCTTGGAGTGCCCCATTTCTACCCCCTCCCCACAGCCCAGGATGGGTTTCCAGATGCCTACTCCCCACCTCAACCCCACAACCGCTGACCGCAGGGCTGACTCCCTGGGGGCCTGAGCACAGGCAACAGGAGGTCAGGGTCGGGCACTGAGCTGCAGGATAGGGACCTGAGGGCCCATGAGGATCTGCATTCAGCCCACAAGCACCCCCACACCCAAGGGAGAGAGGCATTAAATAGCAAAAAAATAAAAACAAAAACTCCCACCAAGACAGATAAAGACTGGAAGAAAGGAGGAAATTTTCCCTGCTCTTTGAGCCAGAGGCCCTGTGTTTTCTTCCTTCCTCCCTCCCTCCTTCCCTCCCTCCCTCCCTTCCTTCCTCCCTCCTTCCCTCCCTCCCTCCCTCCCTACCTTCCTCTCTCTTAGCCCTGGGCCCTGCAATGATGTAGCCCTGCCTCCAAGGCTTGCTGATGGTGCTGGTGCTCACCCTCTGAACTCACATCCTAGGCTATATCTATTGGCAGTGCTGTGGCCCCTTCCCAGGGCGCCTTTCTCTGGGAGAAGAGGGGGCATTTGCACACAGCTGCAGGAAAGTCTAACAGGGGGCACAGGGAGGACCATCGCTCTTCTCACCTCCATCCGCCCCCCTCCCCACCCCCGCTCTGAGCTCCAGTCTTCTGCCTCCCCCTCACTTCCCATCTTATCAGGCCCTGGCCTTCATTCTGCCCTCCCCCACCCCTCAGTGTCCCCTTTGCTTGGACTGCTCCTTCCAGCCCTTTCCTTGGCTGGCTCCTGGGGTCCTACTCCTACTGCCCCCGTTCAGAGGGCCCCTCCTGAGCCCTGTTGCATTTCCTCCACAGCTCGTGACAATTTCCGAAATTCAATTTGGTTATGTGTTTGCAGACTCTCTGCCCCTCCACTCTCCCTCCTTACTTCCTGAGGGCAGGACTTTGTTTCTCTCACTGACACGTCCCCAAAACAGTAAGACACACAGCTAGAGCCCAGTAAACATTTGGTGAAGGCCCAAGCGAGCAGAGGCCTAGCTTAGCATTTGGGCCACGAGTCTCGGTCTAAGGAATGACATCCAGGGTGCCAGGTCAAGACCCAGCTGGACAGACCCCGTCGGGCTGGCCCACGCGGGGTGCTGTGTGGAGCGGACCAGACTTGCTGCAAAATGCTCGTTTCGTGTCACCCTGTTGGCAAGGTGGCAGGGACACCAGTGGACCTGAGGGAATGAATGACGAGGGAGGAGGTGAGGTGTTGGATACACTCAATTATTACCCCAAACCTTATCACCACTCATAATCTGCCTGAGATAAATCACAGGCAGGTAATTATTATGTCAAGCCAGGTAGCAGAAAGAAGTTTTAAAATAGCAATCAAAGAACTTCCTGGTTAATTCAAATCTACCTTGATTCCCTCCAGGGGATAAAAGTGCTTTGGCTGTAGAATTGGCCAGGCGTAGAGAAATGCAATTGCTCAATGCAAAATGGGGACTCCCGGACTTAATGTTGCTCTCTGTCAGGTCTCAGAATAGCACACCTGTCAGGAGTCCTAAATCAATGATCACCCACCTGGAGTAAATCATATTGCAGTGACGTTCTATTTTTTGGGTGTCAAACCCAAACTCCCCAGCCTGCTTGTCCAACGGCACCTGCCTCCGCTCCAACCGGGCCTCAGGCCCCAAGCCTCTCCCTAGTCCTGCCTCGGGCCCTTGGCCCCTGGGTTTCCCACACCAGCATCCCCTCCCCGCTCCAAACATCTCCAAGGCTCAGCTCGAGCCACCTTGTCCCTGGGCATCCTGTACCCCAAGTCCTCCTGAGGCCCATCCGTGGGATCTGTCTCAGGAGCTCCCACCTGCTGTCCCTACCCTCAGAGGACAGTGCTGGGTTACCCCTCCCTGTACTGGTCAGAACCCAGGGCTTTCCTGGAGCGGGGTCTGCCCATTCTCATTCACTTGAACAAAGCAGCCCCCTGGGGCCAGTTCTGCCCAGCAGCAGAAACCATTTTGGGTTAACTTAAGCCAGAAAAGTGGGGTGGGCTTACTGGAAGGATGCTGGGCATGGGGAGGTCTCTTAGTGGGGGGGGTTGCCAAGGACAGAACACCCAACCCACTGTGGGCCAAGCGGACCTTGTCCAGGGCAGGCTGGCTTCAGGCCAGGCTGGATTCAACCAGTGTCTCTGGGCTCTGGTCGACTCTGTCGGTGACAATCCTGAGTTCCACGTGGTGGCCAGGTAGTTGCACCTGTCCAGGTGCAAGTCCACTAGCTCACGGTGGACACTGCTCCCACTTAACTCAGATAAAAGCCCAGGGGGTGAGTTCGAGGCGGCCTGTGTGTCCAGAGTCACACGCACACCCCAGGGCCAGTCACTGCGGCCCAGGAGAGCAGGGATCTGATGGGTTCAGGCCGTGGGCCACATGCTGCCCCCTGCAGAGCAGAACTCCACCCACAGTATGCAGGCTGAGAACCTGGGAGAACTGGGGCCTTCCCAGGTGGGGAAGGGCTCTGAGGGCAGGGAGGCGTCCTGCCGGCAGCTGCTGTCCCCACTGCGACCTCGGACACCTGAACTTTGTTTTCCCAATGAAAAATTACGGGGTTTTCCTTCTCGTAGGTGCTGCAATTCCAGGATGGTGATTTATCTGAGTAGAAACCTGCCCCTGCAGTGCGTCCTCCCCTAGCCTGGAGGCCTGGGAGAGCCAAAGGCCCTGGGGGGACAACGGGGTGGGTAGTCCATTTTCACCCTTGCCTTCGGGGTGGGGGGGCAGACTTTACCTCGGATTTGTCAGATCAAAATGCCATTCAGGTAGGCGTAGGGGACCGTCCCGCAGAAGGCCCTCAGATTCCCCGGCCCCACCCAACGTCAGTGACTTCACGTGCATGCCTAAGCCCCTCACCCTCAGAATGAGACCCTCCAGATGAAGTTCAAGCCCATTCCTTTGGGCCTCCCTGTCCCACGCCCATTTCCTCTCCTGTCCAGCCTCAAATCCTGCCCTGTCTGGACCCAGGACTTGGGGTCACTGGTCCTTTCACACCTCTGGGCTGCCGTTCCCCCACCTGGCATGTTCTTCCAGCCCTGTCCAGCAGGTAATCCCTACCTGTTCCCCACCACAGAGCCAAGCTGGGGAGAGGCCACTCTCACCTTCGAGCCCAGCAGCTCTCCTGCCGGCCCCCAATTCCTAAACCACGTACATGGGTTGATCTCCCCATACATCGTAGCTGAGTCTCCTCCCCCACCTCATCTAGTCTTCCTGGACACGCCCCCCCCCATTGCCACGCTGGTGTGGCAGGCAGTGGGTGATGGTTAACACATACTGGACAGAGGATCCAACAGCATCCCTGGGAGGTGGGACCACGGTTCTGCAGCTGGGACTCAGAGCCTGCCAGTCCTTGTTAGGAAATGTCCCAAAAGGGCTTTAAGTCAGGAAACAGTTTCTTCCCTGGGGTCAGTGCTGTGGCTCCCAGGGGTGGGGGTCCCTTAAGAGAAAGCACATGGGGAATTTGGGAGAAAGGTCAGGAAAATCTCCCTGGGAGCCCCCAGCACAAGGACCCCTTCCATCCTGAGCAGGATGGATTGGCTGCCTCCACCCCCAGGCTGGCTCTGGAGGAGGAGAAGGAAGAGAGGGTCCCGCCCACTGGGAAACAGAAGAGGAGCATTGGTGCCAGTTGGGGGGGGGTGGGGGCTGCCGTGAGTCTTGACAGGGGCACACTGTCTGGGGGGCTCTTTGGGACCCATTTCTGGGGCCTCACTGAGCAGCTGGAGGTGACTGCTCTCTCCACAAGTTTTAAACAAGGGTTCTTGGCCAATATAATAAGACTACAAATAAAGAAAAAGAAAAGCAGCAATCTTCCTAAAAGATTAGGAGGGAAGAGACCGTATAATCATTCCTGGCAGATAATATGTTTATGTTTACCTAGGAAATCCAAGGGAGTTAACTGCACAATGATTAGAGCCACCGAGAGAGCCTGGAAAAGTGGTCAGACGGAAGATAACACGGAGAAAAACCCACAGCTGCCCCCGTACCAGTGACTAGCTGATTGGAAAATGAAATGAAAAAGGGCCCCCTTCACAACACCGACAAAGCTAAGAATTATATAAACTTACACATGCAGGACCCAGATGAAGAAAACGCTACAACATTAACAAGGACAATAGGATGTGGCTGGTTTGAGGGAAATGGTTCTTTCGGGTGGGGAGACCCTGCTGGTGTGGAGATTCCAGTTCTTTCCAAGTTTATCTGTGTTTTTAGGGCAAATCTGTTAAAAACAAACAAACGAAAAATCCCCAAAGTCACTGGCGTTGAGAGGAAAATGCACCAAGTTCCTCAGAAACAACACGAGAGGCCAAGCTGGGGGGCATTGCTGTCCCCACACATCAGACGTGCTTCTGCCACACCCCAGCCCCGCAGGGACACTGAGGCCCGCTCTCCCCGCACCGCCGTGTGTCACCGCGGGCACTGGGTGGGGGGGGATGGGCTGGCTCTGCGACCTTGGGCCTGGGTGCTGTCCCCTGGGCGGTGGCCCCCAGTGGGTTCTGAATCTGCGATGGGAAGGTGAGAGCCTCCCGAGGGAAAGGGTGGTGGGCCCAGGGGAGGAGGCCCCTGGGCTGAGTCTGGACCAGTGAGGACGGCTGCGTGGTGATGTCTCCCTGGGTTCTCAGGGCTCTCGGCCCCATGAAGACATGCAGGGGAGAAGGCAGGTAGGTCAGGGAATGGAGAACTGTAAGGGCCTGGCCTCTGGCTGAGGAGTGGTGGCTCCACCTCTGTCCTGACCCTCTCCTGTGGCTTCCTGAGACTGGGAGGCAGAGTCTCGGATCCCCTTGGCCTACCTCTCCTTTTGTTGTGTGACCCTGGATGTGACCACTCTGTCCCTGGCGTTCCTCAGTTTCCCCTTCTGTAACACGGGGGCAGGTGGCTGGATCTCAGGGACTGGTCTCTCCAACTGGGCTGCCTTACTTGGCAGGTGGAAACTGCCCTCTGATAAAGGGGAACTAGGATGTCCAGCTGGCTGGGGAGAGGGCTGGGGGGGTGCGTTGCAGACCAGAGCCGAAAGCCCAGGACAGCCTGGAGGGAGGTCCAGAGCAGGGCTCTTCCAGGGCCTGGAGATCTCAAGCCACTCACCCTGCTACAGAGGGACTGACAGACAAATGGGCTGTAGGGAGGGGGCATGGACCGGTGCGTGGGTCTGTGTCCTCAACCCTACATCTGGCCTTCCTGCGAGCCTGGAGACTCCCTTTTCCCAGCATCCCTGGGACCTGGACAGCTCCCCTTGGCCTGCTGCTTCCATGCTGGAATTGGGGACACTTTGCCGCAGGATTCATGATGGGGCTGGGTCGGAGCTGTGACTTTTTCTGCCTTACAACCGAGGTTACTCTCAGATTCATGGGCGCCATAAACCCGCGCCCTATTTCTGCTCTAATTGAGGCTATTTGTATTGTGACTAAAACAATCAGAGGCAATTTTATGGGTATATTTTAAAAAATAATTACATCCCATACATTTAAGTTATGTAACCGCAGTGACAATCTGATCGGGGACCCCCCAGTCTTTGTCCTCCAGCTGCTGCAGCTGCTGGCTTTCCCACCAGCTCTGGGGCGGGCCAATCAGAACATTCCCCAGCCGTGGTGACGGGTTCAGGGTTAACTCAGCCTGTTACCCACTCGGGGACCCGGGGCCAGGGCTAGCCCTGGATTTTTCCCAGCACATCCCATTTGGGGTTAAGACTGTTTGAGCTGGGCTTTGGTCCCCATGATCAAAATAGTTGTAACTGATGTGACTTCCACAAGGGAGAGAACAATAGCTCCTTCCTGGTGGGTTTGGATGAGGACATAGATGCAGGGAGATGAGTCACGAGCAGCACCAAGCATAGCCCCCACCCCCAGCCCTGTAAACAGGGACTGTGGCTATTGTCAGGGGCATCAGGGAGCACAGATACTTGTCACCAGTACAAGGAGATGGGGAGAGGCTTAGAGGGCACATTGCAGCCCAGGAAGGGCCTGGGTCTTTTGGGTCTTCTGGCCCCCATGTTGGAGGAAGGCAGGAACGGTTTTTCTGTGGGCTTGGCTGTGCTCCCCTTGACTTCTCCGTCAGGGCCTCCTGCATGGGCCTGACATGGCGAATGGTGCTCAGCCCAAGGCCCTGGGTCACGGGAGGCCCTCAGCTAGGCTCCTTCTTCCTTTTCCTCCTCGGCATCTCCCGGCTCTCAGCAGAGCTGACTGCTGGGGCTGTGAAGACCCTGGGGCCAGCATTTGGAGCTGAGCAGGGTCTGGCCTGTGTGCCCGCCAGCCTCACTATGCCCCCAGAAGCAATCGAAACTCCCGGCTGCTGGGAGCAGGTTCTCTCTCCCACAGCATCCTCCCCCCCTCCCCCCACCCCCAGGACGCCACATTTGTCAAAACTGCTAACAGATGGTGGGAGCCTTGCCACCCTGCCTGCCCAAGGCAGCCTTCTCTCTGCTGGGCTCAAACCATCTTGGTCTTAAATAGTAGGGAGAAAGCCCACCGTCTACCTGGTGGGGGCAACACCTTCTACCCCGGGGCGTCTCCGGTGGGTCCACAGCTTGGGAAAGCGTCAAGAGAAGTACCAGGGCTGGAATACCCCTTGGGATTCCCAGCCCCCCCCGAATGCTGGTGCAGAGCAGACACCCACCCTTGCACACCCATGCACACTCACATGCCCCAAAGTTCTTGCTTTCTTGCAGAGCAGAGAAAGTCCGGCAGGTGGCCTTCTATGGAGCTCCACAGCACCCACACACCCCGGGCTCTGTGTGAGGTGAGCCCGGGAGACCGCCTGCTTCCGGGCAGCCGTGTCCTCCCCAGTCCTCAGGGTCCCCAGCCTGACAGGTAGGTTGTAGCTCGCATCCTCGGTCCTTGTGAGTGTTGGCACCACCAGAGATCCCGGATTTCATTCTTTCCTGTTGTCAGCCCTTATGTGCCACAGATGGCTTTGAAAATCCAGCTGCCCTCCCGGGCCAAGTGTGAAGTGCAGAGGACACGAGGCCCACAAAATCCCCACAGCCACAGGGAGACACGCAGGGCACCTTTGGTACAGCTAGCCCCTGGGGTTCGGTGCGTGTGTGTGTGAGAGAGACACCCTCATCTCTGGCTCTGGGTTACAGGCCTCCCCTTCTCGGGGTCCTAGAGGGCACTGTCTGGCAGCGAGCCCACCCCTTTCTCCCCCAGCAATGGCAGACCCTTTCCCCCAGTGGTGGTCTCAGGGATTCTCTCCCACCACCTCTGATCCCCAGGACCCCCTACCAGCACCACAGAGCCATCATCCAGACACATGGACTCCTGGACAACTTCCCCAAACCACCCGCACACTCAGGACAGGCAGTGCCCACCTCAAGACACAGCGTAGCACCGCCCCCCCGTTGTCATGTGCACGCAGGACATGAGTCTACCTGACCTTAGACACCCACAGTAGGCACCTGCCAGTCCATTCCCAGAGGCCCTCCCCTCTCCACTCCAGTGTCGATGAGCTGGGCCCCTCCAGCGCAGCCCCACGGAGGGGGCCCCTGTGTCTCCTGCCCATCGCCTAGCCAGTCCGGTCTGCTCAGCTTTTCCTGACTCAGCTTTGTGGGAATCAAGAAAGACAAGAGTTCCCTGTGGGCCCTGACAAGCCAAGAAGCCTTCATGGAGGAAGCCCTCCTCGTCCCTGGGCCCTCAGACCAGCGGGTGGTCTGGGTCAGGATGGTCAGCCGGGACCTGAGGGTGTGCAGCCTCGGGCAGTGGGCAGGGGGCTGGGCCTGCGGGAATGGGGAGCCCTGAGGTCCTGCCTTCGGGATCCATTGTGGGCCCCTCAGGGGGCTCTGGGAGACACCAACTGTGTTCCCTGCTGGTAGAAGGGTAGCACAGATGACCTGGAAAGATATAGAAGAGAGAGGGAGGGAGGGATGAAGAGAGAGAGTGGGAGAGGGAGAGGAAGGGGAAGGGAGAGTTTGAGAGTCCCTCAGAAGTATCTGGAAAAGCTGCCGTGCAGACCGGGAGCTGGTGAGGAGCAAGGGGAGTCCAGGCTGGGCTGCTAGAGGGACAGACAGACAGCATCTGGGCCCCACAGGAGATGAATAGGTCTGGGCTGTGGGTGTCCAGAACCCAGACCTCTGGACTCCCAGTCTGCTGCTGGGTTCTTGCAGAAGGTTGCAGATGCCCCTTCTGGCTTGGATATCCAGAGACTTAAGACCCTTCCCTCCGAGCCTCTGGTAGCCCAGCTGGAGCTCCGGCAGGTCAGAGTCCCCTCCGTTCTCACCATTCGGCACCGGATCGTTTTTTTTAAATTAGCTCTGTCAATTACACAAGTAATACCTGCTGGCTTGTTAACCTATTTCGAACAACACAGAAAATACAAGGTGGAAGCTGGAAGCGCATCCCACCCCGGTCTGTGGTCTGTCTCCACTAGATGCCAGGTGTTCTGCGCAAACCCGAGCAAACCCTTCTCCAGCTCTTTAAGTGCTCCTTCCTGCAGAATCCGGGAGGACAGTCTGGAGCGGGTGAGCCAGGGACAGCCCCAAGGCCAGGCCCAGCGACCCCACACTGGAGCCAACCCCTGCCCCCGGCCCCCCTCCCCCCGCATCCACCCCTCCGGGCGCCAGCCCCCTGCACTGCGCCCAGGGACAGGGGCTCATTATCCCACCCTGTCTGCTTTGGATGCTGCAGCTGTTCCGTGTTTAATTACTGATGGGCTGTGACTATGCCAACCCATGAATAAAATTACAGTTGTTCTGCAATGCAAATACCATGGCGCAGGAGTCTGAGGGTCTGTGAGGTGCTCATTTTGATTGGCTGGCTTTTTTAATGAGAAAAGTTTCATTTTATTTTAAAGAACATTAGTAATGATGAAACTTACACACCTAAAGATTTATATAGCGCTGCAAACAAGTAGCAAGGAGAAGGGAAGTTATTTATAACTTCAAATATGCTCCTGCTCATCTGATTGCATTGTTTTAGGGAGCAGAGCATTTTTAGCTGATAATTGCTTTAATGATAAATGTGGAAACTTGAGGACCGAAATATCCAAAGTGTCATTAAAAGACAAAACACTCAGCTACAACTGGGATGAATGAGCTGACCTAATTTAGGGGAAGGGGCTGGAGAAGGGGGAGCATGGCTTCAGTGGGGTACGGGTGGAAAGGGGGTAAGAATTCCAGAGTCCACCGTGGCGGGGGCTAGCCATCTGCAGGGGCCCCAGGGTACTAGTTCAGCCTATGGAACTGAACCGGAGACGTGCGCTTGTCCTGTTGAAGCCACCATTGCTGGACCGCGGGACACTTTGTCCTCTGTTGTCCTTGGCGTCTCCCTTCTGAGTGATGGCCACATGTGCTGCGTGACCAGATGTCTCATCTGAACTACCGCTGGATGATAATACAAAGTTTGGATGCATGATCTAAAATCCATATAGATTTGAGGGGCCCCTGGGGGGCTCAGTCGGTGAAGTGTGTGCCTTTGGCTCAGGTCATGATCTCTGGGGTCCTAGGATGGAGCCCAGCGCTGGGCTCCCCACTCAGTGGGGAGTCTGCTTCTCCCTCTCCCTCTGCCCCTCCCCCCCTGCTCGTGCACAAGCTTGCTCTCTCTCTCTCGAATAAATAAAAACCTTAAAAATAAAATAAAATCCATATAGATTTGAATCCAGAACATCTGATTCGACTTCCCCGTTCACTGAGAACATGGAGCTTCCCCAGGAAGGCAGGCATTTGCTGATTAATAGGCCTAGGAGTTGGCATTTCTCTCGCTAAGTTTTCCATGGAGATCTTCCCCTCTGGGGACACAGCTGAGCCCAAAAACAGGATAGCTGAAAGGGAGGGTTCTCTGGCTGGCCTGGGTCCGAATCTCCAAACAGAATAGAGCTGACAAACTTAGCACCTTTGGTGCATTTCATTTGTTCCCTCATTCTGCCAACATATATTTATGGAGGGTTTACCACGAGCCAGGCTCCTGGCACATTCAGACGAGGAGGATAGAGCCTGAGCCTCCAAAAGTGGCTGAATGGGCGTGGCAGAGACAACCGAGCCCCATGAAGTCCCGGTGTGACAAGGACAGTAATGGAGGTATGGATCCCCAGCTCAGAGGCCAGCAAAGGACAAGGGCCCAGCTCTGCCTGGTGGGAGGAGGGGGCATCAGGGAGGGGGTCGTCCCCACCTGCATGAGATTGCAGCAGGCATCCACCACCTTCAGGTCTGTGGGAGAGGAGGGGACTTTGCGGGCCAGGAGCACAGAGGGTTGTCTATGGGGGGCAGGTATTTGGGGTGAGGTAGAGCGTCAGGCCAAGGCACCGGGGGCTTGTTCCCAAGGGTGCCTTGGCAGAGCTGGGGTTCAGAGAGACCAGGAGGCAGCTCTGATGGGGGCAGGGAGGGAGCCTGGAGAGAGGGATGGGCCAGCAGGCAGACCTGTGAGAAACAGGGAGAAGGTGGAGTCCGTGTTTTCTGCTTCCTTTCTCTTAGAGGTCAGCCAAGCAGGGTGCCTCCCATCCGTTCTGCCAAGGACCCTGTCCCGGAATGGGGAGGCAGAAGAAAACGGGGCAGGAACCCCAAACCAGCTTCGGTGTGTGCGCGCATCTGAGCGTGTGCAGTCTTGTTCCTCTGCATGTGTTTACCTGTGTGCGTGCCTGTGTGTACTTTGTGTGGCTCCCGTGTGTGCGCATGAGCGCGCATGCATATGCGTGTTTGTGCTGTGTGTACATGCGCCTGCGAGAATGTGTATGGCGCGCTCACATCTGTGTGTCCGTGTGTGTATCATGTGTGAGTGTGCACGCTGTGCGGATGTGTGCTCGTGTGTGCGTTTGAGGACGTGTGTGCGGGTGTGTGTGTGCACGCTCACCGGAGGGTCCATGTCTAGACCAGACATGGGTTTTTGTTTTGTTTTTTTAATAAAGTCTGACACCTGGGAATGGACACAGTCTTAACACCAGCGCTGGAGCTTCTCAAATGAATCAGGGGCCGCCCGGCTCCCAGCTCATCCCCTGGGCAGCTCAGGTTGCTAGAGTCTCCTTGGTGAGGGGAAGCAAATGGAAACTAAATAACTAACAATTGCGGGCGCTGCCTCCTGACACAGCCCACACCGGGCTGGGGGGAGTGTGCAGGGCGAGAAGGCAGCTAAGGATAGCCAGACGAGGGCCCCCAGCCCCACCAGGGCCCAGCCAGGCCCTCAGCCTCGGGGCCCCGGAAGACAGAAAGGTGCCCTAACGCCTGGGTGTCTGTCTGTGCACACGGGTGTGGGGGGCGTGTATACACACACATGTAAGAGCGCACATGGACGTATCTGTGCAGATTGTGTGTGCACCTGCTCAGATAGGCACATTGGCGGCTGCATGTGTGTGTGCACATGACCTGTGTTTCCTGATGCAGGAACCACTATCTTTGTTGACCACAGAGCAACCCAGAGTGGCATCCGAGGACACTGGGGATGGGGGGTAACTCCCTAATCCACCAGTGTCAGAGCTGCCCAGGGGAACAGCCCTTGCTAAGGGCTACAGGGGTTGCCAGGCGGGTGCAGGACAAACCCCAGGCACTCTGCACCATGCTGCGGTGGGGCGGGAGTTCACTGCCCAGGCTGGAGGCCTGGTCTCTTCCCGCGGGCTTGTCGGGGGTGGGCCGACAGCACGGCCTGCAGTGATGGGGTCATTTTTGGCTTTGAGGCACCCTTCTTGGGCAGCTGAGTCTCTAGAGCTCTGTTTCCTCTTCCCCCCCCCACCCAAGGCTGGGGCAGGCAGAGGGGCTGGGAACCGGGGTGTGACCAAGGGATTCGGATGGAGATTGAGTGACAGGAACTTGCCCATTTTGGTGACAACGGCTGGGCTGCAGGTGTGACTCAGCAGCCTGAGGGGCTGAGTGTTTGGGACACAGTAGACAGAGACGCCAGTGTAGACAGCCTGCCAAGCTGCTGGGCCAGAGGCAGAGAGGAGGTAACCCAGTGGGCAGGACAGAGGACAGAGCTGATCCACCTACGGAATACTGCCCCACCCAGGAGCGGTGTCGTGATCCATTTCACAGGCGGGAAACCAAAGCTCACAGAGGTTGTGGCCACTCAGCAGGCTGGGTCAGAGCCATGGCCTGCACCGAGGTCCCCTGAGCCCATGGTGCCGCCTCCTCCATGCAGCCCTCCTCTCTTGTCGCTCCAGCCAGGCAGTAGGGCCAGCAGGGCCTCGAGGTGCCGAGCCGTCTGAGCTGAGTCTAGACATGGGGGAGGTTCCTGGTGCAGACACTGGGCAGCTGTGATGCTGGAAAATACACAAGGTTTTCCTTTGGCCTCAGCCCAAGACCACAGATCACCATTTGCTGAATTATCTCCATTTGCTCATTGTGCTCTGAGAGGGGGGGAAAAATCCGTTATTTTGAATTTTAGGAAACGGCACTAGTGAGGTGGTGGGTAGATATCTGGGCTATGAGGCTGCATTTCAGAGGCCCTGCAGAAAGAAGAGGCTGACTCTGGGTCCCAAAGAGGAGCCCAAATGATATTCAATTTTGTAAAGGGAATATTAGGTGTTAATTAGTCCCTCTAAAATCACTACTAAGGGTGTGTGTGTGCATGCATGTGCTTATAAATATATGGATGTGTGTATATATATATGTGTATATATGTATATATATAAATTATTATTCCTAGATGAGTCTGGGACTAGCTTAGTTTTATAAGATAAACCTAAGTAGCACAGTGGTGTTTTTTTCCCCTTGGAAGTAGTATGCTTATCCATCAATGTTCTTTAGTAAAGGCTTGACTTGGAGGCAAGAAGATAATCCCAACCTTAGGCTTTCTGTAGTTTATACAGAAACACAGAATGCGATTTCAGCCTAACATAGGATTGAACCACAGATGTCGTGTTGTAGCAGGAATAAGAGTGACAACTTCTATTCTGATAAGGAAAGCCTAAGCATCACTCAACGATCTGCTCACCAGGCACTGTTGGAAGGGCTTTGCAGATATTCGGTGTCTTAATGAATTCAAGCCATAGAACCTGAAGTAGGTGCTGTTCTTTTCCCCGCCTTCGGTCGAAGGAGCTGAGCTTTCTGTATCTCCAAATTTCCCAGAGATGTATCATCAACTTTATCACAAGGACAATATGTTTGTCCCTTGTTCAAGTTTCACTGGGGGAGCTTACTCCTCAAGCTCTAGCCATGGGCACGTGTGGCGAGAAAGTGGTCAGAGGGTCGTAAGTGACAGAGCCTGTAAGTTCACAGGCAGGAGCTGTGTGCGTGGAGGGCGGTGGGGTGAGGAGGAGGCCTCGGATCCCTCCCTGAAATGAGAAAAATGCAAAAAGGAAACCCGGACCGGGGCGCCTGGGTGGCTCAGTCGGTTAAGAGGCTGCTTTCAGCTCAGGTCATGATCCCAGGGTCCTGGGATCGAGCCCCATGTCAGGTTCCCTGCTCGGTGGGAAGCCTGCTTCTCCCTCTCCCACTCCCCCTGCTTGTGTTCTCTCTCGCGCGGTCTCTCTCTGTCAAATAAATAAATAAAATCTTTAAAAAAAAAAAAAAAAGGAAACCCGGACTATCCTGCTGACATTCAAGGAAAGCCACAGCCAGTTGGCAAACTTTCGGGGAGTTTCCGCTAGGTGCTGGGCAGCTGAGCCAGAGTACGGTGGTCACTTGAACCACTTGACCCACAGTCCTCTTTCCTGGGTGTGGGGAGAAGTGAAAAAAAGTGTGGTATCAGGGAAAGTAAGTCCAGGAGATGCTGGTGGACATGACACATGTCTTCTCCCCTCCAGGGTAAGGCTTGTGGTGAGTGCAGTCATGGGGATGTTGGGGCCAGTATCTATTACATCTCAAGGGCCTTCAGAGGCCCCAGCCATGGGGCCACGAGCACATCCTTGGCTGCACCAGGAAGCAGCACTGGGTGCTGGGAGGTTTCTCTGACCTGGACATTAACTGGTGTGGAAGAACTCCTTCCAGAACCTTCTAACTTGGAGAGGTGGGCTAGAGAGGGTCGAGCATGTGCACCTTTTGCCCCCAGGGGCCACCAGCCACGAGGTTGGCTGTGCTGGGCCTGGACAGAATGAGTGTCCACATCATGCAGAATTCTGTGGCCAGGTTCTTGTCAGACTGTCCCTCCCCCACAGGGCAGGCTCAGTCGGCTCTCAGGAACCCCATCCCAGAAGAAGAGGGATGCACCTCGCTCACGCAAGGGGATGGAGCATGCTCCAACTTGGAGGCAGAGACCTGGGAGTGAGGGTGAACTCAGCCACAAAGAGCTGAAGAAAAGGCGGATGGAGCAGAAAACCATATTATGACAATATCAAGGAAGGAGGAAAAACCAAAATTTGAAAATATTTATTCCAATGATGGTAGAGACCCCATGGACAATTGACTCAGAGTGAGCTCGAGAGGGTTTTTCAGAATGCAGCAAAAAAGGACCAGACAAGGTAAAGGTAATCGGAGAGGGGATGGCACCTTTGAAGACAAAAATATTGGAAATCCAATAAGGGTGAGGACTGTTAATGAAGAATAGAACACAATTAGCAGAAAAGAAAAACACTCAAAAATACAAAAGAGGAAAACTCGCTGAATTGAGACAGATCTGACCTGTACGTTGAAAGCGTTCACTGTACACTAGGCAAAACAAATAAATATTGAAGGAGAGCTGGTGGGGTGATCTAATCTCTTGGATGAATGAAGAATAAGGGCCTACAATGATAAACAGACCAGCTGGTCTTGTTTGTCTCCCTGCACCCCTATAGTCCTACTCTCCTTGGAGTGAGCCTTGCCCTGACCTTTTTGCTTCTCTTTCTCTGCCCTCTTACTTAGCCTTCCCTGCTCCCGCTCTCAACCCATCGTCATTAATCCCATTGCAATCTACCTGCACTTCTGGTCCTGCCCCTGGACTGTCCAGATGGCCCAGATGGTAAGAGAGTCCTCAGGGACCAGAAGCTGGCCATGCCCACAGGCTGAGTCTCAGCCAGTCAGGCTTTCCCAGACTAGGACTCCTATCTGCAAGTGGGATCTAGATAGGCAGAGAGAAGAGACCCATCCTTCTTTAAATCCAGATCAGTCAGTGGACAAGCCCTGAACAGCAGAAGACACATAACTACTGGACCACATTGTAGATCAAATAAGTGACCTGCTGTCCTGAGTCAGTGGGCCCACTGGGAGTGTGCCCAGGCTAAGCCAGATGCCACCCGGGAGCATTGCCAAGTCCCTGACCACCTACCTACCCTATGACCCAGGGAGGGAAATGGCCTGCCAGCCAGTCTCTTCTGCAGCAACTGTCGCCCAGAAGGACAAGAAACATAATTAAAATCTCAGGTGCCTTTTCCCAAGGGTCATTCCAGCTGGAGAGCCTAAATATCATACAGGGTATGAATGTGCTACATTTATTATTTTCACCATGGAGACGTCCAAGGAAACTGACCTTTTCAGCTTCAATAAAAACGGATTTTCCTGTAGGTCCTTTGATAGCAGCTGTGATCATGAGCCAGGCTGAAACTCAATATTAAACACCAAAGAACAGAAAAAGGAGGTGCTTTCCCTCGGCCTATGGGGATTATTGACACCCACCTGCAACTACACATGGGAAAGCATGTGGGGGCCTGGGACTTGCTCTGGAGAGATGCCTACCACTGTTCTTGGACCCTCATGGCTTGGACACTCCTCAGCATCAAAAGTGCCTATTATTCATGCACTGAATTCAAAGTGGATTGCACTTAGAACAAAGTCATAGTAGTGGGCTGCTTTGGAATTCAGAAGGGCTGGTTCTGGTATGCTCAGGACTCATTGTCCCTGCTCGTAATATGCCCAGAAGCCCCCCAGACATCTCACTTTGACTTATCTTCCCCTAAAATGCAGCCCAGGGCTGGCCATCTTGCTGTTGCTTTGGCCACACTGGTGGGAAAAACCTTGCAGACTTTCTGCCCCAGCATGATAGCCAATAGGTAGAGGAACAAAATAACACTCAAATGGTAGCAATGTTGCCTTGCACTGAAACAAGATGTTTAACAGTGGCAAAACCAGTTCCCGTGAAAAACCAGTGGCTTGGCTGGGGGATGGATGCAAGTTCCAGACTTAGCACAATGTAATACTCAGAATGTCCAGATCTCCACAAAAAAGGTGAAGGGGGTTAAGAGGTACAATCTTCCAGTTATGAAACAAATAAGACATGGGGATATAAAGTACAGCATAGGGAATATAGGCAATAATATTGTAACAACTTTGTATGGTGATGGATGGTAACTAGACTTATTGTGGGGAAGATTTCATAGTGTACATAAATATCTAATCACTAAGTTGTGCATCTGACACTGATACAATATTGTATGTCAATTATTCTTCAATAAAAAAAAACCAAAACAGGGCGCCTGGGTGGCTCAGTCGTTAAGTGTCTGCCTTCGGCTCAGGTCATGATCCCAGGGTCCTGGGATCAAGTCCCACATCGGGCTCCCTGCTCAGCGGGAAGCCTGCTTCTCCCTCTCCCACTCCCCCTGCTTGTGTTCCTGCTCTCGCTGTCTCTCTCTCTGTCAAATAAATAAACAAAATCTTAAAAAACAAACAAACAGTGGCTTGACCTCAGGCATTTCCTCCTCCCCCTCCCTACCCTGCCCCAGTGAAAGTGAAGCAATTTTAAAAGGTAAAAACCAACAAGGACAAAGAAAGATGAGGAAGTTATAGCGTGAAGGATTTCAATGAATTCCGAAAGGCAGAAAGAAGAGGAAGAGTGAAATCTGAAAGAGCAGAGCCGAGAAAGTAGCATCAGAGGTGTCTTGGAGGGGACCCTGGTGAGCATGACTCCATGAACCACAGCATCCCCAAGCTCAGTAGTGGAGGGGCTGGGTTCCTGGAGCTGTGAAGGGGGGGGCATGGCTTAGGAGGGATTAAAAACAGGACGACTGAGTGACATCACAGAAGATGGCAGGGGGTGGGAAACTATAGGAATCTGTCCCTCCATCCAAGTAACTATTGAGCTGGCAGGAGGTGTCCAAAACAATTATTTTGGAACTCTGGAATCTGGTTGAAAACTTGCAGTGCCCAGGGTAGAGACTGATGAAGAACTTGGTAAATTTCTGTAAATTCTCACATTTCATGGCAGCTACCATTCCCTAGCCACCAGCCCCTTTGCAGGCAGTCATGAGGACAGAAGCCCAACTTTATGCTCCTGGTGTGGCTTACACGTGACAGGGTGGGCAATAAGGAACTTGTCCCCCAAACATCAGGGTTGTGTGTTTTGATTGCTGATTGCTGCTTAGGACTCTGGGATCATGACCTGAGCTGAAGGCAGATACTTAACCCACTGAGCCACCCAGGCGTCCCTATTATTATAGTTTTGATTAGGTTTGTAACTTTTCCCTTTTTCCTATATGATTAAAAAAAGGCAAATGTATAGAATAGTAATAGTAAATCTATATTAATGAGCATTAAATGTATAAAAATAAAATCTGTGACAATAATAATAAAAAGGAGAGGGATGGAGATGTATAGAAGCACAGTGTTTGCATACCACTGAAACTAAGTTGGTATTATTTAGATTCTTATAAATTTAAAATACTCATTATAATCCCCATAGCAGCCACAAAGAGAATAACTTAAAAAACATACAAAAAAGGGAATCAAAATGGAACATTACAAAAAATAAACTAAATACCAAAAAAAGGCAGTAATGGGAGAACTGAGGAACAAAAACCATGTCAGACATACAGAAAACAAATAGATACAAATTTGTTTCTATGTGCTGAAATAGGAACAATACAGAAAACAGCAGAAGTAAATTCTTCTCTATCATTAAATGTAAATGGATTAAACTCTCCTACCAAAAGACAGAGATAGGCAGACTGAATAAATAAAACAAGATCCATTTATATATGGTCAATAAGAAACTCACTGTAGATACAGGGACACAAAGAATTGAAAATAGAAAGATGGAAAAAGATGTTCTAGCAAATAGTAACTAAAAGAGAGCTGGGGTGGCTATATTATTGCAGGCAAAATAGATTTGAAATTTAAAAAATGATTAAAAGAGACAAGGACTAGGGAGAAGATGGATGGATGGATGGATGGATGGATGGATGGATAAATAGATAAAAAGGTCCAACAAAATAATAAAATATAACAATTATAAACAAATACGCACTTAACAACAGAGCACCACTGTCTACAAAGCAAAAGTGGACAGAATTAAAGAGAGAAATAATTCTATAATAATAGTTGGAGACTTCAATACCCCACTTTCAATAATGGATTGGAAAACAAGACAGAAGATCAATAAGGAGGTAGAGGACTTGAGTGACACTATAAAGCATTAGACTCAACAGTCATATACAGAACACTCCACTCAACAGCAGCAGAATACACATTCTTCTGAAATTCACATGGGCTATTCCCCAGAATAGATCATATGTTAGGCCACAAAATAATTCTTAATACATTTTTTAAAACTGAAGTCATATAGGGGTACCTGGGTGGCTCAGTCCGTAAGGCATCTGTCTTCAGCTCAGGCCATGATCCCAGGGCTCCTCGTAGTGTTCCCTGCTCAGCAGGAACCTGCTTCTCCCTCTCCCTCTGTCACTCCCCCTGCTTGTGCTCTCTCTCTGTCAAATAAATAAATAAAATCTTTTTAAAAAATTGAAATCATATAAAGTATCTTCTTGTCTATTTTGAGAGAGAGAGAGAGAGCAGGGGAGGGGCAGCAAAGGAAGAGGGAGACTCTCCAGCAGGCTCCGTGCTTAGCAGAGTCTGACACCAGGCTCAATCTCATGACCCTGACATCACACCTGAGCTGAAATCAAGAGTCAGATGCTCAACCAACTAGGCCACCCAGGCAACCCTCATATAAAGTATCTTCTGATCATAGTGGAATGAAACTAGAAATCAAAAACAGAAGGAAGAGTGGAAAATTCACAAGTATGTGGAAGTTAAAACTTGACACTCTTCAATTGCCAATGTGTCAAAGAAGAAACCACAAGGGAAATTAAGAAATACCTTAAGACTAATACAAACAAAGCCACAACATACCAAAACTTATGGGAGATAAGGAAAGCAGTGCTAAAAGTATAATTTATAGAAGTAAACACACACACTGAAATATAAGAAAGACCCTTGGGAATGCAAACTGGTGTGGTCACTGTGGAAGACAGTATGGAGATTCCTCAAAAATTTAAAAATAGAACTACCCTATGCCAGCAATTGCTCTACTAAGTATTTCCTCAAAGAATATAAGAACACTAATTCAAAGGGACACATGCACCCCCATGTTTATTGCAGCATTATTTACAGTAGCCAAACTATGGGAGCAGTCCAAGTGTCCACTGATAGATGGATAAATAAATAAAATGTGGTATATATACACAATGGAATACTATTCAGCTATAAAAAAGAAGGAAATCTTGCCATTTGCAACAACATGGATGGAGCTAGAGCGTATAATGCTAAGCGAAATAGAGAAAGACAAATATGATATGAGCGCATTCATCTGTGGAATTTAAAAAACAAAATAGGGGCACCTGGGTGGCTCAGTCGGTTAAGCGTCTGCCTTCAGCTCAGGTCATGATCCTGGGGTCCTGGGATCGAGCTCTGCTTGGGGCTCTCTGCCTAGTGGGGAGCCTGCTTCTCCCTCCCCCTCTGCTGCTTCCCTTGCTTGTGCGCTCTTGCTCTCTGTCAAATAAATAAATCAAATCTTTATTAAAAAAAGAAATCTTTATTAAAAAAAGAGAGAGAGAAAGACAAACCAAGAAACAGACTCTTAACTATAAAGAACAAACTGATGGTTACCAGAGGGGAAGTGGGTGGGACGGACAATGGGACAAATATGTGATGGGGATTAAGGAGGACACTTATCATGATAAATAAATAAATAAATAAATAAATAAATAAATAATCTCAAATCAATAACCTAACTGCATACCTTAAGTAACTAGAAAAAGAAAAGCAAACTGAACCCAAAGCAAGTAAAAAAAATGAAATAGTAAAGGTTACAGGGGAGATAAATAAAATAGAGAATAAACAACCAACATCAATAAAACCAAAAGTTGGTTCCTTGAAAAGATTGGCAAATTTGACAAATCTTTAGCTAAACTAAGAAGAAAAGTGAGAAGACTCAAGTTTCTAAAATCAGAACTTAAATGGACACATTGTGGGCGCCTGGGTGGCTCAGTTGGTAAGGGACTGCCTTCGACTCAGGTCATGGTCCCAGGGTCCTGGGATCGAGCCCCGCATCGGGCTCCCTGCTCTGTGGGGAGCCTGCTTCTCTCTCTCCCTCTGCCTGCCACTCTCCCTGTCAAATAAATACAATCTAAAAAAAAAAAGTGGACACATTGCCACAGATTTTACAAAGGTTAAAAATATTATAAAAGAATACAGTCAACAGTTGTACACCAACAAATTGGAAAACCTAGATGAAATGCACAATTCCTAGAGGCACACAATCTACCAAAACAGACTCAAAAAGAAATAGAAAATCTCAAAGGACCCATAACTAGTAAGATTGGATCAGTAATCAAAAATCTCCTAACAAAGAAAAGCCCAGGACCAGATGTCTTCCCTGGTGAATTCTATCAAACATTTAAAGAATTAACACCAGTTTTCCCTAAGAAAATTTCTTTCAAGAATACAAAGAGGAGGGAAAATTTCCTAACTCACTCTAGGAGGCCACATTATACTTACACCAAAGCCAGAAAAGACACGGTAAGAAAACTACAGACCATAGCCCTTATAAATATCATGCCAAATTCTCAACAAAATAGTAGTAAACTAAATTCAGCAGCATATCAAAAAGCTTATACATCATGACTAAGTAAAATTTATTCCCAGAATATAAGGATGGCTCAACATTCAAGAAAAAAAAAAATCAATCAATATAATACGCCATATTAATAGAATGAAGGGAAAAACACATGATCATCTCAATTGATGCAAAAAAAGCATTTTACAAAATTCGGCATCTTTTCATGATAAAAACACTGAATAAACCAGGAACAGAGGAGAACTTCCCAATAGGGAAGAGAAAGGTTATGTAAGAAAAATCCACAGCTAACATTATATTCAATGTGAAATACTGAATGCCTTTCCCCTGAGACAAGGAAGAAGCCAAGGATGCCTGCTTTTACCACTTCTATTGAACTGCTACTCACAACTTCTATTCAGTCTTATTGGAGGTTCTAGCCAGAGAAATTATGCAAGAAAAAGAAATAAAAGCCATCCAGATTGGAAAGGAAGAAGTAAAATGAATTCTGTTCACAGATGACAAGATCTTTTTTTAATTAAATTGGCTAACATAGAGTACATCATTAGTTTCAGATGTAGTGTTCAATAATTTATCAGTTGCATATAACATCCAACAGATGACAAGATCTTCAGGTAGAAAACTCTGAAGAATCCACACACACAAAAATTAGAGTTAATAAACAAATTTAGAAAAGTTGCAGAATATAAAATCAACATGCAAAAATCAGTTGTCTTACTGTACACTTGTAATGAACAATTCAAAAATGAAATTAAGAAAGCAATTCCATTTACAATAGCATCAAAAAGGATAAAATATTTAAGAATAAGATTTGTACACTGAAAACTATAAAACATGGCTAAAAGAAATTAAAGGAGATGATAAATAGAAAGACATCATATGTTCACGGATTAGAAGACTTCATATTATTAAAATGACACTACCCAAAGTGAACCACAGATTCAATGTAATCCCTATGAAAATCCCAATGGTATTTTTTTTATAGAAATAGAAAAACCCATTCTAAAATTCATATAGAATCTCAAGGGGTCTGAACAGTTAAAAGAATCTTGGGGGAAAAAAACACACCAAAGCTGGAAGACTCCTATTTCCTGATTTCCAATCTTACTGCAAAGCTACAGTAATGAAAACAGTGTGGTACCTACAGAAGGAAAGACATTGAGGGGTGCCTACGTGGCTCACTTGGTTGAGCACCTGACTGTTGATCTCAGGGTTGTGAGTTCAAGCCACACCCAGCTGGTACCTACTTAGAAAAGAGAAGAAAAGAAAAGGAAAGAAAAGAAAAGACATTGAGACCAATGGAATAGAATAGAGAGCCCAGAAATAAACTTTTGAATGTGTGGTCAACTGATTTTCAGCAAGGGTGCCAAGATGACTCAGTGGGGGAATGGACAACGTTTTCAACAATGTCTGCAACAGATGTCATACAAAGAACCGGAAGTGAGAATGGCATCAGACTTTTCAATAACAACAGTGAAAACTAGAACACAACGGAACAATGTTTTTAAAATTTGGGGGAAAGATTCTTTTTAAGCTAAGATTCTATACCTAGCCACACTATCCATCAAGAATGAAAGCAGAATAAAGACATTTTCAGACCTTCAGATAGTAAAAATATTATCCAAATACCCTTTCTCAGGCAGCTGAAGAACATGGCACTAAGGAACACGCTCCAGCAGAACAAGAAAGAACAGAAATGACATCACAGGATCCAGGACATGGGGGATCGATAGGAAAAGATTAAAAGCTGCTCCTAGGTGACAGTTTCACACAGACTGCAGCAAGAGGCAGAAAGTTCCAGAAGGGAAGGTCCTCAGGAATAAGACAGAATGAATGTGTTAGAGCAGAGGTTCCCAGATTTTCTTGGTGCATGGCGCTCTTGTCTTGGTAATTTTTTTCTTGGTGTTCTTAGGCTAAAAGAAATACCTAACAATTCTGTTTATTAAATATTTAGGTCCAAACGACTCAATCAATATTTATGTCCTAACAACTAAGTAGCCATTTGAAAAACTAGTACACATTAATTGAAAGAAAAGATTTGAATTCCGTTCTTTAATAACCACAATTACCTCCTAGTGAGATGTGTGTGTCTGTTGGACACTGCACATCTACTCAACACTTTAATTTTTTTTTTAAAGATTTTATTTATTTATTTGAGAGAGAGAGAATGAGAGAGAGCACATGAGAGAGGGGAGGGTCAGAGGGAGAAGCAGACTCCCTGCTGAGCAGGAAGCCCGATGCAGGACTCGATCCCGGGACTCCAGGATCATGACCTGAGCCGAAGGCAGTCGCTTAACCAACTGAGCCACCCAGGCGCCCCTACTCAACACTTTAAATCAGATATATACCTCCACCCTCACTTTCTGTTTCACATTGATCTTTGCCCAGTGCTTACTTTCTATCACAGTAACTACTGAAAACCCAGCTTTGCAAAAACATGGCATGATCATAAGGAATGTAGTTCACACTATCACTGAAACAGTGAATTACCTTGTACTAGTAGTTTGTGATATCTAACAAATATTGAGTGACACTGTGTTGCCCTCTAAAATTTAAAATACCCCATGGTGCTTCTGTGTGGTCACTATAACATCCTGGGGTGTCTTGGTGCAATTTGGGAATTGTGATATTAGAGTGTATCAAAAAATTTTTTAAAAGATTTTATTTATTTATTTGAGAGAGAGAGAGAGAGCACACGCACATGTGCACAGGAGTTGGGGGAAGGGCAGAGGGAGCAGGCAAGTAAACAGCAGACTCTCCGTTGAGTGTGAAGCCTGATGTGGGGCTTGATCCCAGGACTCCAGGATCATGACCTGAGCCGAAGTCAGCCATTTCACTGACTGAGCCACCCAGGTGCCCCCCAAAATATTTTTAATAAGCTTGTGGCAGAGATTTCAAAATATATGGAAAAAAGTAATGATGGGTGAACTGAACACTAGGCAAATAAAAAAGTGAAGCAATCACCAACTCTAGAGGGAAAGCAAATGTTGGACAAGAAAGGAGATGGGACGATGTTATACTTCTTGACTCGACAATAAATAATATTTACAAAACCGTCATAACATAAGCAACTGACTCTAATCCTAACCAGAAGTGTGACCAGGGATGGTGGAGGAGAAGTAGGGAGAGGGGCCCTAGGGAATGCTAGAAACTCATTCATGTAGTGGGATATTAATATAGAACGACAGACCTGCTGCATGAAGACAGGGCCGGGATTATGACTGTGGACTGGAAACATGGAGGGAAACACGGGGGGAAACAGGTGTAAGAGATCAAAGCGTTGTGTCTCCGAACAAGATTGGGACATAGGGAAGTAGAATGCTGTTCCTTATTATAAATCTTCCGGTAATATTTGACTTTTGAACTACGTGCATGCATTGCTTTGATAACAACATTTAAAAATTAAACAAAACAATATTAAAACCTAACACATGTAACCTAGATGCCCCTTATGATCTAGATAATATTTCATATGCAACAGAAAGTCTAAGAACCCTCCCAAGATTTGTGCAGATCTGAGCCTGACAGTGTGTGTGTTGGGGGGCGGGGAGTGAATTATATTCTCACGGTGCTGCTGCCTCTGCTCAGCGTCCTCCGCTCGCCATCACGCCTCTGCGATCTACTCATCACGGCCCACCCTCCCCAGCTTCCCTAGCCTCTTCAAGTCAACAAGGCCAAAGGCTGTGAATGTCCGGACCTCTGAAGACGGGGTGCTTCTTAGACTCCCCCACTGTCCACGCCAGGGCTCCCCCGCTCCAGCTGGTCCCCTGCCCCCGTCGCCGTCTCAGCAACAGAAGCCCCCAGGAGTCCCAGCTCTCATTCCCACCACTCCAGGCCCACCGCGGCTGCGCGCGCGCACGCACACGCACACGCACACGCACACGCACACGCACACGCGGGTCTGCACAAAGAGCAGACCTGAGAAGAACCGGGAATGATCATCTTTCCTTCAGCAGGCTGCAACTTCTCAGAAGAGAGTGGTGGTTTTAAGCAGCAAATGTTTCCCCCAGTACACGTCACTCCCCCGACACCGCCAAGCACAAGAATAACAGTGACTGGGTGCTGTGACTCACGGTGGTCCGACCATGTGATGATAACAAAGCACTTCCCTGGCAGCTGGCGATCCCCATGCTCTGCGTGTGGGCACGCAGGGAGCCATGCAGTGTGGCCTGGCCACCGTCCACCTTCGCCGAGCACGAAGATTAATGCTTGATGCACTGACGCGCCGACTTCCATTTCAGCAATCCAGAGATCCAGAATAACTCACTTGCTGGGCTCCTGATAGGAAGCCTGGGGTCAACAGTTTTAGGTGTATGGAGCTGTGCCTCACTCACCCAGAAGAACTGAGAGAGGACTTTTGATCCCCTTGCAGCCCCTGGAGAATATCTCCTTCCTGCGGGGCCGAGGACTCGGTTTGAAGAACAGTTCTGTGCCTAGAGCATGACCCCCAGCTCATGGAGAGCAGCACTCTGCAATTGTCTCCCATCTTCCCAGCAGCATTATCAGGGGCCTAGGGGACATCTGGAGTCTAATCTCTCTTCTCCAGGTGGCCAGGGCCCACCTTTGGTCTTCCTGGCCTTCCTGAGGACACTGTCCATACAGATGTTCTGGAGAGGTGCTGCCTCCAGCTGGCTGGCACCAGGATGAAGCTGCCAGTCTCCCCATGGACAGAACAGCCCGCGGGAAGGGATTCACTGACCCTGACCAGCCCTCACATCTTCGGGCTGCCTGTCCATGTGTCTACTCTGCCCTGTGGGGCCACAAGGAGAGGGCAGTGGAGGGTTCCAGGGAAACGTCCAGCTGCCGTGATAAAGCCAAACCTCCAGCGTTGGCAGTGAAATGAACATCCCGGGTAGAGCACTGCCCAGAGGCGACGACAGTGACCGCTGGCCTGGCCACACCAGCCTCCAGTCCAACCCAAGTGTGGATGTATGGCCTTTCCCTCAGGACTCCAGAGGACAAAGGCCAGCTTGGATTTCTTGGGCCTGGGGGGCTGCTTTCCTCCCAGCTTCTGGCCCACCCCATGGGCATCCTCATCTTGCAGCCTGTCTTCTGATGCCACATCTCAGGGCTTTTGCCTCCTTTGGAATCTGCCCATCCCTCCCTCCCCACGCCCCTCCTGCTTCCTGCCTGGGCAGACACAACCTTCTCCCCTTGTTCAAGGCTCCCTGAATGAGGACACTGGATATAGTCTTCTCTTTGGGCTGAACCTCCAAACTCCCATCCTCTGCCCCCACCTCACCAGGACCCCCTTCCAGAAAACTCAGGTGCCACCAGTCAGAGGAAGGGGAGCCAGGCGTCATTGAGGATGGAATGCCAGAGTCCCATCACATCCACATCTCGAATATTCTCCCTGGAGCAGGTCAGTCTTGCAGCCGTCATCGGAATCCCGGGGCACGTGGGCTGGTGTGGTGGACCTCTCGGTCCTCCCACTGAGGCAGGACCTGTGTGTTGGACAGGCCCCGAGCTGGGTCACTAGTGCTCTCCTGAGCTGGTTGCCATAGGGCTGTTCCCTCCCACTTCCTGGACACCCCCTGCCCCCCACTCCCAAGTCCTCCATGGAGCTCCCTTTTGCTGGGGCCCTGGCCTTGAACCTAGAACACACCAGCTATGACTTCCTGAAGAGCCACCCCTGTGCCCTTGGTGGTGGTGGGGAAACACACACTGTCCTGACATGTTCTGCATCTGTGGAAACGTTCAGTGTCTGTGAAGCAGGAAATGCTCCCTCCTTCCACCAGCAAGTCTGGTCCTCACTGGTCTCCATGCCACCAGGGCCAGGATCAATACCGGTGTGAGCAGAGCGGCATCCTGAGTTGTTAGTTGTCCTTCTTGGTTTGGAGCATAATCCATAATGCTTCTCCTGGTGCCTGGCTCCCTACAGGCTCTGGGGGTTGCTGAGGAGTGGGGCATCCGGTCAGGGTGGGGGGCACAATGTCCTGGGAGCAGTTCTGGGAGAACCATGAGGAGCAGGAGGCTGAGCTGGCTGTCAGCCTCTCTAGCACGGAGCCTGGCTGCCCCTGATCTCGGGGGCACACATACCCGTCTCCCCCAGCACCAGCGCCTGGACCCTCCCCAGACCTCCTCATGCAGCTGAGCTGCCCACACATCCCTATCTGTCGAATTTGCCGAGGACAGTTTGTTAAGAACCGTCTGCTTAGCCATAATGAGACTTGGCCCTTCCGCTCTGGCCCTGGTCGGGGGTGTTCCAGGGAAACAGGCTTTCCAGGGATGCTTAGGCATGGCCGTGCTGTATCCTGGCAACCAGACCCAAAGCCAAGTCCTCCTGAGACCCTGGCTCCAGCCCAGGGCGGGGCAGAGTGGGGACCGGCAGCCGTGCGGGGCTGCCCTCACTGCCCACCCCACCCCTTGGCGGCGCCTGAGCTGCGCAGGAGTCCGCACCCCTCCCTGGGCAGCCACGCCCTGCTCTGTGCTGGCCTGCTTTGCCACCACCGCCTCTCTGGGCCCCCAGGGCTGTCCTGGGGGTCACCTCCTCTGTGAAGGGGGGGTGGGAGGGCAACACGATTCCTGCAGCGCCCACCCCCGGGCCCGTGGCTCCCCAGCGGTGCACACCCTTCTGCCACTTCTCATTCTTTGGACAATTCGTTTAAAAGCGATAGCAGTTGACGTGACTTCGGGATCAGGGTGCGTTGCCTGCGGATCTCCAGACACAAAGCTCCCTGTCCTCAAGGCAGACTTTCTCTGCAAGCCCGGCTAGGCTGTCTTGCCTGAATACCTTTCTCTGCCCTTCTGATCCAGGAGCTAGGAAGGGAAGCGGCACACTCCGGGGCGCAGCCCCTCCCACTGTGTGTGGGAGGCCTCAAATGGGTGACGCGGCCCACGGCCTGTGCAGGAGCCCAGATGGGTGCAGACCAATCCATCAAACCACCTCCCCTCCTGCAGCAGAGCTTCGGGAAGACGGCCCGGGCTGGAGCTGGAGGCACCCTCACTCCAGGACTTCACCTTTGACCTCTAGAGTTCCCCTTCACCGGGTTTCTGAGAACATCTCTGATATCCCATCAGCAGCTCACAAGGGAACACAAGCCTCCAGAGCCCACGGTGGCCCACCCACCCCCTACTTCCTCAGGGCCCCAGGGAGGGGACCTCCTTGTGGGGTGAGCCCACCCAATGGCCTCAGATCTGTTGCTCCATGGGCCCCCCCCCCCCCCCCAAGCCTCTCCTCCTGGAGAGTCACAGAGACCAGGAGCTTGCAGGAGAGGAGGCTGCTCCATCCCCTGTGGAGGGGGTACCATGGCGCTCCACCCGGGCCCCTCTTCAGGGCTGATGCTGCCCATCTCGGCTGGGAATGTTGCTGCATCCTTCCCCTGGAATTACCTCGGCAGCCAGCAAGCCCCTCTCCCAAAGTTAGGCCCCTTGGGGGTGATCCTGGATCCTGGCTGATGTGGGGGTACAAAGGCCTGTTCCTTGCCTCAGTTGGGGGGCAACTCTGAAGGGCAGCTCTGGAACTTTCTGTGGGACTGGCTGGGGCCTCAGCTGTGACCCCACTTCTCTCTCTGCCCACTCCTCCACTCCTCACTTCCTTATGGGGGTCCCTCCTGAGAGCTCTCAGTGGAAACCCCCTGCCCCAAACTCTCCGCCTCAGTCTGCTTCCAGGAAACTCAGCCTAAGATGCTCCTGGGCTCTGGGGCCAGTGGGCTGTGGGGATGAGGGGCTTAGACTCCCATCCTGCTGGAACCCACCACACGCTCAGTCGTAACACTCCAGGTCCTGACCTCCAGCTGACCGAGGCATGGGTCTGACCCCCACAGGCCTCCCCTGGCTCACCACCTCTGTGAAGGGCTCCCTCGGTGGTGGACGCCGTTAACGCTCCTCCCAGGCCGTCTGCCAGCCCCTTCACCCCATCCAGGTGCCTTGTGCCCCAATTCTGAGAGCCACACTAACAACTTCTCAAAGGCCTGCCCCAGGGGATGGGGAGCTGCTTTGCCCACAGGCCCAGGGCGTCCATGTCCCTTGGGGAGCCCTTAGCGGTTTGTTGTTGTTGTTGTTTTACAAATACAAGAACAAAGCTTTTAATATCTTGTAGCTAAAACATTCTGGAAGGGAAATCTGCTCTCACAGTGCGCTGACACCGACTTGGAACTGTTAAGAGCAGGCCTCATCCCGCCTCGGCTGACAGTTTGCAGGGGGTAGTCACCAGTCCTCTGCTGTCAGTTTGGAGCTCATGGAGGTAGTAAGAGGAAGGCCCACCAAGGCCCACAGTGACTGGGACAGGCGTGTGAGAGCCCGGATCCTCACTTCAAGGGGGGACGGTTGGGACTTTGCCCAAGATGGCAACTGTGTCTGGCTTCCTCCCTGGGCTCTGCGCCCTTCCCTTCCTGCTGGTCCCTGGGAGCGCATGGGTGTTCCTCGGGGGTCTACTCCTGAGAAGCCCACCTGAGACACTCTTATTGGAGAAAAAGTGGAGTCTAGAGAGGATCAAAACACACACACACACACTCAAGCCCGTGGGCCTTGGATTTCCGTGTTTATGACAGGTCAGGAAGAATTTTCTCCCATTCAAGGATCCACCATGTAAAGTTTGCTCACCCATGTTTTCTCCCATTACTTTTGAGAGCTTCAGTTGTTATAATTAAATCTTTAATCCACTGCTTGGAATTTATTTTGGTGCACGGTATAGGGAAGGAAATCAATTTAATATTTTTCATAAAGAGTTAACTAATTATCACAGTGCTGCTTATTTATTTATGTGGTTTTTAAATTAAAAATGAATTAGTACATGACATGATTGCCAAGATATTAAGTAGAAAAAAACAAAAAAATAAGAAAACAAAATGCAGAACAGTGTGTATAATAAGCTCTTATTTGTTTAGCAAACTACAAGCAAGCGCCTCTCTATGTGCGGGCAGTTCCTAAAGGGTTTCTAGAGACCATTTCCATGAACCGTTAATGGTGGTTGCCTCCAGAGAGAGGGACAGGGTTCCGGAGTGGGGACTTACTTTTCATTGAATACCCTTTGACTTATTTGAATTTTTTATCATGTTCAGCTATGCCCTTTTTAGTAAAAAATAAATTAATTTTAAAAATTCAAGACTCTGTAAGTTGCAAGTAAGAAAACACAGCTGAGCTACCTTGAGCATATGGGGACACATATTTTAAAGGATGTAGTGACCACCCACGGAGCCCAAGGCCAGGAGGGCCACCAGTGTTGAACCAGGGATGCAAAACTAACACAACAGCTCCTCCTGCCTGCCCACCTGTCCCCATCCTGGATCAGAGGACTTTCCTCCCAATGGAAAGTGTCTAAAACCCACCTGTCCCTGCCCTTCCTGCCTTCCTTGCTCAGGTGGTCTTGAGGTTCCTCTTTTCAGAGCTCACCTTCTTTTCACTTGACTACTTCAAGTGATACCACATCCCATAGACAGTAGTAAGTTTCATTTAGAAGAGGCGACATGTTAAGAATCTTCTCGAATAGAACTGCACCCCATTCAGTTGCCAGTCTAAAGCAGACACCATTTCTTCCTGCCCAGGAGGAATAGGGGAGTGACAGGACCAATGGATTCTTGCCTTCCACAGTTCTCTGGTGGCTTGCTTCCCTGGCCAGCAGCCACCCCAGGGTCCATCGGTCAAGGGGGGTAGTTCTCGACCCAGTGTCCTTTGGGGTTCATTCCAGAGAAGAGCACAGGGGAAGATCCTCCCTGAGGGGGCTGACTGCCTTGGTAGTCCACTCCCAGCTAGACTCCGAGCTCAGAACTATGGATTTCCTGAGGGACTGAGAAGCAATCACAAACTCCTGTTGGCCAGGCTTTCTCTCCTCTAGCAACACATCTCTTATGAAAATCTGAGCCATGCAACGACAGGGGTCCTCTATGTCTTTACTCTCTGTTGGCCCCTAGTCCTAGACCCAAGAGCCAACAAGCACCACGATGCTTCTCTAATATGTAACCCATTTGGGGAGACTTCTCAGTGTTAGGTGTGAAGTTCTCACTTTTGACTTCTTCACTCCCATCCTGTCTCAGTCAGCTCATTGTCTTTCAAGGACTGACTACTTGTAACTCCACTTCCTGTACCAAGGTGGGTATCTGTCACTATTCTTCTGATTACACCAACCAACTAGAACCAGCTTAAACAAAAAATATGGTTTTTTTTTAAAGGCTGTAGAACTGGTGAACGGAAACTAGGCCTCAGGAAGATCCATCATTCACTCACAGCCTGGACTCCCATTGCCACATGGTTGAAAACATGGCCGCCAACCTTTCCTGGCTAGATAGGTGACAGGGCTAGCCTCAGCCCTGACTTTCTCAGCCTGATTCCAAATTCCTGGCCAGAAGATCTTGACTGGCCCAGCTTGGGTTAATGCCCACCCCTGGTTCAACCCCTCAGGCCAAGATGGAGGGCTGGGGAGAAGACAGGCACATTATCCAAGATGGCTGCTAGACACCTACCAACGTCATCAAAATAAGGGGCTAGGATTGGAGATTATTTTGAGCTGAGAAGGCACCTCTTCAAGGTGGACAAAAATCTAATGGTATGGAAAATTACTTTTCCATTTCATGAGAAATAATATGTAAATTACAGAAAAAGCTTTAAATTCAGGAAACAGGAAACATCCCCGATCTCATATGCTAAAACAATACTATTAACGCCTTGGTGTTCAACTCTCCTGCCCCCTCCTCTGCTTCATCCATGGGTGCACATCCTTCCAGTCTTTTTTCTCTATATTTATAATAAATTTTACATATATGTGGGAGCAGAATATGAATGCCCAGCCTGCTTTATTAAGAATCTAAAGTCTTTGATCTTTTTTCTCTTCTCTGTTGTATTAGAGAGACAGAATGCAAATATTTCATCTCTCCTCCAGGAAGGTTTGCATATTAAGCCCTTCCTGCCCTTGAGAAAAGAAAGGGTAACCAGGTTTTTGGCTGCTAAATGATGGGCTTAATGGCTCACCAAATCAGGCCTATTGTGAAAGAATGAGCGAAGATGAGGGGTTTGTTGGCATTTGAGGTGAGCAATAAACAATACCCTCCTCTCCCCATCAAGTTTTGAACCAACCGAACAATAAAATTCAGTAATCAGGCAGATGGAGACGAAATTGTCAGCTTCAGTTCTGATGAGGCTGACGTGAAGTCCCGAGGATCTGCAGCCCCTGTTGGGTTTCCTAATATTACACCCACTACATATCCCCTCCCCTCCAGCTGGGAGAGTGGTTAGTGACACCCCCTTGCATATGCATCTACAAAAAATGGATCATACCATATTCACTTCACTCTGAAATCTGCTTTGTCCTTTATCAATACCCTTTGCTTTACAAATCTCCTTTAATTGACATCTGAGTTGTTTTAACATGGGGACTATGATGAACATCCTTATTTTTATTGTTTTTAACCTGTTTGATGATTTCCGTATAATAAATTCCAAGAAGTGGATCACATTAAAATTGTGTATGCATGTTGCTACATTGGTCTCAGGAAGACACTAACAATTCAGAATCTGCCTAACAGGGTATGAAAGTTCCTGTTTTTTTTCCCACGGGCTCATCAGCATTGATAATTATCCTTTTTTGCTCTTTGAAAATATGAAAGACCAGAAACATATTGTTTTAATACATATTAATGATGATCACCAAAGTCAGATGTTTTTTAATGTTTCTTGTGCATTTGCACTTTTTTTGGAAGATTGCATTTGTCTTTTCATTTTTTTCTTATTGATTTTTTTTGTTTTTGTTTTTGTTTTTTTAAGATTTTATTTATTTATTTGACAAAGAGACAGTGAGAGAGAGAACACAAGCAGGGGGAGTGGGAAAGGGAGAAGCAGGCTTCCCACCGAGCAGGGAGCCCGATGCGGGGCTCGATCCCAGGACCCCGGGACCATGACCTGAGCCGAAGGCAGACGCTTAACGACTGAGCCACCCAGGTGCCCCTTCCTTATTGATTTTTAAGAGCTCTTTACATGTTGAGACGATAACCTTTTGCTCATTGTAATGTATTGCAATCACTTCCCATATACACTCCCTGTCAAATTTTGTTTTCTGGTTTTATGGGAATCATTTGGAAATTTTTCACTATACACATGCCAGGTACATTACAAAATATTTCCTATATACCAGGCACTGTTCTAATTGCTTCACATGCATTAAATTATTTAATCCATACAACAATAACCCTGTGAGGTTCATGCTATTATTGTACCCATTTTACAGATGCAGAGATAGGCACAGAGAGGTTATATAACTTGCCCAAGGGCACATAACCAGTAAATAGGACTCAAGCTCATTGCCTGGCTATGAAGTCCTTGCTCTAAACATAACCTAATGCTGCATGTATTTACTCTAAACCCTGGAGAATCTGAAATGTTTCCTTGGGTTGTGGCTGGCATATGCATGTTGAAAAGCTCCCCAGGCAGTTTGTCATACCCCAAGGATGAGCACCAGTGATTAATGGTGTTTTATTTGTGTTTTGCCCTACAGACGTTCTAAATTTTTATGTAGTCAAATTTGTCCTATTTCTATTTTTCTTTAGTACTACATTAAGAAAAAGCCTTCCTCAGCCCAAAACTGTCAGTTATCTATTGCTGCACACAACACTCCCCTCCAGTATAGTGGCTTAAAATTATAAATATCTATTAGTTTTTATGATTCTCTGGATGGCATATGGGCAAAGCTCCACTGGGTGGTTTCTCTGCTGGTCTCACCTAGGATCACTCATGTGGTTAAAACTGGCAGTTGGTTTTGGCTTTGGGGTGGGATGTCTTGGTTCTCTGGTAGAGAACCACTCTTCCTCCAAGAACCTAGGCTGGCCTCCATCAGAGCATGGTGGTCTTCGAGCTATGAGAGTTTTAAGTAGAAGCTGCAAACATCTCTTAAGGTAGAGACTCCAGACCTGGCCCAGGGTCACCTCCCTGCCTTATACTGGCCAAAGCAGGTTATGAGGCCAGCCTTGATTCAAGGGGTAGAGAGACAGACTCCACTTCTTGATGGAAAGAACACCAAAGCCACATTGCAAAGGGCCACAGACACAGGAAGATAGATTCGCTGGAGGACATTATTGTAACAATCTACCACAAGATGTTGAAATCACTCTTCTGCAGTGTTTTCTAGTCCTTCTTTTTTTTTTTTGAGGTAAAATTCACATAACATAAAATTAACCATTAACCATTTTAAAGTATACAAGTCAGTGGCATTTAGTATATTTACAGTGTTGGGAAACCAACATCTCTATCTAGTTCCAAGACATCTTCATCACCCCAAAAGAAAAACCCATACCCATTGTTTGAGCAGTCATTTCTGAATCTCCTCTTACTCAGCCTCTGGAAACCACTGCTTTCTATCTCTATAGATTTACTTATTCTGGATGTTTCCTATAAACGGCATCATACAACGTGTGGCCTTTTGCATCTTGCTTCTTTCACTCAGCATCATGTTTTTAAGGTTCATCCATGTTGGGGCGCCTGGGTGGTTCAGTCGTTGGGCGTCTGCCTTCAGCTCGGGTCATGATCCCAGGGTCCTGGGATCGAGCCCCACATTGGGCTCCCTGCTCGGTGGGAAGCCTGCTTCTCCTTCTCCCACTCCCCCTGCTTGTGTTCCCTCTCTCGCTGTGTCTCTCTCTGTCAAATAAATAAAATCTTTAAAAAAAAAAAAAAGGTTCATCCATGTTGTGACACATCACCAGTGCATCATTCCCTTTTATAGCTGAATAATTTTCAATGGTAAGGTCATGCCACACTTTGGTATCATTCATCAGTTGGATGGACATTTGGTGTGTTTCCACCTTTTGGCTTTTATGACTAGTGCTACTATGAGCATCTAGTACTCTTGATTCTTCTTACATTGAAATTTTGCCCACATCTGGGATTCAATTTCACACTGTTAGACATAGAAAATTGAACTCCACACTCTTCCTTTTATCCCAATGACGTGTATTTATAGACCATCCTTCTTACACCAACGTCATCTGCCACTCTCATCACGCATGCCCTTGGGCAAGTTACATAACCCCTGTTGTGCTTTAGTTCCCTAATCTATAACTTGGGGTAGTAATAGTAACACATCTCACAGAGTTGTTGTCTGCATTAAATGAATTCATACATGTCAAGTGCTTAGAAGAGAGCCTGGCACATGGGAACTCTCTGTTTTTAAATACCCATCATTAGGGACACCTGGGTGGCTCAGTCAGTTAAGTGTCTGCCTTCAGCTCAGGTCATGATCCCAGGGTCCTGGGATTGAGCCCCGCGTCAGGCTCCCTGCTCCATGGGGAGCCTGCTTCTCCCTCTCCCTCTCTCTCTCTCTCCCCGTCTCTCATGAATAAATAAAATCTTTTAAAAAATTATTTAAAAAAAAGTACCCATCATTATTCTTAGTCATCCCCAAATTCTACATATGCAAGAATCTACTTTGGACTCTTTCCTGTCCTGTCGTTCTCTTTGTCTGTTTCTATTTGTAATGAGCATCGCTTTATATTTGTTTTCATTTCCTGTAAGCCAAGTCTACCTTCATTGTTCTCTTTTAAAAAAAAGTTCTTCGTTCATCTTAGCCATTTGGAATTCTTCCAGTTGAATTTTATCAGGTTCTTCCCCCTAAATCCTGCTGGGATTTTTATTAGAGTTACATTTATAGATTAATTTAGGAAAAATGGAAATATTTTTATTGCCAAGTTTTCCTATGCCATAACATGGACCTTCACTTATTAAACTCTTATTTTATATCTCACGGTACAGTTTTGTAGATTTTTTTCATATAGGTATTGTAGATTTCTTTTGGCTTATCCCTAGATATTTTATATTTTTGTTGCTATGGTAAATGGGATTTTTTTTTCATTATATTTAAGTAGTTACTATTTGTATTTAGGGGAACTATGGATCTCGGTTCTTGTTTTATTGTTGATGTTCTAGTGGCTTTTCATTTAAAAAAAATGTCTTCCTATAATTACCTTCTTTTCTCTTTTATCCATCATTATATCTATTTTATTTTTTTTTCTTATTGCACAGACTAAGACTCTCAGAACGCTATGAGGTAATGGGCATTGCAGGTGTGAGAAGGTTTTGAGGAGTGGCAGTGGGTGGCGGGGAAGGTGTCTCAGTGCAACAGCATGAACAGAAGTTTTGCGGGAGGAAAGTGGTGATGTATCCCCAGAATGGTGCAAAGAAAGGAGAAGTTGGTCTTGAATACCAGAGTGGGGATTGTGGGTTTGACTTGGCAGTGGTGGACACCAGACTGGTGTGGTCGGGTTGTATTTTGGAGGCATGGCTCAGACTGTGGTGGAAGGTACACCACTGGGAGGTAAGACCCAGATAGAATGACCAGAGGAGTCTTCAGCAATCATCAGACGAGTGGTGCTAAGGATGGGAGCTGGGTAGGAGTGTCTGCTGGTGCCCTTTGTGATGAGGGACACCAGGTCTTCCGTTGGATTAGGTCCTAAAACCCTGGGGCCCGTGTAGCCTGGGGAGCATACCCAGAATGAAGGTTCATGCTTCTCCTAAAGAGGTTCAAAGGTGGCAGAACCAAGCTAATGGCCCCGCACCCCCTCCAGTCTCACCCTCCAGAAGAATGAGAGTCTACACTCTCAGTTGTACATCCAAGAGGGGGAGGGGTTTTGTGGGGTTTGTTCTTGTTTCTGTTATTGATTTTGGATGTAACATAACTAGCAACCATAAAAACTCAAGATTCCAGGCCTCAAAGGGAAAGGGCTCCAGCCTTTAGGGTAAACCCATCTCACGCATCAGTGGTGGTGACATTCTCCTTCTGTGGTCAAGGCGCCTCAGGTCCCCTCCTCTGTTATCTGGCTTTGGTTGGCTCAGCCCCACAAAGTTCTAGGGTCACAGTGGTCATCTCCAGGTTGGGGGGGATGACTGGGGTGCAGGCCTAGGCGACAGTGACCAATGTGATAGCAGCACTTCCCCAGTCCCTCCCCTCTACCCAGTATCCCCAGAGCAGCCGGTCAGGCTTCTTCCCTACCCTCCCTAGCCAGCCATCATAGAGAAGAAGAGCAAGAGGCAGCCAGAGGAGGGGGCCCCCATCTGGAGACTAGAGAGGAGAAGCCAGCTCAACCCCCATCGCAGCAGGGGCAACAAGGAGCAGGTAGGCAGCCAACAGGTGGGGGGGGGCAGAGAGGGGAGCAGGTTGATGGGGGATGGTAGGGGCCCTGTGAGGAGTTTGGGGAGTGGGGCATGTGCTCTAAAATGAGGGTTTGAGGGGCGCCTGGGTGGCTCAGTCGTTAAGCGTCTGCCTTCGGCTCGGGTCATGATCCCAGGGTCCTGGGATCGAGCCCCGCATCGGGCTCCCGGCTCCGCGGGAAGCCTGCTTCTCCCTCTCCCACTCCCCCTGCTTGTGTTCCCTCTCTCGCTGTGTCTCTCTCTCTGTCAAATAAATAAATAAAATCTTTAAAATGAGGGTTTGAGTGTGGAAAGAGGATCACCTCAAAGTCCTCGAGGGCAATCAGCGTGGGGCAGAACCAGCCCTGGCAGAGAGCCCTTTGTTCCGCCGAAACCCAAACTCACTAAAGAGCCCAAGCCCATTCCCAAGCCTCACCTGATTCTGCTGTGCTTTCTGCTGGATCTGGCTGCCTTTTGGTCATGTTGATTCCAATCAGCATGAAAGCAGTGCGAGTATCCCTGGCTTCTGGGACACCAAGGCCCAAGAATGATGGTGGACAGGAGATAAACCCCGATTTTCTGCCCAAGCCCAGCCCTGGATTCCCGGTTGGGACTTTGATTTGATAGTTGGCAAAAAGCTGTCTGGTAGTGATGTGGGGGATGGGCTGCGGGACGGGCAGAACTGCTCCGCCCACACCTGCCGATGCTCAACAGCCCCACCTGGTGGTGCCCGGGCTTCACCTGGGCAGGGCAGAAACCCTCAGATCTACCTCGGGCAATAGATAGAAGGTGCAGGGTTTTCCGAGTCATCCCAGGCTGACCTGAGGCCCCAGACAAGTGGGAGACCACTCGCCCTGCAAGCTGCTCGTTCTGATTATGGGGATCCTGGGCCCTCCCTCAAAGAGGTCACCAAAGTTGCAGCACCCTCTCTCCATGACAGACCTTGGCTGGTGGGCAATGCCCCCACCCCATCTCTGCTTGGCTAGTTGTTCACCAGTGGACATGAAGGTCCAATCCAAGTCCGGCGTTGGCTTTATTGTTGTGTGTTCACGTTTGCTGGGAGGAGAACCTATTGGAAATCAGCATGGACAGAGCATTTTAATTAACAGAGCTGGTCTGAAACATTAGGCTGACGCAAGTTTGCTCAGT
>NC_138384.1:36383507-36423664 GCF_054177405.1 Leptonychotes weddellii
AAGGCCTCTGAGACTGCGCTCAGTGCCTTGGACGTCAGTAATAACTCGGTGATGGAAATAAAGAGACTCTGCAAACCCACATCGCCCGAGATGGTATCAGCACCATCTTTCCCTCTGTTTCCAGGCAAATTCCAGCACAGCAGGGGGCCAGACAGGCCTGTCAAAGGGAACAGTGAGGTGGGGGTGGGGGGGGTGAGTCCAGTGGTCCCCATGAAGACTCAATTATGATGGCTGTGAAGAGATTAATTAGAATTGAATTTTCTATTGATGTAAAGCTGCCTTTTGCACCTGCCGTTGGAATCCTCATTACTGGTTTTCTATTACGGGGGGATTATATGATGCAGCGAAATAAACTTTATGCTTCCCGAGTGGTACTCTTCAAATGGGTTTACTGTACTTAAGCTGGTGGAGAAGAGGTTTACCTGAGAGATATATGATTTAACCAATTCTCTTCTTCTTCTTTTTTTTACACAAGGGGAACGTCCATCCATTTATGGGAATTGTTAGGCGCAGGGGTTTTAATGTCTGATGGTCCGGTAATAAGCTGTGTGAGGGGAGGGCTTGTCTTACTCACTCTGTGCCTGGACACTTACTAGGATGACGAATTGGAAGGAATCACGAGTCACAGCGAGTGATTCTCTGGAAGAGATGGCCCAGAGACCCGAGGGTAGGGAATCGGAGTCCCTGGGATTTCTGTAACTTGCCCCTTGGAGAGGGGGTGGAGTGGGGGTGGAGAGCGGATGCTGCCCATGTGGAGGGGTGGGCAGCATCTGTGGTCTGGGGAGAGCTGGTGACCAAACACTGCATCCTGTCCCATGAACTACCTGCCCCTCCCTTCCAAAGTCAAGTTTGGGAGGCACTGGTTGGGAGTGGGACCGTCTTTGCCCAGGACAGGCTCAGTAATTGTTCATTAAATGGAAAACAGTGGCATCACCCTCAAGAGCACTTCATCCTCCCCCGCTGGGATAATGACTAACCTTTTGGCCTCTACTGTCCCAGCTGTTAAATGGCTAGAAACTGGGGAGGAGGAGGCTCTGGGAAGCAAATAAATCTCAGCAATTTTGTGTAAATCTGAATTTCATCTAAATCACCTTAAACGATGCTACCTTCCAAATGTGCCCTGAATCTGGGTCTCCAAGGATGAAGGTAGTCCCTTATGTTCTTACGTGGGTGCACCTGGCATCCGGTTTTCTTGGGGACCCCCAGGAACTGCAGTTGGGGGCCTAGATGGGGCAGACCAGTACAGGCCTGTGCTGTCTTTCCCTGATATTTTTGGGATGAACTCAGTGTGAGCCCCAGAGCCCACAGGTGTCCTTGCTTCTTCTGAGCAACCACCAAGGTGAATGCTTAGTCATGGTCCTTGCTTCTTTGAAGCATCGCCAAACTGGTTCAAAATGAAGGCGAAAGGACTATCTGGTCCCTCCCCTGGCCAGGCCAGTCCTGCTCTGGTCTTCCTCTGGAAGCAGCAAGACATCCTTCACAAACGTGGTTCACCAAGGAGGTTCTCGGGGCTCCTCAGCCACCTCGTCCAAGTGGCGGGAGGGCTGGCATCCAAAAGGGTCAGGAAGTGACCTCAGAGATAAAGCTATGCCTGACTCAGGAACAGGGAGAAGCCAGGCCTTTGGGGGGGGGGGGGTGGTCTCGGTGTCTTTTATATGTTTTATCCGGACGAGGTGAAACCTCTGCCTCATGCATTCATTCAGTAAATATTTATTGAGCACCTACTACCTGCCAGGTGCGGCTGGGAATACAGCAGTGAACGTGGCAGACATGGTCTCTGACGTTCCGGAGCTTGTATTCTGCTGGGTCAGTGGGTCTTTCTAATTAGACACTCTGTCCTTACTCTGGAGCTAGAGCCCAGAGGGAAATCAGTCACAGCCACAACCACTGCCTCTGGGCGTGTGGAGAATGAAGAAAAAACTGTGGGATGAGGAAATGTTTTAAAGAAATAGCTTGATTGTAAGTAAAATAAAACAGATGGAAAAAAAATAAGCCAAAGAAACGGATGGCTTAAGGAGTTATTATAAAGACCAAAATCAGATCGAGGACTAGAACTTCGCCAGTGTCCCCAGAAGTCCCTCATGCGCCTCCTATCAATCTCAGCTGCCTTCCTCCCAGCAGAAGCCACCCCTCTGCAGACTCCCACAGTAATCTATTCTCTGGCTTTCTTTAGAGGGTCTCACTTGAGTGTGCCTTCCTAGACAGATGAGGTATTCTTGCCCCTTGTAGAAAAGCAGATCTATCTTTTGAGTTTCTTTTAATCTATAGGTTTCCCCCCTCCATCCCTTTCTTTCCTTTACAATTGATCTGTTGAAGAACCTGAGCCTTTTGACCCAGAGTTTCCCACTGTCGGGATTCTGCTGATGGATACCCTTGATGCAGTTCAAGAGTGTTCCTCTGCATTTCTTGCAAATTGGCAGCTGAACCCAGAGGTTGGATCAGACTCAGGTTCGGTCATTTTGGCAAGACCAATTGGTGGTAGTGAGTTCTTTCATCGGGAGGCACGTGATACCTGTTTGTCTCACTTTTTGTGAAGTTAGCCATTGGCTGCTCAGTACCTATCTCTGTTCATTCACTGGTGGTGTCGAAATGGTGATATTCTAATTCTATCATTTCTTTTTTATATATCAACTTGAGTACCTCTATAAAGAAATGCTCCTACTTGTCTACCACATGGCTACCCAGTGGTACAGTTTACATAGTAAATTTGTTTCTTATAATCTGAAGGCGGTGACGTTTTAAGAAGCATTATGTATTAAAGGTCTAAATATATTTGATGGGTTTCAATCCATTACAATTATAATCTTTATTGAAGCTCATACGGTTCCATATATGGCCACTGGGAGCCTCTTGCAGTTGGCCCCCATGTCCTTTGGACACAATCGTTTAGTTTCTGCCATCCTCCTTGCTACCTGGTATGACAAGATGTGCCCGGTTCATCTCACATACTTCTTCCTCCAGACCTGGGATGCAATCAGCCATGGAGAAATCAGACCTGGAGAAATCTGCCGTTTCTCCAAGAAGTCCTGGTGTCTATTAGTGGAGAATCTATTAAAACAAAACAAAAGAAAACAAACATAAAATGTCAAGAAAATGAGAAGACGAGCCACAGACTGGGAGAAAATATTGTAAAGACATATCTGATAAAGGTCCGTTATCCCAAATATACAAAGAAATAAAAAGAAATGAGCTATCGAGCCACAAAAAAGATGTAAAGAAACTTAAATGTATGTCGCTAAGTGAAGGAAGACAATTTGAAAAGGCTACATCCCTATGATTCCAACTATATGACATTCTGGAAAAGGCAGAATTGTGGAGGCAGTAAAAAAAAAATCAGTGGTTGCCTGGGGTCAGTGGGAAGAGGGGGAGGGAGGAGGGATGAATAGGTGGAGCACAGAGGATTTTTTAGGGCAGTGAAACCGTTCTGTGTGATATTATAATGGTGGATACATGTTCTTATACATTTGTCAAAATCCACAGGATATACAACACAGAGTGAGCCCTAATGTAAGCAATGGACTTGGGTTGATGTTGGTCAAGTTGTACCAACAATGTTGTACCAACAATGTACCTCATGACCACTGGACATCGATGGTAGGGGAGGCTGAGTGTGAGGGGAGGGGATTTAGGGGAAAAACTCTCTGTACTTTCCACTCCATTTTGTGGTGAACCCATAATAGCTCTAAAAAAATAAATTCTATGAATTATTTCAAAAAAGATAAAAACCTCGCGAATGAATACTGATTCTTAAATTCAAATTCAGTTATTGGGCGTGTTTACCTAATATCTTCTTTTTTATACCTGAATTCCTTTTTCTCACCCCAGACTCATAGCACAGGAAATGACAGAATTAGCATTTCCAGCAATGACTCTTACCTTATTCTGTCTCACGCTCACAATAGTCTCCGTGTAAAACATTAATACTTCCTTGATCAACATCATCATTGAAAACAGGTAACATTTTCCCCTGTGCAACCTCATTTCCTTATCCCTCCTCTTTATAAATAGCTGTTGTACATCGGTACCGTCTGAGCATCTAGCCGTCACACACTCTACTCTTTCCTCTTTAATCCTCATTTATTCCTAATTCTATAGACAGTTTATATTTAATGTTCACCTCCTTATGGCAATGTCCCTCTGGTCACCTTGGCTCTCTGAGGCTCATTTTCTAGTAGATTCCTCAGAGGTTCTCATGGGGACAATATTTCCTGAATTCTTGCATGTTGGTGTGAATTTGTACCCTTTCTACACTTGACAGTCAGTTTCCCTGGATATAAGATTCTTGGTTCACATTTTATTTTCTTGAGTATCTTAAATATAGTACTCTACTTGCTCATGGCACGTGTTGCCATCAAGAAGTTGACGATAATCCAATTTTCTGAATCCTGTGCTATTTTCGCTTAGCTACTCAAAGGGTTTTTCTTTTTCTCTCAAGCCTCATGTAAAACTAAAATTACAGCTTGGTTTCGGTCACTCTGGGTCAGTATTTCCAGGAATGTGGTGTGACCTTTCAATATGTAGTTTCAACCCTTATTTCGGAGAGATGATCTTGAAATACAGCTTCTGTTGTTTGCTCTGTTCCCTGATTTCATTTTTTTCCTTCGGGGACTCCTATTCTTTGTGTGTTGGGTGGTCTTTACCTCGCTTCAAGATAGGTCACTTTTTAAAAAAAATTCTTTGTATCGTGCTCATTTCTTTTTGATCTCTAGAAATTTCCAGTTTTCCCACCCTCTACTTCTTCTAAGGCGTTGTCCGTCGTGTTTACCCATCCTTGTATTCTTTCCAATTTAATGTCTCAAAATGATGTCTTTTAGACCCAACTCTTTCTTCAGTTTGTCATTTCACTTCTGAGCTTTTCCATTTCTGATTTCTGTTGTTGTTCATATATCATCTCCTTAATTTATTTTAGCTCTTTTTGAAATAGTAGGTTATAGGTTTTTATTTGTTTGGTAGGCACATCTCTCTGGTGTGTTTTTCATTGTCTGTAGAGACAGCATTCGACCGCTTATTTTCTTCTTTCTTAAAACAACTTTGTGTGGGATCTGACCTTGATTCCTTTCTGCTGTTCATTTCTGTAAAGGTGAAATTAATTTTTCTGAGCTTTTAAAAGGAGGTTTCATTCGAGATAGCTTTTCCAACTTCCAGCTTTCTAACTTCACAGAGCTCCCTGTTTCGTTTCATGCAGTTAAAAGGTATGTCTCCCCTTTCATCTGGATCTTCTGTTTGCTTCCTCTCTATTCCTGCTCCGTTCAGTTTTGATCCTTCTTTCAGTAGTTTCTCCTTGGTGTGGGGCCCTGTCCTAGAGGGAAGACCTGGCTGATCAGCCTCAGGAGTTTCCAGGGGCTAGGCTGCTCCATCCTCTCGCAGTGTTCTTACCTGATGACCCTTTGCACTCACCCACTGTTGCAGTGGGCAGAATGCCTCCTAGTTTCAGCTACCATTGTAAAACTGGAGTCCAGTGCTTTCCAGTGAACATCTATTGGCTATTTTGGTGTGCTTCTGTTCTCAGGCATGACAAGCACCCCATTTCTTCCCTTTGCAAATATTTTGATGTTTGGGGGGATACATTACCCACTCTTTCTATTGCAAATGTTCCCCACAGGTGTTTGGTCTTCCTATCTAGTTGGGCTGTTTTTATTAGGGGATTCAAGAATATTCAAAATTTTACCACCAGCACTGACACCATCTTCTGAAAAATGCCCCAGGGAGAACTTTTAATATTGTCACTTTAACAGCACTGAGGCATGCTATGTCACAAGCAGACCAGAAGAGAAAAACTATGTAAACATCTGCTTCCAAAGCCTGGTGACCTTGGCGATTTATGTGGAATGTCTTGTGCTGACCGTGACATTGTAGCAGACCCTGCTGATCCCCTCACTGCATCTCAGTTTAACCCAGGAGACAGTTCCAACTTCTACATCTCTTGAGCTTCTACATCTTTCCTTTTCTCTCTCTAGAGCTTTCCCTGGTACCACCCATTGGCTTGCTTTGTGCTGCCCGAGATCACTCTCAAATGAATTGCCTGAGCCTAGATGCTTGTCTTGGGTCTGCTTTGGGGTAAACTCAACCCAAGATGGATGCAAAGCTGTGTTCCAGGAGCCTTGCCTGTTTCAAACACCTCTCATGTAGTATAACCTGCTGGTGATTTTCAAAAATGGAATGATGTTAGCTTCATATTTTTAATAGTCTTTGGTGAGACATATTTTTATTCTACACAAATGAAATGCTTGTCTTTCCTGTCTATACACCCCTTTATTTCCTCAAAGGGCCCTGGTTGATTAGCTGTTTCCCTTAGACATTGTCTTTCCTAAATGCTAGGTTTGTTTTCCCAAATACAGCAACCCTGTTTTCTAAATGTAGAGTCTATCCTTTTTCTGGGCATGAAAATGAGAGTCCTTTATCTGTAGGTGCCAGAATATCCTTTGTGTTTAACCAAATATATATTGAATTATCATCACTGGTTCTTTGTGGCTGGAAGTCTTATGAATGAGGACAGGCCAGGTGAGATAGGTCAGGTCAAATGTCACCTCTTCCATGAAGCCCACCGTGATGTCCCAGGGAAGACCACTCAGACACCTCTCTCATCGCTCCACCATAATCTGCCTTACATTCTAGTCATCTGTTCATCTGCCTTATTCCTTGACTGTGAGCTGCTCTCCTCAGTGCCTCCCGCCAATCCTGGCCCAAGCAGTCCTCAACAAAGGCTTTGCTGGGCAGTCTCTGCCTAAAGACAGGTGGTTCCAGACACCTGAAAGAGAGGCTGGGGCTTCACCCTCGAGCCTGCCTCCAACTGGTGCATCATCTCAGCACACCTCTAACCAGGGCAGAGTGGGGGCCCCTGCCCTGTCCCCCCCAACCCCCGCAAATCCTGGGACAAGGCACAGAGCCTGGAACAGGCACAAAGGGAGGACTCATTTGAGCCCAAGCCATCACTGCTGAGAACAAGCAGACAGAAAGCTCTGTCTGAGGACAGGGATGAGGAACAGAGTGTGACAGGCTTCGTGCTGGGACCTGCGGGGCTGCCTTCATGCCACAGGGCCCTTCGTGTGGTGTCAAAAGAGGAGATTTGGGTTGTCTTGTTTTTTTTTTTTTTTTTAAACCTAACTTTAAACACTATTGACAGCAAGATGTCTCCAGCACGAAAGCCAACAGGGAGGCAGTGGCTCAGTGTTTCCATAGCTACCGACAGGACGCCACTGGGCAGTGTTCTGAACTCCAGAGCATCTCAGGCTCTGCCTGCAGGATGAAGTTTCCTGGGCTCTGGGAGAACTTAGCAATGAAGTGGCAGTGGCTTATCATGGTTTCTGCTGCAGCTGCCTGCTATTTTCACTGACGGGGTTTAATTTCTCCAGGTATCCAAGGCTGTCCCCTGAGATCACTCCTGCGTCTGGGAATCCTGGGGAAGCTGGAGATGTCCCTTGCCCCACAAACTGGCCGCAGATCACGGCATCTGCTTCCAGAGCCTGGTGACCTTGGCACCTTCTTGGCACTGAGGGATGGCTTGGCAAGGCGGGGAAGGCAATTTCCTGGGTGGCTAGCCGGCTTTCAGGGACAGGTTGGCCATGGGACAGGAGGTGCTGATAGGACATTTTGGCATTACCTGCATCCAGTTTGGAAAACCCTTGGAGGGTCTGCAGAGCCAAACCCTCTCTGGCTTTTCCAGTTTTCTCCCTCCCAGCGAGCCTGCAGGACAAGGGTCTGGTCGTTCTCCTCCAAGGCTGACTTGGGTGTTTCCCGTGGTGGAGTGGGCCCCCCAGAGGAGCGGGCAGCTCAGATGCTGGGGGGAGGGGAGGGGAGGCATTCCTGAGCCGCTGCCCTTGTGTGTCCTGCTGAGGGACATGCTGCCTGACTGATGGGCTCCTCCTGGTCTGTCTCCTTGGATGCATCATCCACCAGGCTTTTGTTTTCAGTCCTGGCGGAGAGATTCCTGCTGCCAGGCGGTGTGTGGGTTCCCGGCACAGTGTGAAAATACCACTTGCTCAGGACTGCCTGGAGAAGCAGGGTAGTACCTGTCTCTGTGTTTCCATCGCTGCTCAGGCCGCCCACGTGGACTAGGGCGCAAGCGCCTCTGCTAAAAGGGTCTGAGCAACCCTTGAGAATAACCATAACCCAAGGCCTTGGGGAGATTTTTAGAACGTCTGCCCTGGGGGCAAACAACAATTGCTTAGTGACCCCTTGGCTTTCCGGCTGGCTCTGAGGACACAGACAGACCTGTGGCTCATCCAGCATGAGGCCCCCAGCTTCGCTGTGAAATTGCCACATGTGTGACCTCCATCTCCGTGTCACGTCTCGGCACTCCTCTGACTACAAACCTCCCGAATCAGGGAAGTCCCAGGTTGCCCATCCTCACCCAGTGGCGGGCTGCTGGGGGCATCTGATAAATGTTTCTGGAGTGTTCCTGTGGAAATAGTTTGTTCTGTTCAAAACAATCCTTTCTTTCCTTTCAACATCTTCAAACCCAATTCTTAATACTAAGCATTAGATGTAGAATAGCATTCACATTTGCATTTAAAAACATGCTTTTAGCTAGCTCAGGAACTGGGAAGACACTTAAGCCCTGCTTTCCTGCCACAGGATGGAAAGATACGAGTGGATGTATGACCCTTGGTCAGGGTGGAGGAGTTCTGGAAATGTGCTCTGGGCTGATGATGTTGGAGAGGAGATCCTGCCCTGAGAGGCCCCACTGGCCCCCTCGGGCCCCACAGAGCACTCGGTGGGGCTGAGAGACCTGTGCTCACTCTGCCCCGGGGAGCGACCAGCAGCCCCATGACAGCGGCCCGAGTTGTGCCAATCTGGGCTAAGCCAGCAGGGGTCCTGGAGAATCCGCAAGCTTTCCCAACTAGGCAGCATTTAAAAAGAAGTGCCATGAAATGATTTCATATAGTGATTTCCTCATTGTAATAGTCACCCCAGTTAATAATGAACAGCATATAGCAAAAAAAGGAGGCCCACTTGAGGGACTAGAGAGAATTATGTATAATGGGCTTGTTTGTATCTGGAGGCAGGTAGATGCACAGAACTACCACAGTGGTGGGAGAAGTCAAACCCTTTACTATCTGAGGCAGAGGAGACTGGCCCCTGCAAGCCTAGTCCCACGGTCTTTGACAGTGAAAAAGTCAACTTCAGCCCCATCCTGCATGACGTGAATGCTGAGTTAGTTTGGTCCAAGTGAAAGAGCATTTACTGAATTGTGGCATAAAATTATTCTAGAATTTTAAATTCTTTACCCCAAAGTAAAAAAGAAAAATCTCCACTGTTTATGCTCAGGGTCTACCGGACCCCCTCCTGCAGTGAATCCCTCCACCTGAGTGTCCTCTCCCGTATCGTGGGCAGGCCACCCGAGGAGGGCTGGGCTCAAGATCTGTGGGGACTGAAGGAACAATCAGCAGCAGACCAGCCCAGTGGTGTTTTGTTTGTGTTTTGTTTTGTTTTTTAATTAAGAAGCACCAAAATGAACTTGAACTTGGCAAGACCTCAAGAGCGAAGCCAGGCTGGCTCTGAGCCCAGTTCGCATGGATGGGCTCGACCTGGGCTTGGGCCTGCGTCCCTCTTGGGCTCTGGGTTCAACAGGGGCGCGTCTGCAGACCCGCTCATCTTAGATTGGGGGAGGAGGACATCCCTTCCTGCAGACCCCAGAGGTCCTCTAGCCCCCCCCCCCCGAGTGCTGCCATCCTCCCTCCTGGATGCCCGGCTCCCCCCCTGCTCTGTGAGACCCCTCCAGTGTCCTTTCCAGGAGTCCTCCCTTTTTGCTCAAGTTAGCCACAGTTTTTATTACGTGCTACTCAGAAACCCTATCTGTTCACCAACCCTCGTTCATGTTAAGGATGGACACTGGCGTCATCTTAGCCTGCCTCAGAAAGGAAGTATTTTTATGATGGTGGAACTTCAGAATTTGCAACAGGCATGGGGGACATGGGCTTGCCCGGAAGCCCAGCAGCATTGTTAGTGTAGAGGGCTCTCCCCCAGGCATGATAGCATCAGGAGATTGCAGGTGACTCAACAAAGAAGGGAACAAAGGGACCCATTCCCTCCAGCTTCTCCAAAACCCAAGGGGTGACAGAAAAGGAGAAGGGTCATGGGGAGTGGAGGAAAGGGGGCAGGGAAGGGACATTCATCCAATATGGTCCCAGGTGGCCAAGGGAAACTCCCTGGGCCTCCTCTCTAGGGGAGGAATTTTTAGGAATTGTGGCATTACAGCACAAGCCCGGTGGGGGTCTCAAGAGCCTGGGCTACCCTCCCCTTACTGTTCAAATGGGGAGGAAAGGCTTGGCCAGGGTCCCACACTGAGGTCACGGCAGAGGCAGCTGGGGAAGGCAGCTATGTTCCTGGAAAAGGGACTCCCATCCGCACAACGCTGTGCTCAGCCTGTCACAGTGTGGGGAACTAACTCTGGGAAACCCTGTGGTCACAATATTTCAGAGGCCAGCACAGGGCCAGCTGCTTGACACCCAGGTCCTGAGGTGGCTAATCTGAGTGATGCAGAGCAGGCCAGCTTCGCCACACCACTTTCCAAAATGTCTTCACACCCTTCCCTCACCTCATCTGCGCATCCTGGCCACCAGAAGCAGGTGGAGTCTGTTTCCCAAATAAGGAAACAGGCTGGGATTGCTAGTAGACCTGCTCGAGGCCACCCAGCCCATGCCTGGGAGAGCTGAAACCCACCCCCTGGTCTATGCCATCATTCTCTTCTCTCTCCCATGGGGTGCTGGTGTTCCTGGACCTACCACTCCTGATGGCTTCCCTCTCTTCCCCGGAAAAGCGCTCTGGTTCTTCTCGCAGAATGGAAAGTTGAAGATTCAGGATGCAGTCTTACCACAGGGGCTTACGTGCCCTTCATGGAACACAAGGTCCTTCCCCCACTGTGCTGCCTTCAGCTCCCCACCCAAAGGTAGGCGAGAATCTGCACTCCAGGGGATGCTCCGGGGACCCAGAGCCCGGGGAGGGGGGTGGTTTGCCTGCCACCCTCCCCCAAACCTGGCCTGGCCCCCTCCTCCCACCTCTTTGGCAGCAAATAGAGTGGCTTCTGAACCTCCGTGACCTCTTCTGGGGCATGGGTCGTGGACTCCTGGTGTGATCTAATGCAAATGTCCTTGTACCTTTGTTGGGATGCAAAGGGAGAAGTTTGCCACTCATCTTTCAGCGGAGAAACACATATCAAAAACTGCAAGTGAGGACACAGGGCTTCATGCCGGGAATTTGCAGTGTTTCTCCGCCTCTCTCGCTGCAGAGGCCGAGCCTGACTTTCAAAAAAGGGCACGCAGCCCTTGGCAAATCCCGAGGAGGAAAACCCAGTGCATGTTGGTGCCAGGGGCCTGGAGCCCGCTTTGGGGATTTCCCCGAGGGCCTCTCCAAACAAGAAGGAAGTCTGAGTGAAAAAATTGAAAATCTCGCGGATGTCAAAGGAATGCAGCATTGTTGATGCCTAGCAATGCCTGCCTGAATATTAGATGCAAATAAGTGCTAATAAGTACAGTTGGAAACGCTAATGGAAAAACGGTCCTTCCCAGGAGGATCACTGCACACAGCTGCACCCCGGGAGGATCACTGCACACAGCTGCACGCCGTACCTGGGAGGGCCTCAGCAGCCCCACTTGCTGCTAGCTTGGTTCTCATAAAGCCTGTGTAGATCAGTCCCGTGGAAGTAGAGCTTGTGTGGACTTATCCAGTGGATGCATTTGTGGTTCAGAGCCTCCTCCTGGGTGTAAGGCTGGGCTCAGGGGATGGAAGCTCCTCTCCCCATTCCCTCCGCACTGCCTGCTGAGTGTGTGTGTGTGTGTGTGTGTGTGTGTGTATTCTCTTGCAGGAGCGTGCCCAGTACTGAAGAGGTTCCCTGGACCACCAGCTTTCTCTGGCAAGTGCCCAGCCAACTTATGGCCAGGACCCTGGGTGGTGAGAGACGCTGGAGGTGTGGGGACAAGGCAGGGGAGGGGAGGGGAGGTACAGGGTCAGTGCTCTCTGGGCTCACCAGGCAAGTAGCTTTCTGCTCACTTCACCACCACCCCCCAACCTCGCCTTTGTTCACCATCTTTCCTCCTGCTCTGCTCTGCTAGCTTTTGGTCATGGGCTGGATAAGGATGCCACTGTCCTGTCTCTCCTGACATTTGCGTCCTTGTCCCTGATATTCTGTTCATCCGATCTGCACCTGACTGAGGAGGAGTAGGGCGATTTCAACCCCATACATACTCCCCCCCCATATACAAACACAAGTAACACAGAGCCAGTGGAGCCCAGCTAGGTCTGGGTCTGGAACAGTCTCTGAACTCGGGATCTTGGAGAGGAAACCCCACTGAACCTACTCCACTTTAGAATCAGCAGCTCAATCCTGGCTCTGCCATCCTCCGGATGTGTGGACTCCAGCAACCTGGTGGCATCCTTGTACCTTGGTTTCCTCAACTGGAAATTGGAAATAATAGAGCATACTTTGATGTTGCAAGAATTAAGGAAAATCATGATAGCTCTGGTCTGCTAAAGTTTGTCTTCTCACCTTTGCTGTTCTCTCTTTGTGCTGAGCTCACCTGAAGCATTCAGTCTGGGTGCCTCCTAGGCCTTCTGGAGCTCTACTGCTGGGGACTCCCTGGCCTTCCTCAGGAGCGGCTCTGCTCCCTGCCAGGGCTGCCCCTGGCCATCCCCTCCCTGGTCAATCGAAGCCCATGAGTCCACCTTACTCCCCACCTCTCCATCTTACACTCCGAATTAGCAGGGTGGAATCGTCAGGCCAACCAAACAGCAGATAAAATGAGAGGAGGGTGAACATCCTTTCTTTTACTAAAGCTTTCTCGGCAGGTTTTTGAAAATACTGGGGTCCCCTCAAGATTAAGGGGTGACTCATTTACAGCTTCATCAAGTTCCGGTGAGAAGCCAGCCGGCCTTCCTTCCCAGCACCTGCTTCCCTCTGCAGGTGGGGGCTGCGTCTTCTCAGGAACGACAGGACTGGAGTCAGATCTCCCTCCCCCCCTTCCCATCCTGGCTCTGTCCCGGTGCTCCGTGGCTGTGGCTCTGTGTTGTTGAGGGTGTGTATAGGGAGGAGTCGGCTGACCCAGGCTGACCTGGTTCACGAACCCCGCCCCCCCAAGATCTCAGGACGTGACCCAACAAGCACTTCTAGGAGGTAGCCCTCAAGGAAAAGCCTGGCTCATGGGTCCTTTCAGCAGAATCCAGAGCCCCAGGAATTTGGGGATGGGTGCAGACACCTGGGACCAAGGCCGCCCAAGACCTTGACCAAACTCCACCGAGGCTGTAGCTCAGGGATCCCTCAGTGCTGCTACGGACCAAGCCTCTGCGTTTCCCCAGCCCCGCGCCCCCGCAGCGTCGGGTCCTGAGCGCGCGCCCCTGCCCAGCTGTGGTCACGGCCCGCTCCGGTGACGCCTAGTCATTTTCCCAGGTCGGCGCCGGCGTGCGACCCACCGAGGCAGTGGCAGCACTCCGGCCACGCTCTGGAGCCAAGTGGCAGCCGTGAGGCCGGCTCTCAGGGACCCCGGGAGACGGGCGCGGCCCCCAACACCACCGCCCCTACCCCCGCGGCCGTTGGACCGCGCCCAGCGGCGGCTCCTTCGAAGCGCGCGGCCCGTGGGGCCGGCCGCGGGAGCCGCAGAGCGCGCGTGGGCGCGGCGCCCGCGAGCTCCCGGGAGGGACCGGCGGATCGCGGGAGTGATCCCCTCCCGGCCCGGCCCCCGCCGCCGCCGCCACCGCCACCGCCACCGCCACCGCCACCGCGGGGCGGGGCCCAGGCCGGGGGCGGGGCGCCGGGCGGGCGCGGCGTTATTTCCAGCCTTGCCGGAGGCTCCGCTCGCACTTCTCTGGGAGCCTTCCCGGCGCTCTAGCCGGATCTGGCGGTGCTGTGGGGAGAGGAGAGGGTGGCGGCGGCGGGAGGCTGGAGGTGGGAGGCGGGGGACGGACCCGGGCTCGGGGCCGAGGAAGAACACGCCACCGCACCCTCTCCCCCTCCCTCTCCTGCGCGCTCCGGCCGCCGGCCCGCGCCGCTAGCCTCACCCACCGCACCGGTCTCCGCTCGGAGCGGGAGGAGGCCCCGGGCCCGAGTTGAGGCGGAGGTCGTCCCGGCCGCGCGGCCCCCGGGAGCCGAGGATTCGCCGTGGAGGACCGAGCCCGGGCTGGAGGCGCCCGCGGCCCCGCGAGCGCCGGCTGCGCCAGGTAAGTGCGCTGCGCCCCCGCCCCCGCCCTGTCCCGGCCCTGTGCCGGCTCCCGGCCGGGAAGGGCGCCCCGAGGGGTCCCGGGAGGACTCGGGACTGCACTGCGTCCCGGCGCCGAGAACCTGCACGGTTAAGCGTTCGAAGCCGAAGGCGGAGATAGGGCGCGCGGGGTTCCGGTCCGGCCGCGCATTGGGGACCGGCTCCAGTAGCGGGAACTTTAATTAGACTTTTGCTCCATGGCTTTCACTTGCCGCCGCGCGTCTGTGCACTGCCGCCCCTCGGGCTCCCTCGGTCCCCGCGGATGCTGTGCTCCTCTTCCCAGCCCTGGGTGCCGGGCGCGGGGAGGCAGCGTTGGCGGCGGAGAGGGCCGGGCTGGAGCGTCCGGGGCGCCCGGGGCTTTCCCGCGCGCTCCAGTCTGGGACTCGGGGGCTGGTTGTGGCGGGCGGGGGCGGGGGATGAGTTCCGAGCTGCCAGGGCTTCCCAGCGAGCGGCGGAAGGTGCCCCCGCGCTCCATCGCGCGCGTCCCCACCCCGCCACTCTCCAGGGCACCGGCCTGTTTTGTACTTGAGGCGAGTGTGTGTGCGTCAGTGATGTGTAAAGGTGTGTGCGTGCGAGTGTCCGGGAGTGCGGGAGTCCGAGCCCGGGGCTGCTCGGGTGGGCGGAGCTGCTTCGCCGCGGGACCCAGGCGAGCTCTGGCGACGGCTGCAACTCCAGCTGCTAGCTTCCAGTTTTGCACGCTAGCTCTGACCTCGCCAGAGGCCGGCTCAGCCAGGCAAAGGTGCGTTGGCGGGTTTTGGTAGTGCCAGTGTTGGCGCTTGATTCGGAGGGTCCCCTCTCCCTTTCCAGGCGCAGGACTCTTGCCGCCCTAACTTTCGTCCTACATCTGGTCCCCAGGCCCCGCGTAACCCCCGACCCAGAGCTGGCGCGGCAGCTGCTCAACTCCCTCGGCTGTGAGCACTCGCTGCGGGGTTACTCTAACCGAGAAGTAGGGGCCGTTCCCGGGGCTTCCTGTCTTAAGCTGTCTCCCGGATCCGGTGGGTCTCGGGTCCTTGGGGCGCCTCCCTGTTGGACCCTGCGCAGTGATTGTCTATGCTAGGGAGACTGGGCGGCAGGGCGGTCCGTGTCTGGCCCCGCAGCAGAGCCGGAGCGGGAGGCGGTTGAGTGAACGGACCATAGCCCCTGTGGGGTGCATGGTGGGAGAGGAGTTGGCAGAGGGGTAAGGGACAGACTGGCCCCTTCCTCATTTCTGGGATGCTTCCAAGCTGCACTACCAAGATCACTTTTTTGGGTAACCTCTCACATCCGAGTTCACCTTGACCCTTGCCTATAGGTGGGGAACTTTTCTCAAGTCCTGCCCTAGAACTGGGCGGCCTCTGGAACGGAGTGGCAGAACCCTCTTTAAAATTTCCCACCTGTATGGCCTCTTCTGCCCACCCTCTGTCCCTGTCCCAAAGGCAAGGCTGACAGGCTGCAGGAAGAGGTGACCTTCTGCTCCCTGTAGGAGACCCTTTTAAAATCCAGGCAGCCCGCCACATATGGAAGGACAAGGGCGGAGGAGCCCTTGTGGGGAGTGGAGCCCTCATCAGACTTGCCTCTGTGAAATGACCCACAGGAGGAATAAAATACAGACCCTGAAGAGGTTGAGTCTCTTAGGATGATCAATAATTTAATAGCATTTGAACACAGACAACCCCAGAGTCAGACCCCATCCCATCGCCTAGCCCATTCACCCTGAGACACACCAATGGCATGGCTTATTTATTTATTTACTTGGAATCAAACTCCACAGAGTGAATTATGTTCCCTTGGTATTGATTTTTAAAAAGACCCCAAATTAAAAAGTCAAGGCTTTCTTAAAACAAGGTCAAGGATTAATTATTTATAGAGAGACATCAATCAGCTGACGTGGGGGCTCATTTATAAAATGCCTGAGCAGGCAAAAGGAGCATGGGCTGATTTTCACTGGCTCCGGCTGGGAGAGGAGCAGGCTTGTCTGACCTCCTGGGCTTGGCAAATCTTTGCCAGATTGTGACCGGAAGAGGAGGCTTTGTAACTCAGCCTGCTGTCTGAGATGCCTTTGTAATCTTGTAGCCAGAATACCACTTGGGAAATTTCATGCATATCTGCTGTGTTTCCATAATGAACATTTACTGATTACGGAGTATCAAGGGAATTTCATTTTTTAAACATTTATTCAAATGTCTGTTTATGTAAGCTAATAAGTCTGGGAAAGTTCGGTGGCTACTTTTTTGCCGAATGGTCGTTGGGAAAGCGTGCTGGTGAGCTCCTTGGGGGTATTTGCCTGGGATTCACTTGGAAGGTGGGCAGTCAGAGTCTCCTGATTGGAAACACCCTGGCGGACTACTTCTCTGCTCTTCACTCAGAGTTTGTGCCAGTGGCGACCTGATAGGCTTTTTGTGGTTTTGCTGATCGAGGTGATGGGCGCTGAAAGCTCTTACCATGATTTGCTGATGCATCTGGTTGGAGGCACCTGTGGTGGGTGCTGGAGTCTTGTGCGGGCTGGTGGGAGAGGTACGGGGCCCCCTTCTCTGGACTGCTGCCTGGCTTGGAGTGGGAGATGTCTGTCTCAGCTGTCCCTGCCGCACCTCCCTGATTCTCCCCCGTGGGTGTGGCAGCCACATTGGAGAAAATGTGGAGCAGGGAGGGAGCCTGTGGGCAGGAAAGTGGACCAAGGGTATGGCAGGGCCTTCATGAACAGCTGTGGCCATTACTAGAGCTCGTAAACACTGTGTGAAACAAGGGCCCGGCCTTTCAGCTAATCAGAAGGTAATGAGTTAGAAACAGGAGATTTATGGAGTGCTGGGCCAACAAGATCATTGTGGCCCTCCTGTGGGACCCTGAGAAATTAAAAAAAAAAAATGAGGATGGTTGTCTGGATGTGAATGCGGGAGATGGTGTCCTGGAGCCTCAGGAAGTTTGCTGGGAGTGGGCAGCCTGTGTGGTGACAGCATGGGGACAGTAGGCTCCCTGGCACTGTCTTTGGAGTCAGAGCCAGGACTAGTCTGACTCCAGAGCAGCTGTGTTCCCTCCCTCCTGGGAAAAGTCTGCCCCAAGGCAGAGGGAACCCCTGGGTTCAAACAGCCGGGGGACAGGGCTGCATTAACTCAGGTGGCAGATGCCATCTCATTTCTTCCCAGCCGGAAGTTGTGTGACCCCGTGGTCGGTAAATCACTGCCTCAGAGGATGAGACTTACAAATTGGTGGTGGGAAAAAGTTGTGACTTTTACCCTGTACAAAGCTACCTGTCATTTGTGATCTGGAGCTCTAGCACGCACCTGCTGGCCCAAGTACAGCCTCGGCCACCAGCAGAGTGGGGGAGCCTGCGTCCAGGGGGGTGACAGCAAGAAGCAACTCTGATTCCACCTCGAAAGCCAGGAAGTCAGAGAGTGTCTGCGTGCAGGCAAGGGGCAGGGTTTCCCCATCCCTGCTCCCCAGCTTGAAGGTGGGCCATGCCTTTCTGGGAAATCAGGGCTTTTTGCTGCTGGGGACCGAGGGCAAGGCTCCCTGTCTCTGCCAAGCCTTGGCCAGAGGTGGCCCTGGTGAGCAAGTTATTTGAAGTAAATGGGAGTTGTCAGCATTGAAACCTGGAGCCAGAGGACTCCATCCCACATTCCCATTGTCTGACCGGTTGTGGCTGTCCTTCATTCTCCATCAGTGAATGCTTGTGGAGCAGGTAGTAGGTGTCTGTCTCTGGGTCAGCTCCGGGGACAGAAAGTAAACAAAACTAAGAGTGGCCCCTACCCCTGGTGGACAGCCAGTCCCTCATCACTGATTCATCACTCACTGATTGATGCTCTGCCAGACGCCTCCGCCGTTACTAAACAAATAACAGGTACATGTGTGTTTCTAGGCTGTGATAAGCATATAAAGGAAACATCTGGGTGCTTCGGAGATGCATCATAGTGTAACCTGACCTGGACTTGAGGGTCAGGAGGACCTCCCGGAGGAGGTGACACTTCAGCGGAGGTCTGAAGGAAGAAACCTGGAACTAAGAAGCAAGGAGGGGCGCGGCCAGAGGGAGGGAGAGAGCTTGCCTGGCACTGCGTGCACAGGAGTGAGAGGGAGTGTGGAGGACCCACGTGGCCAGCAGAGTGGAGGGGTTGATGCATTTGGAGACACAGCCAGAGCCCTGGCCATGTAGGGCCTTGAAGGCCAGGGAGAAACTTGGGACTTGACCCTCCCAGCTGCTGTAGTGGAGGGAGCCCAGTGAGGAAAGAGCTGCAGTAATCCTGCAGGAAGGTGACCCAGGTCCTAAAAAGAGGAGCAGGCCGATGGGAATCTGCCGGGATTCTGCAGGGGCCTGGTGCTGGATTTAGTGTGGGTAGGGAGGTAGGGAGTGCCATTGGAACCCCGACTTCTGGAGCGCCACTGGGAGCTGTCAGTTCCCTGAGGCAACCTCCCCACCCCCACCCCGAGACCAGGAGTTCCAGACTCCTGTCCTTCTGGTCGGGTCATGTGCTCCAGGGCTGGGGCTCAGGCAGCCGCCTCCGTGCCCCTGCCCACATGGCCCACCTTCTAGCTTTCCTCTAAGCTCTTAGGCTTTCTGCTACCTTCCCCCCAGCACGGAGTGAGACTCAGTAAGTGACAGTCCAGCGTCCCATGCTCTCCGGTGAGGACAGGCAGCTCTGATGCCCACTTTCCTCTAGAGTTGATTGCCCGCAGGGCTGCTGGCCAGAGGTGGCCTTGGCCTATGTGTCACCCGCTTAGCTTCATGGGGCCCTGGTAGGTCCTTTACCTGCCACCTACTTGTACCTGACCTGGCAGCTGGCCGGCACTGGGAAGGACTCCCCTCCTGTGCCCTTCCCTCACTCCAGCCCTCTCTCCTCCTCTCCTTCCCATGGGAGCCACTCTGGACCTGCTCCTGCCCTCGACTGGGGGCTCTGCCCCAGGCTCACAGCTCCCCAACTCCCTCGGATGTCAGCGAGTTCCCTGTGGCTGTCTGCAGCTTGGCTCAGCCTCCCCACAATCAACTTGATCCACCCAGCTTTGTCTTGCAGAGCTGGGGTGGGGGGAGTGGGTCTATGAGTCACCCCGCTTTCCGTTGTGCCCACGCTGCTGGCTGTGGGCCCTGAGCCGAGCGGCCGCTGAGCTGCAAGCAACAGCCCAGGTCGCTGTCACCTTGTCCTCACTCTGCCTGGGCCTGAGCCAGCTCCTTCCCGGCTGGGCCAGACTCTGGGACAGGAGGGATGAGAGCCAAGGAGAGGATGCTAGGAGGTAGAGATTACTCCTCTGGCCCCAGGTGTTTTGGGAGCTGATTCCTCCAGTGCTTGGACCCCTCGCGTGGAGGGCAGTCTCACCACACTGGCCCTCTGTACCCTGGTGGCTGCCTCACCACCGTAGACCACCACACGAGGCGCCCAGGTGCTCACTGGTGGGAAGGTGACACAGGGGAGCCCTCTACCAGCGGCCCCTAGTCCAGACTGACTCACGCTTGGCCGACTAGTCATCCCCCTGCTCAAGGCTGCCTCTTCTTGGGGGCTGACTCATCTCCCTGGACAAGACCCATCTGCCCAAGCCTGTGAGCATGGAGACCCTCCAGCCCTGAGATGCGGGGGCTTCGCTTCCTATGCTCCTGAGGGGAGCACCCCCAGCACCCAGCAAATAGTGACCGCAGTCCTTCCGTGTGTAGAGCCGCCTACTGGGCCTAGAGGAGGCCAAGTGAATCTACGAGCAGGTCTCAGGGCATAGAGCAAATAGTGCTCGCTCTGGCTGTCTGGGCCTTGATGAGCTCGGGAGAAGGGACTTGGTGATGGCTGCTGGCTGGCACAGTGAGCTAAACTTCGCAGTGTGTCTACACCGCGGGAACCAGGGTGTGATGCAGGCACCTGTCTACACCAGCGGAGCCAGTGCCGGGTGCAGGTGGTCTGTCTATACCGGCTGAGTCTAGAGTGGGAGCACTGAGACTTTCCATTCGGTCTGGGCCAGCCCCACTCCCTGCGGGACTTATCCGAGGTTCAGAGCCCTCAGAAGTCTCCGTGGCTTTGGGCACGGTCCCTGTGCCTGGGCCCCCCAAGCCTTCCCCCGAGGCCATGGACCCTGTCCATCGGGCCCTGGCTCCCACAGCTGAGGGGGCTGAGCCCGCTGTGCAGGGCAGTCTAGCTGTACTAATTGAGCCCAGTTCGTGATGCAGACAGTGTGTTTATACGGGCTGAGCTCAGCACACAGTTCAGGCAGTCTGTCTACACTGGTCAAGTCACTGCATTATGCACACTATCTGTCTACAATGTTTGAGCCAGTGCTCAAAGCAGGCACTCCGTCTCTACTGGTTGAGCAGGAGGGCGGTGCAGCCAGCCTGTTTTGGCTCTTTCTGCTCCTTCACCAGGAATCCTCTTTTTAACCCCTGCCCTTATATACGTCTGGGTCCGATTTGAATGCTACGTCCAAGGAGCTTTTCTTCTCGGCTCCCTCCGCTTTCCCACGTCTGATTCCAACCTCTTCCGCAGAGGCTGGTGCCAGGCCCGGGAGCGGTGTGGATGTGGGGCCTGGTGATGCATCGTGAGCTCCCCTGGATGTCCCCTCCCCCGTTGTGGTGCTCTGGGTGCAGACACTGCCTGTGGTCAGTGGCCACTGCCTCGTCGCTGTCCCGCACCGCGGCCACACATGTGCCTCTCTCTCACAGACGTCCTGTAGGTGCGGCTAACTTGGGTTGGGTCTGTCTTGCCATCTCCTGTTTAGATTTTGGGCGTCTTTGTCCCCTGATATTATGTCACTTCCCGAGGGTTGGTCTCATTTGCACATTTAACTTACTGTCCATTCATCCCTGTGAAGGCACGATCTAGGCCTCTTATTTATCTCTTCTCAGTCCCCCGACCGTGAATTCAAGTGTCAAGGGACAGCCGGGGCCACCAGCTCCACCCCTCGGCCTGCTCCGTGCAGCCAGCCCCCGGTTCTGAATGAAGCCAGCACCTGGGGTCAGACCACCTGGGTTCAAATCCCAGCTTCACCACTTGGTCACCATGTGGGCTAGAGGCTCAGTTTCCTCATCTGTAAAATGGGGATGACAAGTAGAATCTACGTCATAGTGGCCATATTCTTCTTCTTCTTATCTCCTGTGTGTGGTCTGTTAGTCCCTTTCTATCTCAGGTGCAAGGAAGCATGCTGATTGGGGCCTGCCTGGTAACGTGACAAAGGCTTAGGGGGCATGTGGCCCCGCTGGCTTGTGCCCCCTTGAGTCTCGCCCTTTCTAGGCAGGCTCCCATCCACGCCTCTTCCCCATCCTGCATTCAGTCCATTTGAAAACTTTTTACTCCAAGCAGAGTATGCATACTGAGATTGTGCGCACCATGCTGTGAGAATCCGCAAGCCAAATACACCTACTTCCAAACACACCAAGCACCAGAGCACTGTCCCAGAGGTCCCTGGGTCCCCTTCCAGGCCCTTCCCCTCTACCGTGGGTAACTGTTGTCCTCCCTTGGAATGGCACTCATGGGTTATCCTTGTTTTAAAAACTTGATGTAAGTGGAATCAAGAGTCTGTACACTTTGGGGTCTGGCTTTCCATCACGTGTGTGAAATTCACCCACATTGTTGGTTCTTTCTTGCGACTGTATGGGATGCCATTGTGCAAATGTACCCCAGTTTATGTCTCCATTCTCCAGCTGACCGACACTGGGGTTGCTCAGAGTTTGGGGTTGTGATGAAGAGTGCTGCTGCGGACTTTCCCACACAAGTTTCTTGCACACAGGTGCACGTTTTAACGAACGTCTGCCGAGAAGAGAATTGCTCAGTCTCAGGATGTGCGTAGGTTGACTTGTGTGGGGGCTCTCAGTTTTCTAACGTGGTTGTAGTAACCGCCCCGCACTGACACCAGTTAGATGAGAGTCCCCGTTGCTCCACACCCTTGTCAACACTTGGTGTGGCCAGTGGTTCTCATTTTAGCCATTCCATGAGTATGTAGGGATATCACACTGTAGTTTTAATTTTATTTCCCAGATGACTAATACAGTTTATTATTTGTTTATTTATTTTGCTAAGGATTTGTTGAATTTAACACCATTATTCATCAAATTTGAAGATTCATTTCCATCTCCTAAATTTTTATCTTAAATGTCTGTGGGTGGTTCCTTCTGCAGGGCGGATCTGAATCTGCCCATTGGAGTGCAGTGGGTGCTGTAGACAGATGTTTCTCTGGATGAGGCTGGGGACCCAGCCACCAGCCTCAGAATCACCCCAGGAGCTGTCAGAGATGCAGGTTCTGGGCCCCTGCCCCAGCCTCCAATCACCGAATAAATCCTTGTGATCTATCCGTCTCTCTGTGGCTCATCTTGCTTTCCCTTCAGACGTTTCCATGAGCATGAGCACCTGTCCATCCTGTTCACTGCTGTATCCTAGGACCTAAAACAGTCCTGGAATAGAGCGGGGCCCCATGAGTCCCCACTGACCTGCCCATTGACCTCTGCCCTCTCCCACCCCAGCTGCCTTGATGGGGATTTGTCGGTAGCCTCGGCTGCTATGGGGAGGTCTCTGGAAGTCGGGCTCTTGGGCCTTGCAGGGTGTCCTGTCCTGGTGCTCTGTCCCTCTAAATGACCTCCTCATCTCCAGAGCCAGCTTCTGACCAAGGCCTTTAGGTCCTAGGCCCCAGGCTCTGTGCTCGTGCCCCCAAAGCCCTGTTCACCTCCAGAGCTCCAGGTATTGGCCATTTAGGAACAACCCCTGGGTGACCTTATCTCTGATGGGCTTCTCTGTCATTGGGTCCCTCTGGAGAAGCATGAAAAGCCCCCCAAATGCAGCACTCCATCCGTGTGCCATCCTCTGTTTCACAGATGACACACCCTTGAGTCAAGTGAAGGCAGGAGGGCCATGTCTATGACCACCTCATCCACTCCTTCCCATCACAGGAGTGGTTCTCATCAAAAGGGGATAAAGCTTCCTTTCTTTGGGTGTGGCTTGTCCCCTTTCTCCTCAAGTCTGACATACTTACTTGGAACGCAGCATGGCCTGGGGGGTGAGAGCTCTGGGTCAGACCCATTGGGTTCAAATCAAGGTTCTGTTCTTGTTTGGTTTTGAGACTCAGCCCTTGCCCCCAGGGGAGAGAGGCTGATTCACACACAAGCCTGATGCCACCAGCAGGGTATGGCTAGGGTGGCCGAGATCTCTGAGGTTGAAGAGTGAGAATAAGGGATTCTGGCTGGGGCATCTGTAGGAGGGAAGCTTGGGCTGGTCCTCAAAGATGCAGAGGAGAGAGATGACACCTCACGGACCACTCATTGTGAGCCCCACCTCTGAGGGTCCACAGGAAAGGAGTTCTCAGGGAAGGAAGTGCACTGAGCCCCCATGAGAACATAGTCTCTTTTGCCCAACACACAAGGGCACAGAGCAATGATCAGAGTTCATTGGTGAGTTATGGAAGGCTTCCTGGAGGAGGTGAGCTGGGGACTGCACGTCAAAGGCCAAGAGCAAGAACTTCCTCCTGGTGCCAGTAGAAATTCTCTCCAAACTGCAGGATCATGGGGCACGGGCGGTGGGAGCCACATACCATTGGCTTTAAAATAGGGCAAGAAAGAATCCATGACACACACATTGTTTATGCGGTGTGCAAAACGGAAGAGCTAAAAGCAGTTTGGGAAAAACAACACCTTTTGTTTTGTTTTGTTTTGTTTTGGTGGAAAGACAGATTAGAAAGGTTTATGCTCTTCTGTGATAACTAATATGAAAGGTTTATCAAAGTTAAAAAAAAAAAAAAAAACCCTTGGCGCTTTCTCCAAGATTGATTTGAAGACTTGGCAGATTTGAAGAATCATTCAGTAGCGTTTTATGGGTCGATGCTAATTTGATGCAGCAGACCCGAGCATCACGCCAATTTACTGCCAAACCAACATTAAGCACGGACCTTTCGTGCAAGGTTTATAGGCGGGCAGCTCATAAAGATGCATGCTTGACAAGTATTCTGCTTCTCTTAGGATGTGCAATATGAAGTGTTTATCAAAAACTAACTAAATCGCCCTCGCCTTTTACTCGTAAACAATCTTCGGGGACTTCAGGCCCCAATCACAGGCGATAATTCCTGTGCAATATCTTGCCACTCTGGGTACTGGTATGTGGGGAGTCTTTGTCTCCAAAAGCCACGGGTAGCAATCCTTTGGGGTGGAGGGTGCCCTGAGGGGCCACTTTGGAAATAACCTGTAACCCAGGCCATGGGAAAGCCGGTGACGTTCTTCCTACTGGGGTCTCTTAAAACCAATCGAAGGTTGCACCTAAATGAGATCTGTGGCCCCAAGGAAATACATCTCCTGCTTTCGTTTTTGTTTCCCAGGCTGATGTGTCATGGATGATCACCGCATGTCTCTCTTGGTCCGAATACGTGCCAGAGCCTTGTCAATAAGGAGATCATCGAGCTCTATTTTGCTCATCGGAAAGTGCTTAACAATAAAAATTGCCGAAACTCCTGTCTTTCACCACCGAAAACCACAGCTCATGTTTTCCACAAAGGAAAAGTGGACATCAGTTGTCCTCAGCTCCTCTGCCCCACTCCAGTCCCCCAGTGCCTCCCAGCCCAGTGTTAATTACCCAGTCTCCAATGAAGCAGGTTGCTTCGGGGAGGGGGTGCGTGGTGTGCAGACCACTGTCAGCCCAGAGCCTCGTGGGTTTTCGCAGGGGGAAATTTGATCTTGGGCAAATGTCAAGACGTCTTTGAAATCTGTGTTATGATATCAGCTCATTGCCAGTGTAGGGCTTCATCTGGATTTCATAAATATTGTATGGACCTCAGCCAGCTGGAGAACACAACAGCTACTCCCCAACACACACACACACACACACACACACACACACACACCATCACAATTGCAATCTATTGCTGAGTTGTCATGAAAAGCCAATTGGTGATATTTCAATCACAATGTTCTTGTAACAAATTCCATTCAAATTCCTTCGGAAAGGGAGCTAAGCGTTCCTCCTGCTGCCAAGAGAATGATATGCTAAATGTAGCTTCCTAGGGCCCTGGCAGCCATCCAGAGCTTTGTAATTTATAGTTCTCCTTCGTGGTTCTCCAAGTGACCTTGGAACCTCCATGCTGGTGGATTCCTTAGGTCCACACGTTGCCCTCCGTTATCCTCTCTTGTGAGACTGGTCCCCAGGCGCGCTTCCAGCACCCATCAGCCTGGAGCTGGAGAGAAAGGATGTGAGCAGGGGCACCCAGGGATTGGAAGATTGCTTGTTTGCTTGTGACCTTTCCTCTGAAATTGATGTCGGCCACGAGAAACAGTCCAATATTGTGTTTAAAGGCAGCCTGCAGGTGACAGGAGCCTCCCTCCAGCCCCAGCACACAGCAGGTAATCCTGGAAAAGAAGGGGAGGGACACTCTGTACAATTACATTCATCAGCTATTTTTGGTTGGGGAATAAACAGAATGGCCCAAAGTGCAGCTGTTACAGATTCTAGCGGAGGAGTGGCATGTAGGAAAGATTAATGTACAATTAAAACCCATGTATGGGTAAATTACAGGGTGACAGCTATCTAACACAAACACCGCAGACGTGTAATTAAGAGGAGTTACGGGCTCTCAAGGATGGATTTGCTGGGGAAAGTGCTAGGGAGCTGTCTGGGAAGCCGGCAGGACAGGGGCAGGTGCTGGGCGGGGGGAGGAGGCAGGGTGGCTGGGGAGGTGGTGATGGGGAGCCCCACAGCCTGTGTGTGGGGGCAGCCTGGGGGCAGCGGGCGCACGGGCCCCACAACTCCTTCAAGGTGGAGCGGCCTGCCTCCCCAGCCCCGGCTGAGTCTTGTTCCAAGCTTCCAGCCCTTTCTGGGGCCGCCCTGCTCTCCCCGCTCCTCACCTTTGGCTCTGTGGCCATGAGTGCCCATGGATGTCTTTTTTTTTTTTTTTTTACGTTTTTAATTTCTCCTGCTTTGTCAGCTTTTTAAGGAATATGTTACATTATGTGGAAATTGGATGCTAACAAGATTTGTATGAATAAATTAGACTCTTAACTTTTTATGTTATTACAGAATTGAAATGGACTCTAATGACAGTCAGAATTAATGTTCTGTTTCAAATAAATGCCGGGGATGTGACTGAATTTTCAGTGCACTCTCCTGTCTTGAGCATCTGGCCCCTTCCTGTGAGGCCTTTCGGGAGAGAGAGTGGGAGACACCTGGCTTTTTTCCTGGGGCAGCCTTCTCGCCTGGCCTGCCCACCATGGGGCAGCCTTCTCGCCTGGCCTGCCCACCGTGGGGCTGCTGGGAAAATCTGCTGCTGTTGTTCCCAGAAGTAACCCCCTCCCAACAAGAACAGCCCTTGGCCTGGGGAGGGCTCCTTGCCCAAGGTTACGTCCCCCACTGTGTCCTCCCAGCCGCAGAGCGCCCTGTGGGATCAGCTGAGGCCTCACTGCATTTCCCTCTGCAGGCTCCTGCCCCCTCACTTCCTCATAGGGGTCTCCCAAGAAGCCTCCCCAGGGAACTCAGCCCACCACACTGGCTCTTAGGGATTTCAGATTTCCTACACCAAACCTCTGCCAGGTAAGTCTCTTCTGCTGGAATCAGAGTCCCCAAGGACCAGGATCAGTCTTTCTGCTCGGTGTCCCCTTCTTGAACCCAGGGCTGGATGAGGCGCTGACTGGGTCTTGGCCTCAGTCCTGGTCCCCCTGGTAGGGTTTGGACAGTAGCTGTGGGGCCAAAGGGCTCCCCTGGATCTGACTCCCCAAACTGCCTGGCTCTGAGTAGGGGGCAGACTTGAAGGGATTTTCTGTGATGAAAACTCCCGTGTCCCAAAGGGGCAGGGTTGTACGGGGGCTGAGGACACTGGGTTGGGGACACCAGTTCCCACAATTGATGGTGGGAGGGAGGAGGGGCCTGGTAAAGAGAGCAGAGAGCAGGAGACAGCCCAGACCTGGAGCAGCCTAGGTGGAGGATTCAGCCCCCACTTAGGACTCATGGCGACAGAGAAATGGGGTCTGGGATGCCAGGAACCTTATCCCTTGGAAGGAAGCAGCAGATCCTGGGCACCAGCTGTCCTAGCAGAAAGGGATGGGGGCCCAGGGTGGCCAGATATTCGAACATTCAAGAACAGGCAGATTTTTGTATGAAATCTATTCCTTTAGAGTATGGAGACTAATTCAGAATTTAAAATCCAAATCTCACCCTGACCACACAATATGTCTGTGACCTGCATTTGGCTTCTGGGCTGGAAGAATTTGGAACCCCAATCTTTATTGGCAAGGTGGACAGTTTCCCACCTGGAAAGCGAAGGCCAGAGCCCCTGGAAAGGGGCAGTAACTGCCGAGACCACGGGCCATGGCTGTGCAGAGGGCAATGGTGGCCTGCCCAAATGTGTCCTCTGTCCTGCCTCCCCCCCACCATCTGCTGGGAAGGGGGTCCTCCCCAGTGGGGTTTGGGCATCCAGGCTGCTGGCTGGGCCTGAGTAAGGTTGGATTCTGACAAGCTTAACCATGGCCCGTCGGGCCACTCAGTTTGGGGTTCTGTGGCTGAGCGGGCAGCAGAAGAGCCCATGTGGACCCCCATCCTACATGTGATGGACCTCACCTCAGCATTCCTGTCTCCTCCTTCACAAGTCCTAGAAAACTCCTGCAAAAGTGCTTTAACAAGAGTAAAAATAAGATTAAAAAAAAAAGTAAAAATAAGAAAATAAAAGTCTCACCACCCACTCGGCATATTTTCTAGAGCTGGGGTTCCCATACATTGTTACGGAGAGGGAATAGCTTATATTTATATCTCTTTATGTACATAAACTCGTAAGTCATATTCATTTTGTAAAAATGTAATAATTTTTATGCCTCCTGCACATAACCTGTTTAATCACTTTATGTATCACGAACGCCTTTCCAGGGTAATGGATCTATTTCCATCCCGTGCTTGACACCTGCACGGTATTGCTTCATATGAATTTATCATAATTTATATGAACAGTTCCCTGTTGGACATTTTAGTGGTTTTCATTTTTGTTTTTCAGTTTGAAAGAATGGTGAATGGAACATTCTCGCTGTATTCCTTTGTGTCACTTCAGGATAAATTTCTAGTAGTGGAATTGTTGGCTCAAAGGGTAGGCATGGTTTTAAGACTTTTAATATTTCCCGACAAATCACCTTCCAGAAAGACCCAGCGGTGCACGAGTGTGCCTTTTTCACATGGGCGGATCTTCATTTTTTAAATCTTTGTCAATTTGATAGGTTAAAGAGGGGGCATGCTTAGTGCTTTTTTAAAATAACTTGAATTTTCATTAAAGTAATACATATATGTAGTTTAAAAAGCATAGGTAATAAAAGGCTTATAATAAACCCAGCACTCCTCTGCTTCATCCCTCACCATGTCTCCCGGGCCTGCTCCCCAGAGGCGAGCACCTAGGACTCTTCGAGCACCTTGGCCGGCGTGTATCAGTACCTCTATATTTCTGCATAGCGTGTATTCTGCAGGTGTAAAATGGCCAACCAACTATCACAGCACCATTTCTGAAGCCTTCACCCTTTGCTGACTGATTTTCAAATGCCATCATCATCGTTTGCTTAATTCTTATATTTCCTGGGGCCCTTTGTGGTCTTCTCTGTTTTAGTCTGCCTATGCTAGAACCAGAACCCACTATTTTAATTAATGTATCACCTGAACACATTTTTAATATTGTACAGGGCAAGTGTCTCTTGTTATTCTGTGTGATATCACATTTTTATTCTTTTAGGTGCCTTTTAGAAATCTTGGGTCAAGTTTCCAATAATATCCCATAGAGATTTGTGTTGGGATTGTGTTTCATTTCTAGATAAACTTAGGACAAATTTGTAGATAAATTGACCTTTTAATGTATTTATTATGTTTTGCCATATTGAGTCTTGTGATCCATTTATTCAACAAATATTTATTGAGAACCAACTACGTGCCAGACACTGTTCTGGGCATTGGGGTTATACCAGGAAACAAAGCAGAGGAAGATCCCAGCTCCCATAAAACCAACTTAATAGTTACTTTGAAGAGCTAAGCAGGGTAAGGGGGATTGGAAGTGTGGGGCAGGGGTAGAACGGATGGAAGAACTGAGTGGGGTGGTCAGGGTGGGCGCCACTGAGAAGGTGAGACATGAGCAAACATGAGATTTGAGGGGAATGCCAACATGGCCCCTGCAGATGATCCAGACCAGTGGTTCTCCACGTGGGGCAGTTGTGCCCCCAGGGGAATCTGGGGGTGCTACTGGCATCTAGTGGATACAGGACAGGGATGCTGCTGAACATCCTACAATGCACAAGACAGTCCCCACAGCAAAGAATTGTCTGGCCCCAGATGTTAATAGTGCCAAGGTTGAGAAATCCTGATCCAGGTGAGTATTTGCCAGGCAAGGGGATACTTAATAAAAGGTCTTAAGGCAGGAGTAAGGAATAGCAAAGAAGTGGAGAGAGGGAGGGTGAGGGCAGCTGTGAATGAGGCCACAGAGTTGGGATTGGGAGGGAATGGGGAGAGGGCCAATGTTCTGGGCCTTGTAGGGCAGGGTGAGGAATTTGACTTTACTGCCAGTGAGGTGGGGAGCAACTGTGGGGTGTTGAACAGAGGAGTGCCATGATAGAATTATGTTTTGAGAGGATTGCTCTTCTTGCTAACATGCTGAGGGGCAAAGAGCTGGTGGGTTCTTACACCAAGATGGTGGCAGTAACGTGGAGTGAATAGGTCAGATTCCAGATGGGTTTTGAAGGCAGAGCCAACAGGATTTCCTCATGGGTTGAATGGGGTGTGAGGAAAGGAAAGCTTTAGTCTGAGCACCTGGAAGGATGGAGTTACCCCCAACTGAGGTGAGAAAGACAGTGGGCACAGCAGGTGTTGGAGGGGTTTAGACCAGAAGTTCAGTTGACACATACTGTATTTGAGATGTCCAACACACATGCAACTGCAGATGTTGGACGTTTGGTTGGATATACAAGTGCGGAGTTATGGAGAGAGGTTAGTGCTGGAGATATAAATTTGGGAGTCATCAGCACGTGGTTTCTGAAACCATAAGACTGATTGAGGTCAGTAAAGGAGTGAGTGTAGAAAGCGAAGAAAAGAAGACCAATAGCTGACACCTAGAATATTCCAACAGGAAGAAGTCAGGGAGATGAGGAGGGTACCAAGAACAGAGGCCAGGAAGTGACCAGTGAGGTAGGAAGAAACCAGGAGAATATAGTATCCTAGAGGCCAAGGGAAGAAAGTGCCGCATAGAGTGCATTGGTCACCTGTGTCAACGCTGGTGGAGGACCAGTGATTGACCAATGGATTCGGCAGTGTGCCCTAGGAAGAGTGGCTTTGGTGGAGTGGAGGGAACGACGTTCTGATTTAAGTGGGTCTATAGACAATGGGAAGAGTTGAGAATATGGGTAAAGAGATGCTTTGCTGCAGAGGAGAGCAAAGAAATGGGAAGGTTGCTGCTGAGGGAAGAGGGGTTGAGAAGGTTTCTGTTTTTGCTTTTAGGTAAATGGGAGAAATAACATGTTTTTATGTTGATGGGAATGATCCAATAGAAGGTAGAAAATTCTGTAGGTAGAAGAGAGAATTGCTGGAGCAAAGTCCGGGAGAAGGTAAGAGAGAATTGAAGTTGGTGGAAGTAGAGGGACTGGCCCTAGGAGCGCAGACTTCAGCTCTGGTGAGAGCTAAGAAGGCAGAATAGTGGGTGCAAATATGGCGACTGGAATCTGGAAGTTCTCTCCCTCTCTCTCTCTTTCTCCACACCCCCCACCCCCCAGCTTATTGAGATATAATCACATACCATTCACCCATTTAAAGTGAATAATTCAGTGGTTTTCACTATGTTCACAGAGTTGTGAACCCATATTCTCATCACCACAAAAAGAAACCCTGTCCATGTTAGCAGTCACTCCCTATTTATACCTCCCCAGTCCTAGGCAACCCCTAATCTACTTTGTGTCTCTATAAATTTGTCTATTCTGGATTTCATGTAAATAAATCATGTAGTAGGTGATCCTTTTTTTGGTTTGGTTTGGTTTTCACTTAGCGTAATGGTTTCTATGTTCATCCCTGTTGTGGTTGAATAATATTCCATTGTATGGATATACCACACTTATTATTGTATCCTTTCATCCATTGATGGACATTTGGGTTGTTCCCACTTTTTGGCTATTATTAATAAAACTGCCAGGTGCACATTTGTGTACAAGGTTTTTGGGAATGTATGTTTTAATTTCTCTTGGATATATACAGAGGGGTGGAAATCCTGGGTCCTTTGATAACTCTGCGCTTAACCTTGTGAAGAACTGCTGGATTGTTTTCCAAAATGGCTGCACCACTTGACATTCCCACCAGCAATGTATGGGTGCTCTAATTTCTTCATCTCCTCAGCAATACTTGTTACTGTCTATTCTTTGGTTCGTAGCCATCGTTGAGAGTGCAAAGTAGTCTATGATTTGCATTTAGTGTTTGATTTCATTATAGTTTTGATTTGCATTTCCCTAATGACTCATGATGTAGAGCTTTTCATGTGCTTATTGGTCATTTGTACATCTTTGGAAAATATCTGTTCAGATCCTTTGCCTATAAATTAATTTTGTTTTGTGTATTATGGAATTGTAAGAGTTTTTTATATATTCTGGGTATAAGTTCCTGATCAGATATATGATTTGCATGTATTTTATCCTATTTTGTGTATTATCACTTTCTTGATGGCATCATTTGCAGTGCAAAAGTTTTTAATTCTGATGAAGTCTGCCTTACCTATTTTTTTCTTTTGTTGTTTGTTTCTTTGGTATTGTGTCCAAAAAGGCCTAACCCAAGGTCATGAAGATTTACTCTTCTCTTTTTTTTTTCTTAATATTTATTTATTTGAGACAGAGAGAGAGTGAGCATGTGCATGTGCACACGCCCACAAGGGGAAGGGGAGGGGCAGAGGGAGAGGGAGAGGGAGAGAGAGAATCTCAAGCAGACTCCCCCCTGAGCACAGAGCCCAACATGCCGCTCTATCTCATGACCCTGAAATCCTGACCTGAGCTGAAATCAAGAGTCAGATGCTTAACTGACTGAGCCACCCAGGTGCCCCAAGATTTACCCCTTTCTGCTTTTTTATTTATTCATGTTTTTTATTTAATTTTCCTTTCTCTTTGTATTGGCAAGTGTTCCCAGGATAATATTAAATACTAGCAGGCTTTCTTTGATCTATTCCTGACACTAATGTTTCACCATTTATCATGATGCTGTCAAAGGAATAAGATTTTTAGAACTTAAGAAAACAAAGTATCCCATATACATTTGTGTTTATAAATAATCAAGGACTTCTTCTCCCCAAATTTACTTGATCTCTCTATGGAGATAAACATGGTTTTTCTCCTTTTACCTATTGATGCAATAAGTTATATTAATAGATGTCTAATATCTATTAGTTATTGAGCAATTCTGTAATGTGTTTCTGGATTAATCTTAATTTGTTGAGAGTACATAATTATTTTATTATACTACTGTTTAATAGCCAGAAGTTTTATAATATCCTTTGTGATTCTTTGACTCATGAAATATTGAGACTCTTAAACATTTCAAGGGCATTTTTTTCTTTTCTGCTTTTCAGTTATTACACTGTAGTCAAGAGATTGTGGTTTGCATGCTATTGATTCTTTAATTTTAATTGAGAACTGCTTTGTGTCCTGTTTGGTATATGGTCTTTTTTTCCCCCCCATTATACTTGAAATGGTACATACCCTCTAATTGTTGGGTGCGGAATTCTACCTCTATCATCTATATCATATATATCTATCTATATACAATCTTTAGCTCAGTCTTGTTACTTGTATTGTTTGTATCTTTTATATCCTTAAATTTTTTGATGCTTAATTTATCAATTTCAGAGATGTGTTAAAATCTCCCAATATGATTATGAATTTGTTATTTTTTCTTTATAATCTTATCAATGTTTGCTCTATATTTTTTAAAAACTATATCATTAGGTGCATATAAGTTCAAGATTATTATATCTTCTTGGTGAATTACTCCTTTTTTCTTTTTTCTTTTTTTTTTTTTAAAGATTTTATTTATTTATTCATGAGAGACAGAGAGAGAGAGAGAGAGAGGCAGAGGGAGAAGCAGGCTCCCAAGGATCAGGGAGCCTGATGTGGGACTCGATCCCAGGACCCTGGGATCATGACCTGAGCCGAAGGCAGACGCTTAACCATCTGAGCCACCCAGGTGCCCCTCCTTTTTTCTTTATGTAATGACTCTTTTATTCCCTATTGATGCTTTTTTGCCTTACATTCTATTTTGCCTTATATTGCTATTATAAAAATGACCTTTGCTTTGTTATTTACATGATATATTTTTTTAGTATCTCTTGACTTTCAGCATTTTTGCATCATGCTTTGGAAGGGTCTCTCATAACAAGTTAATCTTTTTTTCTGTGGTTACTGGTGTATTTGCATTCTTTTGTTTTGCTTTATTTTGTGTTTTCTACTTTCCTTGGTTTTTCACTGTTTCTTCTTTTTCAAAAAATATTTTCTGAGTAATACTCCATTTTATATATATATTCCACATCTTCTTTATCCATTCATCAGTTGATGGACATAATATTACTCAGCCATCAAAAAGAATGAAATCCATCCTTCCATTTAAAATGATGTGGATGGAGCTAGAGTGTATTATGAGAAGGGAAATAAATAAGTCAAAGAAAGACAAATACCATATGATTTCACTCATATGTGGAAGTTAAGAAACAAAACAAATGAGCATAGGGAAAGAAGGCAGAGAGGCAAACCAAGAAACAGAGTCAACCATAGAGAACGAACTGATGGTTATCAGAGGGGAGATGGGCAGGGGATAGGTTAAATAGGTATAGGGATTAAGGAGGGCACTTGTGATGAGCACTGGGTGTTGTATGGAAGTGTTGCATCACTAAATTGTACACCTGAAACTAAGATTACACAGTATGTTAACTGACTGGAATTTAAATAAAAACTTAAAAAATATTTTCTGCTTTCTGTAGGATTGATTGTACTTCCTTTTTTTCCTATTTTGCTCCCTCTACTGATTTGGAAACTACGTATTCTACTGTTTATTCTTTCAGTGATTACTTTCACATTTTTAATGTGCACATTTGGCTTACTACAATATGAATGTCATCAGGATTTCTGCCTTCCTCCAGAACAACACCATGATGACAGAACACTTCAGTTCTTCTTCTTCCTTTTTTTTTTAAGATTTTATTTATTTATTTGAGAGAGAGAATGAGAGACAGAGAGCATGAGAGGGAGGAGGGTTAGAGGGAGAAGCAGACTCCCCGCTGAGCAGGGAGCCTGATGCGGGACTCGATCTTGGGACTCCAGGATCATGACCTGAGCTGAAGACAGTCGCTCAGCCAACTGAGCCACCTAGGCGATCCTGGAACATTTCAGTTCTGATCATATTCTCATCTCATATCTTTTGTCTAATTTTAGCACTATATGGTTAATAAGCTCCCTAATTTTTTAAATCAGTATTACTGTCATTAATATTTACAATTCATGGTTATTTTGGTTGATAGCTGTTTTCCAAGTTCTTTGCTCACTCCTGCTTCTTGCGTCCTTCTCTCTGGGTTCCAATTCCTACTGCTTCACATAACTGCTTTCCTTAGTTCTTCCAGAGAAGGCTTGTGGAAACTCTCTTGGATTTTGTTCATTTAAGTATGATTTTGCCCTAAATGGTTGAGCTGGGTCTAGAATTCTGGGATAATAGGTGTTTTCCTTCAGCCCTTCGAAGACCTAGTTCATTATTTTCTGGCCTCTACTATTCATCAGAGGAGCCTGGAGTTAGTCTGCCAGTCCTTTGTGGATAATATCTTTCTCTCTAGTTGTTTTTGTGATTTTCTCTTCACTTTGATATTCCTCAGCTTCACTCAGGGTATCTCTAGGTATGTAATTTTATTTCCCCTGCTTGGAAGTTGAACACGTATTTACTCAGTCTTATGGCTGTCTCAAGTTCTGAAGTCTTCAGTCATCATCTCTTCAATAGGTCCTTTTCTTATTAGCCTTTGAAATTTTTGATTTATTTAATATTATATATTAGCCTTTGAAATGCCAGCCACATGTGTGAGGGACAGCATGGCATGGTGGGTAAGAAAATGGACTCTGGGGATAGCTACATGGATATGACTGTACTTCATTCAGGTCTTAAGAGTTGAGGACTTGGGGCGCCTGGGTGGCTCAGTTGGTTAAGGACTGCTTTCGGCTCAGGTCATGATCCTGGAGTCCCGGGATCGAGTCCCGCATCGGGCTCCCTGCTCGGCAGGGAGCCTGCTTCTCCCTGTGACCCTCCCCCCTCTCATGTGCTCTCTCTCTCTCATTCTCTCTGTCTCAAATAAATAAATAAAATCTTAAAAAAAAAAAGAGTTGAGGACAATCACTTAAACTCTGTTTCTCAGTTTTCTCATCTATAAATTGGGCATAATAATAAACTCTTAGGTTGTTGTAATAATTAAATGAGTTAATATATGTAGAGTGATTAAAATAGCTCCTGGCATATGGTCGGCGTTATGTGAGTCTTAGTGACTAGTGTTCCCTGAAATGCTCCAGAGACCCTACACTGACACTTAATGTGATTGTAAGTTTTCTAGATGGATCTGACTTTGTTTCAGTCCCTGGGGATGCATTTCTGCCAGTCTCCATGATTATTAGCATCGTTTTGGACCTTCTTATTTTATTCTCTTCCTTGTAACCCCCATCTCCTATTTTCCATGGTTGTGTGCTAGGTGGTTATGTCAGATTTATCTCCTGGTCACTGCATCTCCTGGCTTAATTAATCAATCTGTTATTAAACTCTTGTATTGCGTTTTGAATTTCAATCGCGCTGTTCTTTTTATTTCTAGGAAGTCCATGGAGATTTTTAAGATTTATGTTCTATGTGTTTTAGTAATTTCCTGTTCTTTCATTGTTTTTAGTCCTTTTACTCACTTAGTAATTTAGAACATAATTATATTATCTTTTTCAGGTTTTTCCTTATTGAGGTTCATAGAGTACTAGTCATTCTGTTTGTTTGTCAGCTGATTTTTCCCTCCTGGTGAATCATTTCCTTGAGCAGATTATAATTTCTTTTTTTTTTTAAATATTTTATTTATTTATTTTAGAGAGGGGAGGGGGCAGAGGGAGAAGAGAATCTTAAGCAGACTCCATGCTGAGCTCAGAAGCAGATGCAGGGCTCTGTCTCACAACCCTGAGATCACTACCTGAGCCGAAACCAAGAGTTGGATGCTTAACCGACTGTGCCACCCAGGCGCCCCCAGATTATAATTTCTATACGATATTCTAGGGAAACAAAAATTATCCAAACTAATTTAAGATTGGTGATTTTTTTAAAAAACTTTTTTATGGTAGCCCTGCGCTTCCTGGGTTGTACGAGTGTTGCTTCGGAACATTTCAAAAATTGTTTCTGCCGGCAGTCCCATGGATGCATCAGTTGGGACCTGTTTTTTCCATTATTTCTGTATGTGGGGATTCTACACCACATAGATGGTGTACATTTGGACTTCCACGGCCATGGTGCTTCCTTTCTTTCTGGAAACTGCCCATCCCCCAAGATTCTTTGTATTTCCCCAGACTGGGGTTGAGTGTCCCAGCCCCCATTTCACTGAATGGGATGCTTTCTAGAGCCTGAGTTTTGTGCAGGACCTCAGGTCCAGCTCCTTGTCACAGGGCGGATGAGAGCCCATGCTGGATCCCTGCCCCTTGTGGACACCGGCATCCCTGTCCTGGCCTCTGGGGTCTGCCATCTGTCGCTCAAGGCCTCTGGGGTACCAGCTGACAATTTATGGCTCTGCTCTCACATCTCTTCATTTTGTGCACCTGAGGATTTTCTTTTCTTTCCTTCAAGCTCAAGTATGTAATTATTTTATATTGTGTTTTATCCAGCATTTCCATGCATTTGGAGCTGGGGGTGGTAGTGGGGGGGTGGGGAGCATGCTGTGCATGTCGGCCATGATCTTTTATTTAGGATTTTTACATCTAGAGTGACAAGCAAGATTAGCCTGCGATTTTATTTTTGTTTCATCTTTGGCAGGTTTTGGTACCAGGGTTATGTGTTATTCATAAAATTAATTAGGAAGTTTTCCTCCTCTCTTTATCCTCTGGAACATTTTAAATAGCATAGAAAATTTCTGTTCCTTGAAGATTTGAAATTTTCCAGTAAATCTGTCTGAGGACTACGCCTCTGGGGGTGGGAATGATTGTTTTCCATACTTATTTTCTGGTCGGCTTTTCTACTTCTTAAATCAGTTTGTATAACTTCTGCTTCCCTAGACTATCATACATTTAATCAAGATTTGAAAATTTATTAGCATAAAGATTCCGCGTGGTATTCTTATGTTTTAATAATTTTTTTTTTTTTTTTTGCATCTCTGGCTACATCTCTTTCACATTAATGCTGTTTTTTCCTCTCTTTCTTTTCTCGATTGGACTTTGCCAGAGATTTATATATTTTATTGACCCTTTCTGAGAAACAGCTGTTGAGTTTATTTATTCATCCTACTATTGAATTCCTAAAAATCAGTACTTCCTCCTGTCATCTTTAATTTTTAAGGCTTCTTATCTTGCTCTTTTTCTAATTTTTTAAGTTGAATGTCTAGGCCATTTATTATTTTTTTTCTTTGAGAATAAAACACTTAAGGCAATAAAATTTCCTCTGAGTACAGTTCTGGCCACATTCCGTAAGTTTTGGTGTGCATAAATTGTCACCATCATAATTTTTGATAGCCGAAAATTGCTATTTTTATCTCTTCTTTGAGTATTTCATAGCTTCTAAGTTTCCCTCTTGTTGTTAATTTCTAATTAGGTAGTATTGCATCCCATACATTTCATCAAAACTACCGTATTTTTTCATGAAATTAGAATGATCTTGATTGTAACACATACCATTATTTTCCGTACCATGAAGAAAGAAAAAAAAAAATCCACCACTAAATTCTAACGTCCCGTCATTCGTAAGATGTATCTTGGTTTCAGAGATGATGTGAAAAAAGTACATCTTAGAATGTCTGAAAGGTGGCGTTTATTGTTCATTTTTCTTTCTTTTTTTACAGTAGGCTTCACGCCCAGTGTGGAGTCCACCTCGGGGCTTGAACTCACCACCCTGAGATCAAGACCTGAGCTGAGATCAATAGTCAGATGCTCAACCGACTGAGCCACCCAGGCGCCCCTGATTTGTTTTAAATTTAAGTACATTGTGGTTTGAGAATGTGACCTGTATTGTATTAGTTCCTTGCAATAGATTTTAACCTGGTATGTGGTCAGTCTTTTATAAATGTTTTACAGATATTTGAAAATAATGTCCCTTCTCGATCTGCTGGCTATAGGAATACACACACATATATATTTCTGTGCATTCCATATATATATATACACATTCACACACATGCACATATAAAATCAATCTTGAAACAGTGCTTTTCGAATTTTCTGTATCCTTGCTAGTTTTTTCTAGTCACTTGATCTTTTCCATTTCTAAATGACGCCTGTTAAAGTCTTCCACCCTGGTGGTAGTTTTGTTCGTTTTCCTCGTGATTGCCACTTTTTGCTTTATAATTGACTCTTGAACAACATGGGAGTTGGGGCACCCACCCCCATTCAGCTGAACATTACAGTAACACTTTTGACTCTCCCCAGACTTTACTAAGAGCTTACTGTTGACCAGACGATAACATAAACAGTCGATGGACATATTTTGTTTTTTTTTTTAAAGATTTTATTTATTTATTTGACAGAGAGAGAGACAGCTAGAGAGGGAACACAAGCAGGGGGAGTGGGAGAGGGAGAAGCAGGCTCCCCGCAGAGCAGGGAGCCCGATGCGGGGCTCGATCCCAGGACCCTGGAATCATGACCTGAGCCGAAGGCAGACGCTCAACGACTGAGCCACCCAGGCGCCCCCGATGGACATATTTTGTACGTGTATTATATACTGTATTCTTACAAGGGTCCCTAACTTTTCCCTGATGTTTTTGCTATTTCTAGGCTGTGTGGCTCATCTGTGAGTTTTTTCGAATTGTCACAGATCTCTAAAGATTTCTTAATATACTATTTGCAAAATATTTGTGTGTGAGGGGCCCTGCATAGTTCAGACGTCCATTGCATATATTTTGAAGTGCTTTTGTTAGATGCCTACAAGTTCCTAGTTGCTACATCTTCTTTCTCAGACTGTCCTTTTCTTCATTATGTTGTGCCACTCCTTATCCCCCCACCCCGCCACCACCAATTCCTTTTGGCCTTGAAATCAACTTGATCTGATAATAACATCACAACGGCAGCTTTCCTTGGGTTAATATTTCCTGGCATTCCACTTAACATGGACTTATTTCTGTTGCCTTTGAAAGGCTTTTCCTCCAAGATTGATGGCCTTCATCTGGCTGGCAGTAGGCACGTGTTTCTGAAGGCGGCAGAGGGTACGGGGAAATGCACAGGCTGGGGAATCCGGATGCCTGAGTCCGGATCCTGGCTCTGCTCAGCCAGTGGTAGGCACTTGCACACATTCCTTCACCTTCCAGGGCCTTAGTTACCCCATTTAGAAAATGTGATCATAACAGTACCTCGCTCATGGGCTTGTTTTGAGCATTCAATATGACAATACACGGAAAATGCTTAGACCATGGCTTCACATATAGCGAGCATCGCTGAATGTTAGATGAACTTAATCCCTAACCATTTATTGTTGTCACTGATATTTTGGATTTCTTTCTTTTTTTTAAACCTGAGCTGAAGTCGGGTGGTCAACCAACTGAGCCACCCAGGCGTCCCTTTGGATTTCTTTCTTTTTTTTTTTTTTTTAAAGATTTTATTTATTTATTTGAGAGAGAGAGAGAATGAGAGACAGAGAGCACATGAGAGGGGGGAGGGTCAGAGGGAGAAGCAGACTCCCCGCCGAGCAGGGAGCCCGATGCGGGACTCGATCCCGGGACTCCAGGATCATGACCTGAGCCGAAGGCAGTCGCTTAACCAACTGAGCCACCCAGGCGCCCCCTTTTGGATTTATTTCTATCACCTCATTTGTGGCTTCTGTTTACTACTCTCCTCTCTTATGCTCAGTTTAATTGATAACATTTTCTTTTTTTCCTCTGTTAATTTGAAAATGGTAGATTTCT
>NC_138384.1:36424164-36458483 GCF_054177405.1 Leptonychotes weddellii
TTTTCTTGTTTTTCATTAAAAAAATAGAATGACCCCTATTTACCTATAGCACTTGGAAAAAAAATGTATACTTCACTGTCTGCTGTTGTTCACACCATTGGTGGGTAATCTATCTTTTCTTTTTGGTAAACTTTAAGATTTTTCTTTTTGCTTTTTATTGTGAAGTTTTACCAAGATGGGTGAATTTTTTTAACTTTACCCTACTTAGCACTGTGTATACACTTTCTGCATAAGAAATCATGTGTTTCTTCAATTCCAGAACATTCTTAGCCATATCTCCTCAGTTTATTGCTTTTCTTACCTGTACCCCATTCTCTTCTTTGGAAACTCTGTATTCAGTGAATGGGGTGATTTTTCCAACAATTGATTGCATAGGATTCCAGAGTTCGGATGGACCAAAACTTTTTTTTCTAACATCGTATTTATTTATTACAGAGAGAGAGAGAGAAAGAAAGAGGGAGAGCATAGAGGGAGAAACAGACTCCCCTCTGAGCAGAGAGCCCAACGCGGGGCTCGATCCTAGGACCCTGAGATCATGACCTGAGCTGAAGGCAGACGCTTAACCTACTGAGCCACCCAGGCGTCCGGGATGGACCAAAACTTAATTAAACTTTCAGCTACTGATGGGAATTTATATTTTTCCACCTTTTTTTTTGCTATTAAAAACAAGGCTGTAGCCAACATTTTAATCTCTTTCTTTTTTCCTGGATTCTATTTTTTTTTTTTTTTTTGCATTCTGTTAGATAATGACTTCTATTGGGTTTTTTTTCTTATAGGGTAATATAAGCCCATTTTTCTAAATATTCTATGAGTGATTGAGAAAACTGTATTCTGTTTGCTGAGTGCAAAGGTGTAAGAGGGAGTGCCAGAGTTTTATTAGTCAAATCTTTAATCTCACTTAATTTTGCTTGCATAATTTGTACATTTAAAAAGTGTTAAAACCTTTATGACTGGGGATGTATTAAGTCTCCTTTTGCCCTAATCGTTTGCTTTATAGACATTGTGAGATGTATCAGTGCCTGTCTGGAGAGGTCACTCCACAGGGTTGACCCCCGAGTGTCCCCCTGAAGCCTTCTTTTTTTTTTTTAAGTTTATTTATTTATTATTTTAGAGAGGAAGAAGGGGCAGAGGGAGAGAATCTCCAGCAGGCTCCCTGCTGAGCGGGGAGCCCACCCCAGGGCTCAGTCTCTTGACCCTGAGATCATGAGTTGAGCTGAAACCAAGAATCAGACACTTAACCCAAGAGTCAGACGCTTAACCCACTGAGCCACCCAGGCACCCGTCTCCTGAAGCCTTCTTGGACCTCCTTCATGGGTGCTCAGGCTCTGCCAGGCGCCCTGACTTCCCAGTGGCTGCCCAGTCACCCATCTTGCTCCTGCTGCTCTAGATCTGCAGGAATTCCTGGGGGCACCTGCTTCCCTGATGTACCCTGCGCAGCTTTCCTCCAGGAATACAGGCTCCATGCCCCCACCCCGTTTTTATATCGATTGGGTCCTTTCAAAGGAAACTGGGTGGGAGATGAATTAGGCTATTGGTGCCTGCTGCCACCCCCTTTCCTCCTGACCGCCGCTTTCCAAACATGAAAGTTCTTTCCCTTCCTCAGCTTGACCTCCTGCCTGGGCTCCAGCCTACCTGCGTGTCCAGGTGAGCGCCGTCCATGTGTGCACGCATTCGTGGCAGGAAGGAAGGGATCCAGCACCGCTGGCTGCAGCGTGGGGACACAGAAGCTGTGTGGGGCGGACAGCCTGGGCTTGATTCCAGGAGAGAGGCTTGTTAACAAGGCCCGGGAACTCGTTCTGCTGATGGGATTTTAGCACACGTGGCATCCGCTGAATACCTCCGGTCGGGCCCAGCACTTGGTTGGGGTACAGTACCGCGTGACCTCACCTTGTTCGTCGTACAGCAAAGCCCCAAGAACCGCTAATGCGGAGGAACCCAAGGTTAAGGCCCGTGTGTGTGGTCTTGCAGCCAGCCAGGGATCTGGTGGGATTTTCACGGGGGGCCTCCATTCCTGGCCACCTCGTGAATTTCAGCTGTGTCAGAGCTCAGTTCCCTTCAGCCCCGCTTTCTCTCCCTAAGGGCGGGTCCTTGGAGCCCTTTGCCATGGCTGGACCATCAGGGAAGAGGCAATGCCCATGCCCAGCCACACTGCCCTGCAGCCCACACAGCCCCTGCCCCAGCTGCATGTGGGACCCCCCCACTTTGGCCAGGTGTTTACCCAGCGCTACTCAGGCTGCCCTGTGGGTGGGGAGGAATGGACAGGTGGACAGCTGCCCTCCCCTCCCCAGATCTCTTCTCTACCACCAGCCAGAGTGGGTCTTTTGAACAAGAAAATTGCATCCATCTGGTGGGAGAGGTGCATGCCCCTGCTACCAGACCTTTGGTTGGGGGTGCCCCCATCCCTTACCTGGCCCTCCTTCAGTCCCCACCTCCCACATCCTAGGCATAGGCACCTTCCTTTGCCCAGACCAGGGCCGCACACCATGGGGCCTTGCTTCAGGACTGTCTGCATCCCTGGGAACCCCATGAGGGAGGGATGTACGGCCCAGCACCCAGCGGGAGTGGTGCTCAGTGAGGGTGGTGCAGCAAAGGGATGAGGGGAAGGTGGGGGAGCCAGTGAAGGCAGGGGGAAGAGGAGGAGATAAAAAGGTGGGGGAGGATGCTCTTGAGCCAAGCTCCAGGCTCTGCCTGTTCTGAACGCCTGCTGCCTTTGCTGTACCGTTCCCAGAGGGTGCCAGCTCTGGATGCCTGTTTAAGTCACTCCACGAAGCTCAGCTTCTCAATCTGTTTTTTATTTGCAAGGGCCAGATTCATCTTCCTTTTTTAAAAGTCAAGCTTCTGAGAAAGTCATTTAAATTCACAGTGATTCTCCTTTCAAATAGCTTCTTTGAATGGGGTTTTTGGAGACCTGGATCTTAGGGGCTCTGCCAGGAGAGGCTGAGGGTCGCACAAAGACTCATTGACAGGATGCTTATTGTGGACAAGTACCCAGGGGCCCCCAGGGTGGGGGGTATCTTCCCATAAATGGAGTGGGCACCAGGCGCCTGCAGGCCATCTGCTGAAGGTCGCTTTCCAAGGTGACCGGTGGTTTTTGATTCTCCTAGGAAGGAGAGCTGGTGCTGCCACCTCCAAATGTTTGTGTGCATTGAGGTTGGAGTTTGCAACACCTGCACGTTGGAATATTCTGGACAGTTAAAAAGCATGAAGTAGATCTGTATGAACGGCCTGGGAAACACGTCCAAAGTGTATTAAGTGAAAAAGCCAAGTGAGAACAATGCATACATATATAACATGTATGGCTAAAAAGCCACAAGGATATATTCATTATTTACATATTTGTAAGTACATATCTAGAGAGGAGTCTGGAAGCGATTATACCAAATTTCCCCCCAGGGTGGAGTGGACTAGATTGGGGTGGCTTTCAAAGGGATCTTTCATTGTACTGTTTAAGGTCTTTTTTCCTGTGAGAATGTATTCCTGTGTGTGTGTGTGTGTGTAATTTAAAGAGATGTGTGTTTTGGAGTTGGGCCTCTTCATGATTTACCCTGAGCTTCTGAGATTTTCATTTTTATTTCTTCAAGTGATAGTGTTGAATGGCATACCTAAAGTTTATTCGGCATCCCCAAGGTTTATTTGATGATTGATAAAGAAGTCACATTTATAGTGTAGGTCAGAGGTCAGCAAACTTTTTTCCTAATGGGTCAGATAGTAAATATTTTAAGCTTTGTGATCCAAAAAGTCTCTTGCTGAAACTGCTCAGCTCTGCCACCTTCATTTGAGGCAGCTATGATGATATGAGGACGATGGAAGTGGCTGTGTCCCAATAAAACCTTATATATAGAAACCAGTGGCAGGGGGCGCCTGGGTGGCTTAGTCGTTAAGCGTCTGCCTTCGACTCAGGTCATGATCTGGGGGTCCTGGGATCAAGCCCTGTGTCGGGCTCCCTGCTCCGTGGGAGGCCTGCTTCTCCCTCTCCCACTCCCCCTGCTTGTGATCCCTCTCTCGCTGTGTCTCTCTCTGTCAGATAAATAAATAAAATCTATAAAAAAAAAAAAAAAAAAGAAATCAGTGGCAGGTAGGTTTTGGCCTGTGGACTGAAAGTGGCTGACCCCTAGAGGTTTAATTGAATCTTAAGACACAGATGGGTATGAAAATAGAGAAAAATGGCAAATGGAAATATTTTGGGAGTTTAGTCAGAACTATCATGTTGAAAGCATTGTTTGAGGGGCCACAAAGTTAAAAAAAAAAAAAAAAGTATTGCTTTTCTCAAGTACTGTCCTGTGGCCTCTTCCAGCCGGATGAGGGTGAAGGTAGGGCTGCCAGAACCCAGGAGAAAGGCCCCCATGAGTGTATTCGCTGTGGCTCTGTGGGGAGCAGGCCCTCTGGAAAATGTTCCAACAGTTGTCTGATCCTGTGCGAGTCTGTGAGGTGATCTTGCACATGGCTGGTCCTTAGTAAGCTTTGGTAATGTGAACAGGGCTCCAAGTGGCCCAGGGCCCCCCTCCCCCACAACCCTGAGAAGGTGGTGGACAGGGTCAGACTTGGGGCAGATGAGCGGCATCGCCGCAGTTAGATGCTGAGAGCCAGGCCTCTCCCAGGCTAGCCTCCGCCATCCTGGTTAGGCTGTCAGAACCCTTCTGCCTCAGCTTTCCCCAGGGTCAGAGGGCTGAGGTTAAGCACCGTGGGCTGCTGGACAGGAAGGACTCATTAGCACCCAGCTGTGTAGGCCACTCTCATTAGACATGTTGCTAGAGATGGAACACTTGTGTGTCTGACATTGAGCAATTCACACCCCACATGACTTGGAAGGTCAGGGGACCCCTACGGAGTATGTTTCCTCTTGTCCACACCCCCTGCAGCCTTTCCAGGGTGAAGGAGTATGTGTACGTGCACACATGCGTGCACGTGTCCGTGCAGATGGGTGTGACAGTGAAATAATCACTAACAGACCAGGACCTGCATGTCCCCTCCTCCCAGTCTCATGAGGAGAATTCGGCCTGCCTGGCATTTCCTGGGCCTCTGTGTCATTACGGTAGTAAGAAAAACAAATCCTGCTGGTCCTGGAAGGAAGAAGGGATAGGGTTACTCAAGGAAGAGCAGAGTTCTCACAGTGGAAGAAAGAAGGGAGTAGAAGGAGCAGGAGGTCATTGGCCAAAGAGGCTGAAAGCTGGGTCTGGGAGCAGAAGGGATTTGGGGTTGGCTGTTGTGCATACACAGGAGATTTCGAGGCAAGATGGAGACAGGGCTCTAACGGGCAGCCGGGCATTACCAATGGGATCCCTTTTGTTACCTCAGTGAGCTTTGGGGGATAGATTTCTTTAAGTAGAGGTTGGTTGTTAAATGGGTATTTTTAAAATTCAGTTTGTTTAAATTACAAAAACAGAAACATTTCATTTCTTCCACACACACCCCCCGCCAACACCCCACCTCTGGCAACCACCAATCTGTTCTGTGTATCTATGAGCTTGTTTTTAAAAAATAGATAGATAGATAGATAGATAGATAGATAGATAGATAGATAGATAGATGATAGATTCCACATATAGGAGAGAGCATATGGTATTTGTCTTTCTCTGATTTATTTATTCAGCATTATGCCCTTGAGGTCCATCCTTTTTGTCATGAATAGCAAGATTCAGCCATTCTTTGTTATGGCTGAATAATATTCCACTGTGTGTGTGTGTGTGTGTGTGTGTGTGTGTGTGTGTATCACATCTTCTTTATCCATTCACCCATCGATGGACACAGGTTGTTTCTGTATCTTGACTATTATAAAAAATGCCGCTGTAAACATGGGGTGCAGATATCTTTACAAGTTAGTGTTTTCATTTTCTTTGGATAAATACCTAGAAGTGGGGTTGCTGGATCATAGGGTAGTTCTATTTTTAATTTTTTGAGGAACCTTCATACTGTCTTCCATAGTGGCTGCACCAGTTTGCGTTCCCACCAACAGTATATGAGGGCTCCCTTTTCTCCACATCCTTGCCAACACTTGTTATTTCTTATCTTCTTGATAATATCCATTCTAATAGGTGTGAGGTGATGTCTCATTCTGGTTTTGATTGGCATCTCCCCGATGATGAGTGATGTTGAGCATCTTTTCATGTACCCATGTGTCTTTGGAAAAATGTCTATTTGGATCTCCTGCCCATTTTTTAATTGAATTGTTGGGGGGGGGTTGCAATTGAGTTGTATGAGTTCTTTCCATGTTTTGGGCATTAGCCCCTTATCAGATACATGATTTGAAAATATTTTCTCCCACTCAGTGGGTTTCCTTTGTTGTGCAGAAACTTTTTGCGTGATGTAATCTCACTTGTTTGTTTTTGCTTTTGGTGTCAGATTCAAAAAATCATTGCCAAGACCAATGTCAAGAAGTTTACCACCTATGTTTTTTCCTAGGAGTTTCATGGTTGCAAGTCTTTCATTCAAGTCTTCAATCCATATTGAGTTATTTTTTGTGTATGGTATAAGAAAGTGGTCCAGTTTCATTCTTTTGCATATGGCTGTTCAGTTTTCCCAACACCATTTATTGAAGAGACTGTCTTGTCCCCATTGTATGGGGTCCTTTGTCATAAATTAATTGACCATATATGTGTGGGTTAAATTCTGGAATCTCCATTGATCTATGTGTCTGTTTTTATGCCAATACCATAATGTTTTAATTACTATAGTTTTGTATTATAGCTTGAAATCAGGGAGCATGATACCTCCAACCTTGTCCTTCTTTCTCAAGATTGCTTTGGCTATTTGGGGTGTTTTTATAGTTCAATACAAATTATAGGATTGTTTGTTCTGTTTCTGGGGAAAATGCCATTGGGATTTTTATAGGGATTGCATTGAATCTATATATTACCATGGCTGGTATGGGCATTTTAACAATATTAATTCTTTCAATTCATGAGCATAGAATATCTTTCCATTTATTTGTGTCTTCTTCAATTTCTTTTCATTATTGTCTTATAGTTTTCAATATACAAGTCTATAACCTATTGGTTAAATTTATTCCTAGGTATTTCATTCTTTTTGATGCAATTGTAAATGGGATTGTTCTTTTAATTTCTCTTTCGGAAAGCTCATTATTAGTGTATAGAAATGCATCAGATTTTTGTGTATTGATTTTGTATCTTGCCACTTCACTGAATTTATTAGCTCTAACCGTTTTTTGATGAAGTCTTGAGGGTTTTCTGTATATAAAACATATGCCACCTACAAAGAGTGACAGTTTTACTTCTTCCTTTCCAATTTGCCTGCCTTTCATTTCTTTTTCTTGCCTAATTCTGGCTAGGACTTCCAATATTATGTTGAATAAAAGTGGCAAGAGTGGACGTCCTTGTCTCATTCCAAATTTTATTTTATTTTATTTTTTTAAAGATTTTCTTTATTTATTTGACAGAGACACAGCGAGAGAAGGAACACAAGCGGGGGGAGTGGGAGAGGGAGAAGCAGGCTTCCCACAGAGCAGGGAGCCCGATGTGGGGCTCAATCCCAGGACCCTGGGACCATGACCTGAGCCGAAGGCAGACACTTAACGACTGAGCCACCCAGGCGCCCTTGTTCCAAATTTTAGAGGAAAGGCTTTCAGCATTTCACTGTTGAGTATAATGTTAGTTGTGGGCTTGTCATATGCAGTCTTTGTTATGCATAGATACATTCCTTCTACACTTGCTTTGTTGAGAGTCTTTTTAAAATCATAAATAGATGTTGAATTTTATCCATTTCTTTTTCTGCAACTATTGAGATGATTATATCATTTTCCTTCTTTGTTTTGTTAATGTGATGTATTACATTAACTGATTTGTGAATGTTGAATCACCCTTGCATCTCTGGAATAAATCCCCCTTGATCATGGTGTATGATCCTTTTAATGTATGTTGAATTCAGTTTGCTAATATTTTGTTGAGGATTTTTGCATCCGTGTTCATCAAGGATATTGGTCTGTAATTTTCTTTTCTTGTGCCATTCTTGTCCATTTTGGTATCAGAGTATTGCTGGCCTTGTAAAAAGAGTTTGAAAGAGTTCATTACTCTTCTATTTTTTGGAAGAGTTTGACAAGGATTAGTATTAATTCTTCTTGGAATGTTTGGTAGAATTCACCAGTGAAGACACCTGGTTCTGGACTTTTGTTTGTTGGGAAGTTTTCCATTACGGATTATGTAAGGAATCTCTCCTTACTTGTGATCGGTCTGTTCAGATTTTGTATTTCATCATGATTCAGTCTGGGTAGCTTTATGTTTCTAGGAATTTATCCATTTCTTCTAGGTCATCAAATTTGTTAACACGTAATTGTTCATAGTAGTTTCTTAAGATCCTTTGATTTCTGTGGTAAGATTGTAGCATCTCCTCTTTCATTTCTGATTTTATTTATTTAAGTCCTCTTTATTTTTTATTTTTTTCTCTTTATTTTTTTCTTGGTGAGTCTAGCTAAAGTTTTGTCAATTTATTTTTGTTTTATCCTCAAAGAACTGGCTGTTAGTTGATCTTTTCCATTGTCTTTTTAGTCTCTTACTTATTTCTGCTCTAATCTTTGTTATTTCCTTTCTTCTACTAACTCTGGGTTTCACTTTTTCTAGTTCCTTAAGGTATAACAGTAGGTTATTTATTTGAGACTTTTCTTGTTTCTTGAGGGAGGCATTTATTGCTATTAACTGCTCTCTTATACCTGCTTTTGCTGCTTTCCATTTATTTTAGTATGTTATATTTCCGTTTTCATTTATCTCAAGGCATTTTTTAAAGTTTCTCCTTTTATTTCTTCTTTGACACATTGGTTGTTCAGTGGCATATTGTTTAATCTCCACATATTTGTGAATTTTCCAGTTTTATTCATGTTAATTTCTAGTTTCCTATGATTGTGGTCAGAAAAGATGTGTGATATGATTTTAGTCTTCTAAAATGTATTAAGACTTGTTTTCTGACCCAACACATGATCTGTCCTGGAAAATGTTCCATAGCATTTGGGAAGAATGTCTATTCTGTTGCTTTGGGGCGGAATGTTCTATAAATATCTAAGTCTATCTGGTTTAATGTGCACTTAAAGCTGATGTTTCCTTATTGATTTTCTGTCTGGAAAACCTAATCCATTTATGTAAGTAGGGTATTAAAGTTCCCTACTATTATTGTATTGCTGTCTATTTCTCCCTTTAGGTCTGTTAATATTTGCTTTATATATTTAGGTACTTCTGTGTTGGGTGCATAAATATTTACAAATGTTATATCTTCTTATTGAATTGACCTCTTTATCATTATGTAATGCCCTTCTTTCTCTTATTACTGCTTTTATTTTAAAGTATATTTTGTCAGGTGTAAGTATAACTACTCCGGCTTTCTTTTGGTTTCCATAGAATATCTTCTTTCACTCCTTTATCTTCAGTCTACATGTGTCCTTACATCTGAAGTGAGTCTCTTGTAGGTAGCATATAAATGTGTCTTTTTTGTTTTAAATCCATTCAGCCACTCTATGTCTTTTGATTGGAGAATTTAGTCCATTTACATTTAAAGTAATTACTGACAGGTACATGCTTATTGACATTTTGTTCACTGGTTTCTGATTGTTTTTGGACTTCTTCTTTGTTCTTTTCTTCTTGCTCTCTTCCTCTGTGGTTTGATGACTTTCTTAAGTGGGATGTTTATATTCCTTTCTCATTATCTTTTGTCTATTTCCTATAGATTTTTGCTTTTTGGTTACCACGAGGCTTACATATATAAACATATCTATAATAGTCTACTTTAAGTTGATAACAACTTAAGTTTGATCCCATTGTAAGCTCAACATTATTATTCTCCCTACCCCAATGTTTTATGTTTTACATCTTTTTTTATGTACCCCTAAACTAATTGCTGTAATCATACTTATTTTTACTACTTTTGTCTTTTAACCTTCATACTAGCTTTATGAGTGATTAAAGTGGATTAAGTGGGTATTTTTCTGAACGGGACCTCAAGGATGCCAAAGGCAACCTCATGGACTAAGCCCTATGTGGTCACAGTCGTGCTTGCGTGCATGTGTGCGTGTGTGTATATAGGTTTGGATATACTGATGTTAGCCCAAATGGGTATAGCTGGCATCATTTCACCTTGAAATGGTGTTCATAGAAGGAGGGTGAAGAGTACCTTCATTTTTTCTGAGTCCTGGCAGGCAATGGCCATCCTCATGTGGATGTTGCCCAGAGCCCTGGGTCTGGACTTGGCTATGGGAAGGGCTGTGGGAGAAATGACCTAGGAGAAAGCCTTAATGCAGCACCCAAACGGAATTTCCTCCTCTGCTAGAAGTTAGATCCAATTCACACCCTCACGCAGCTTGAAGGCTGGCGCTGGCTCTGTTTGGTAACATCACAGCAAAAGGCTGCTTCGTCGCTATTTTGGTTCTTGCCACTGCAGCTTCTTTCTGCACCTTTCAAGAAGTGTTCCTTCCTACTGGAAGACTGGGGTGCCAAGCTCCCCCAGCTCCTTCCCATTTTGGTAAATTAAGGAACAAATGGTGCCAAATTGTCCTCGTCTCTTTCACAAGATTATTCGTAACCAGCTTATTTTCTTTCCCTCTATTGAGTGAACGCATTAAAACTAAAATTAAATCATTACCCGAAGCACAGACTACGATCCTTTTCATAATTACATCCTCTTAATTGGCATCTGAGGGCCCAGCTCATTTTAGTGCTTGCTGGAAAATGTCTCAGACATGTTTAATTTTTTTTTTTTTAGGTTTAAAGGTCAACAAGAATATCTTACCTTAATTTGACAAGTGTGTAAGAAATAAGGTAAGACCAGTTTATGTTCAGGTAATGCACAAAGAAATCTATAAATCGAGCTGGGCGAATATTAGATGATGCCATATCGGAACCATCTGCCTTCATTCTCAGAAGAATCGATACCACAAAGAACGCACCGAAGATGTAGTGATTTATGCCCTTATGTCAGGGGAGAAATATTGGCCATTTTTCGAGTCACTTCATATGATCCTAAAACAACAGGGCCTGAGGGAAAGAATGAGAGTGACCATAACCCCACGTGTGTCAAGGAGCAAATCTGCTGCTTGGTGTTTGATTATCTCCGCTTGAGAAAGGGTGAGTCTGAGGTCCCTGCCCCCTCTGCTATTGTGTGTGGGAAGGCTGCCATGAGCGTTGAGGTGGTGCGGAAGGGAATTAACTGAATTGCATCTGAGTGATTGTTGCCAGGGGATGGAGGCTTAGAGCTTGGGGACCCTGGGTTTTCCATGCTAGCACACTGCTTCAAACCCTGCCTTCCTTTTGAGAGCCTTCCCTGGTCTCCTCATCACTGGCCTGGGAGGACATATAGCCTCCAGGAACTCCGCCCTCTGGTATATTGGATGTTGGGGCTGGGTTCCCACCAAGATGTCTGCAAGGGGAACAGGGTGCTGTGGCTCTCAATGGTGGGAAGAAAAGTCTCCGAGCAATTAGGGCTTGGAAAAACAAGTGACGTTGTCTTAACCACCTTCCCCAGAGGTGGTGGTCGACAGCAGGACTTCTCCAGGGAGACAGAGGAGGAGGAACAGGTCAGGTGAGCCTCAGGCAGGTGTATCCATCTCTGGGGAAGGAGAGGAGCATTTATAAGGCTTGAAAAAGAACACTTTGTGATTGGAGACATTTTCTTGCGGGAGGGGTGGCTCAAAGCATAAAAGTTTATCCTCATACTCCAGCTACAAGAAAACAAAGCTTTTCACAATTTTCCTGGTGGGTGGGGTTCTGCAGAATGTCAAAGAAAAGAGAGTTGGCAGTGTCACTCCGTGACACCGTGGTAGGTACATTGTGGACTGCCATTGTGTTTGCGTTGCCACGTGTCCTATGGTTCCCAGTCCATGTCACGAACATCAGAAGCGCTTCCTGTCTTACGGTGAGGATGGGCTTTGAGGGAGTGTTTGATTTTTCTGTTTACTACAGAGCAGCCCAGAAGAGGGACTGTGAGCCTCTTACACCTCCAGTTTTATCCTTTCCAAGAGGCAAAGTTGGTCCTAACACTACAAGCTGGAAATCAAAGTCGGATCATTTCCATTTTGCCACAGGCACCAGTACTCTGTGCTCATGACTTTTTTTGTGTGAAACAAACCCACAGACACATCGTGCTTCTTGGAGCCTGGGCATGGCTAGATGCCTGGCCTGCCACACCACCGTCTGGCCACCGGCCATGGAGGTCACATTGCCGTCTGCAGACCAAAATCGAGCACCAGGACTCCTGATTTTGCTTTTTTGTCTCTTTTGGGGTAGCTGATGATACTTGAGGCTCAGATCAAGGGCAGTTTATATCTATTGCAAAGATGGGGCACACCTTCCTTGAGGTGTTGGCAAACTCTGGGCAGGGATGCCAAACCGCCCCCATCCCTTAAATAGTGTTGGACCAAGATCACATGAAATTTATTCTGAAACCTGTGGGTTTCATTTTTGCCTGCAAAACATCATTCTGTGCTTCACATGAAAGAAACTTGCAGTGGAACACATCATCAGGATCTGAAATGCTTGTCACCTGTGGGTACAAGCCCCTTGGTATCCTTAAGGACACAGACCCTTGCCTTATTGGAAACTCCCACAAAACCTACACCGAGGGCCGCCAGACCTTGCCTTGGAGAAGAAACAGAAACACAGCCTGGTGAAGTTCATTGCAAAGGCCAAACCAGCGACTTAGGGAGGGCAGCAGGTTGAAAGTTTTGCCAAAAGTCAAATGTATTATTTGGCTATTAGTTGTCATGAATGGATGACAAAGGACCCCATGCACACTACCTGGGTAGAGGTGACATGTGGCTAAAAAGGTGGATCGGAGGAAATGCGGTTTTCCTGAGCCTTCGAGACCACTGATAGAATTGGTTATTGTCTGAAGTGGAGTCAGATTTCTTCGAAGTAAATGAGCTTAATTGGAAAGTAATATTAGACTTCCATGATAGGTTTTCTTGCAATGCCAAACTCAAGACAAGGACTCTGTGTGTGTGTGTGTGTGTGTGTGTCTGTTTGCGTGAATATAGAGAAAAACCTCACAAATATTTTCAGAATATGCTCCATCATTCCTTGGCAAGCGTCAGCTTCTGATTTTGCCAATTTTTAAAGAAGACTTCAACCTTGCTTGCAAAGTAATTAATTATGTACAGAAAGAAAAGGAAAGAAAAAAAAAGAAACCAACCAAAAAAAAAAAAAAATCACCCACTGAAACCCAAGGCCTCAAATGCCAGGCTGTTTTCCTAATTCTGTGACCATCTGACCGCCAGTGAGCTCACAGCACATACTGAACTCTGGTCTGAGCTGAAATTGTCAGAGTGAGTACATGGTGAGCACATGGGCCAAAGACAGAAGGTACCATATTTTTAATCATCAGGGAAAAGACCAACTGCGTTCAACTTTCAAAATTGATCATTCTGACATGCTTGGCATACTCAGCAGACAAGACTGAAATAGTTTAGCAAACACGGAATGTCAAAATAAATACCAGCCCTTTTCCTGGGCGTGACACGCACCAGCGGAGATAGCCCAAGGCCGGCGCTGGGGGCAGAGGTGGATGTGCCCAGAAAGGCTGCTCGATTTCCCTTCTTTTTTTTTTTTTTAAGATTTTATTTATTTATTTGACAGAGAGATAGAGAGAGAGCACAAGTAGGCAGAGAGGCAGGCAGAGGGAGAGAGAGAAGCAGACTCTCACTGAGCAGGGAGCCTGACGCGGGGCTGGATCCCAGGACCCTGGGATCATGACCTGAGCCGAAGGCAGCCGCTTAACCGACTGAGCCACCCAGGCGCCCCCGATTTCCCTTCTTGATGAAGTGCTCAAGGGCCAATTTCATGGAAGCCCTTCCCAGAAAGGTCACCAACCTCTTTGGGGCTGCCTGTAGCCTGAGCTCCTGAGATATTCCCTGGAGAGCCCTGTTAGGAGCCTCCACGGCTCCTGTTTCCTGTTGACCTTCAGGCTTTGCTAGGTGATGTCCAAGAGCGGGTTGTTGCTCCAGCTCCAGGTTGACAGACTTGCCTGGGAGAGAAGCACTTTGAGGAGCTCTGGTCATTTTCCCAAAGTAGTCACTAACACGATGGAGCAGTCCCTGTGTGCCAGGTGCTGCTCCTTATCGCTGCAGTAGTCCTTAGGACAATTTGCGAGGTAGCCATTATTACCCCCATTCTGCAGGTGGGGAAACCGAGGCAGAAGAGCTGAAGCAGCTTGCCCAGAGTGACACGGTCAATGCCTCATGGAGCCAGGATTTGGAACCCAGGGTGCCATGCGACTCCAGAGCCCTCTTCCCAGTCCTCACCGAATGTCTATATCCCAGGTCCACTTCACCCACATGTACCAAGCCACTGACTTCCCTTGCACTTCTGGCTCTGGAAATGAGTGACTTACAGGGGTGCCTGGGTGGCTCAGATGGTTGAGTGTCTGCCTTTGACTCAGGTCATGATCTCCAGGTTCTGGGATCGAGCCCCATGTCGGGCTCCCTGCTCAGCAGGGAGTCTGCTTCTCCCTCTCCCACTCCCCCTGCTTGTGTTCTCTCTTTCTGTGTGTGTCTCTCTCTCAAATAAATAAATAAATCTTAAAAACAAAACAAAACTCCCAGGGCACTTGCATGGCTCAGATGGTTGAGCGTCTGACTTCAGCTCAGGTCATGATCTCCATCCAGGTCCTCTGATCGAGTCCCACATCAGACTCCCTGCTCAGCGGGGAGTCTGCTTCTCCCTCTCTCTCTGCCGCTCCCCCTGCTTGTGCTCTCTCTGTCTCTGTCTCTCTCTCAAATGAATAAATGAAATCTTAAAAAAAAAAAGAGTGACTTACAGATTTTTCAGGATCCAGAATCCTCACGTCAGAAAATCTCATGGCCAGCAAGTAGACCGAAGACACATACTGATATCAGAGCATTAAAGTAAAAACATGTAATTTTCTTTTTTTTTAAAAAGATTTTATTTATTTATTTGAGACAGAGGGAATGAGAGAGAGAGAGCATATGAGAGGGGGGAGGGTCAGAGGGAGAAGCAGGCTCCTTGCTGAGCAGGGAGCCCGATGCGGGACTCGATCCAGGGACTCCAGGATCATGACCTGAGCCGAAGGCAGTCGCTTAACCAACTGAGCCACCCAGGCGCCCAAAAACATGTAATTTTCAAGGTCAAAATGAAGTCCTCTGGTAAAAGTGCCAATTCTTATAAGAATGGCAGACCCGCATGTTCACATCACAGCCGAAATCTCTCACCCAGACTAATTTCTTCCCTGGCCTTCCTGCTTTTGCCCTTGTCTACCTATGTGGCCAGAGGGGTTCTGCTGCAATCCGAGCCAGTTAATGCCCCCATTTTACTCACAGTAAAAGTCAACTTCTTTTCAGTGGCCCACCTGACAAGCCCCGCATTATTTCTCTGTGTCTCCTTTCCCTCTTTTTTATGCTCATTCCTCTGCAGACACATTGGATGTCAGGAATGCTTCCACCCCAGGGCCTTTGCACAGGTTGTTCCCTAGATCTCCACATGGTTCAAATATCACCTTCTGAGTGAGGCCTCCTTCTACATGCTTAGGTCTTGAGACCTGCCTCTAGCCTCCAGCCCCCCAGTTCCCCTCACTCTGTTCTGTTTTTCTTTTCTTCATAGCATTTATCACCCTGTCATGTTAAAATAATTTTCTAATTTGTTTATAGTACTTATAGTACTATCTCTCTGCTGGTTGGAATTTAATTCTATGAGGGCAGGATCTTTATCTGTTCTGTTGACGATGGATCCCAATTGCTTAGAACAGTCCAAGCACATAGCAGGTGCTCATTAAATGTTTACCACACATCTGGTTACCTCTGGAGGGGAGGGGAGGGGAGGGGAGGGGTAAGTAACAAGAAGGGGTGCAAAGGAGACTCCACCTATTGGTCCTTATTTTATTCTTGAAGTTGACAGTGCACTGGTGGTTCTTTTTTTTTTTTTTGAGAGAGAGAGAGTGCGCACACGCATGCGAGCAGGGTTGGGGGTGGGGAGAGGGAGAGAGAGAATCTTAAGCAGGCTCCATGCCCAGCCCAGAGCCCAACACGGGGCTCGATCTCACGACCCTAAAATCATGACTTGAACAGAAATCAAGAGTCTGACACCCAACTGACTGAGCCCCCCAGGCGCCCTCTTCATATTCTTTGTATTTTTATGTATCTGAAATGTTTCATTTTGAAGCATCAAACGGTCAAAAAGTAACAACTGTCACATGGTTTGTGTAAGAGGAATAGTCTCCTTCCCCATGTGAACATATTTTCTTATTTGGGGTTATTATCTTGTGTCAGTGGCTCAAAGTAAGGGTCCTTGGGCCTATGCATTTGTAACAGGGGAGCTGCAGAAGGATGGGGGAAAAAAGGGTGAGGCAGGGCCTCTGACCATCAGGGCAGCTTGGCTTGGAGGGTGAACAAAAGGAAGGAAGCCCCAAACTGACTTGCAGAACTGACCGTCAAAGCATATTGGGGACAGATGAGAAACAAGATGGGTCAGCTGAGATCACGACTGCCTGGGGGCACATGTCTGATGACCCTGGGTGGAAGGGCTTGTGCCCCCTCTGTTTGCCAGGGGAGACCTGGAAAGAGGAATGCTGTTTCCTGAGCCACCAGGAAGGGCAAGGCCAGAACGGGAAAGGGTCGGTTTCAGGAATCTGGCGGAAGACATCAGATGGAGGACTCCTCTGGGTCGGCATTGACCTGAGCAGGACAGAACTCAGAGCTTGGCTCAGTGACATCCTGTGGCCCCATCAGATCCCCACATCCTCAAAAGGAAAGCCAGTTCCTGGATTTGTTTTTCATCACGTTTGGCTTACGTCTGTGACACTGAAGGAGTGAGCGTCTCGGTTGCAGGGGAAACTGGCCCAGCACAGGGCCTGTGGTGTTTGGGTGAGGCGAGCTTGTCCAGGCTCTCAGCGGGGTGGACACATCTCATCCCCGCACACACTGGGCAGCCTCAGGGCCCCTGAGGAGTGCGATTCCTTCGGAGGAGCACCATTGATCAGGCCAGACAGGAAAACAAGTGGCCAGGCCTGGGATGAGTGAATATTCATTTGGAAATGTCAGTGCACAAGGGGAAATTACGTCTGCGGGTGACTTGCCTGGCAGGATCGATTCAGGACCTGAGGTGAATCCGATGTCTCTAAGGGCTGAGGGCTCGGGCCTGGGATCCTGGGGAGCGTGGGGGGAAAAGGGGCCTGAGAACATCTGGAGCAGCGAGGTCAGACTTTTCGTGGCTGTCCCGCCCCTCCTCACAGATCTTGAGGTGCTGATTGAAGCCTGTGTTTATGGGGTGTGTGGGTATCCTGTCCCACTATCTACAGTGGCCATCAGGCCTGGGGACATCTGTATGCATGGCTAGGAGTTGAAGGACCTCAGGACATGCAGTTGCTGGGGGAGAAGGGGCTTGCTGAGCCTGCCTCAGTGTGAGGGTCCACCTCCCTCCTGGGCACACTGAGGGCCTGGGGCCAGGGGAGGCTGGGAGATTTGGGACCAGGGTACTGTCTCCTCACCTTGCCGTGGGTTGGGTGGATGTTTAGATTCACCCACTTCACCCCAGGAGCCCTGGTCCCTGGCTGGAAGCATCCTAAGCAGAGGTGAAAGGTCATTGCCGCTGGCCTGGGAAGCCAGGACCCCTGCCAGCCCGTTGCCAGGTGCACTGTCCCCTGGGTGTGTTCTGCCCCTCCCCCCCCCAGCCAATTAACCATCTGCAGGAGCTGCTATGGGCATGGGGGAGGGCTGCAGTCCCACTTTTCTGTGCAGACTGCTCAGCTAATGAGGGGGTTTGTGAAATTTTTAATTATGGCTTCCATGCCTGGCTTAATTATTTGCATATGGCTTTTACAAGTGAGAAGAGGATGCCTGCGTGCAGTGCTTCTCCTCAGCCCCACATTTGACTTTAATTAAAGGCAGAACCTGAGGTCTTTCCATCACTAATGATCGTGGAAAATTAGCTTCCAATTCCCAGGGGTCGCCAGAGTGCTGCACCCTGAGGCGGAGAGGGGACAGAGGGGGGAAGCAGAGCGGGAGGTACAGATGGCAGATGGCCCTGCTGGGCTGCCACTCTGGACCCCCTCTCCAGCCCACCCGCCCCCACCCCCGCCTGCCCTCCAACACCCCCTCCCCCATGGAAAAGGGGGCCTTGCTCACCTCTGCCAGGAAGGAGGGCTGACCCCAGGCAGCAGCTGGTGGTGGGGAGCGCCTCTGAGCTGGGGGTGACGGTCATTGGTGATCATCCTTGTGGCCACAGGGCAAAGGGATGGGAACTCCTGAAATGCCCACAAGCTTGCACACGTGCGGGAACACTTGTCCCCGCACACTCATGCTCACCCAGACACACAGACAGGAGCCCTCACCCTCTTCATTCACAGGACAGGGTCGCAGGCGCGTCTGCATGCTCCCACACGCATGTGCTCACAGGTGAGCTGAGGGCTCTCGCGGAGGCCAGGGTCCGCATGGGAGCCAGCAGGCTAGTGCTGCAGGCAGGACGTGGCTGTGTTGGGAGGCCAGGCCAACCAACTGGGCTCAGGGAGGGCTTCCGAGACGGACAGAGTGGCCCCGAGCCCCTGCCCGCTGACAGACCGGGTCTGTGCTGTCACGGGTCCAGAGTGCGGCTCCCTCGGTCACAGGCGGCAGGGTTAATCCTGGGACGCAGCGTGGCAAGTGACAGACAGCACTTCTCGGACCTAGACCTGAATTCAAATGTGCCTCCATCACTTCCCACAGTGTGGCCTTGAGCAAGTTATTCAGCCTCCCTGAGCCTGTTTCCTCATCTGTAAAATGGGGGTCCTAGTTTTTCATGCAGCTTTTGTCCATAGGGGACTCGGTGGCCAACTCTATGTCACGCCTTCCCCTTGTCTCCTGGGCTTTGAGTTTGGAGGCGCTGACCCCACTCCCGGCTCCAAAAAGGGCAGTTTCATCCCACTGGTCCCAGGCCTGCACCAACCAGCGCACTGAGTCAGGGAGGTGCCATAGGCTCAGGGTCCAGGAGCTTTGTTCCACAGTTAGGGACCGGGGCTCCCCCTCTCCTGCCGGATGTAGCGAGGATGCCCGGAGGCCGGACTGTGGTTGCAGCCATCAAACAACCATGCAGAAGCCATCCGAGGATAAAAGCTGCCCGAGGACAGAGGAGTGGAGCCTCAGGAAGGATCCGGGTCCTGATGGCTCTGGGGAGCTACAGGATTCCCACTGAGATAGGGTTTCTGTTATTCACCTCCCAGCACAAATAACCTGCTTGTCACAAGCCTTGTGTCAAATGTCAAATGCTGGCCTGACACTGTCTACACACAGTTTATGAGAACCACCAAGGCAGGCAGGAGCTGGGCTCCTGGCAGCAGGCTCGCTATGTTCCCTACCCCACCGCCCAGGATGGTGCCGTGCACGCCAGGGCTGAGCCTTTTCCACAGGGTCGGGTAGGTTTTAAAAATGTGTGTTGCTGGCCAGTTTGAGAATCAAGAAGTTTCAAGTGGTACTTGGCTTGGGCTGCTGTAACAGCATACCACAGACGAGGGGGCTTCAGCAGCCGAAATGTGTTGCCTCTCAGTCCCGGAGGCTGGAAGTCTGGCCCTCTCTGAGGGTGGTTGAAGGGAGATCTCTTCCAGGCCTCTCCCCTAGATTCTGGGGGGGGGGGTGTGCAGGTAATCTTTGGCATTCTTTGGCTTGTAGATCTCTGCCTTTACCCTCACGTGGCATTCTCCCTGTGTGCATGTCTGTCCAGATTTCCCCTTCTTATAACAACACTGGTCATATTAGGTTAGGGGTTCAGCCTACTCCAGTGTGACCTCTTCTTAGCTCATTACTTCTGCGATAACCCTTTTCCCAAATGAGGTCATAGTCTGAGGTACTGGGGGTTAGGACTCCATCGTGTGAATTTGGCAGGGGCGACACAGTTCAACCCATAACAGGTGCATAGGAGTGTGACTGTGCATGCGTGCGTGTATCCCATGCCACTGCAGCGACTGTCCTCCAGGCAGGGGCAGATGTCCTGTGCTGGAAGCCTGTGTTTCTGCGTGAGCGCCATCCTGTTACAGAGCTGTAGGGAGCAGCTCCTGACCAGTGAGGCTGCTGCAGCCTCCCTCCACACCAGCTGACTCACAGGCTTTTTCTCCTCTCAGCTGCTTTTGCACAAAATTCCTTGAATCGTTTTTATCCAGAGGTCAGGTGCCTTTCTCCAGTCTGGGCGATGCTTTTCATGGCCACAGTGGCAATGGGTGGACCCCTGGCCAAATCCAGCTTGTACATGAGTTTTGATTGGCTCGGGTAGGTTTGAAAAATGTTGTTGCTTGCCGGTTTGAGAATCGAGAAATTTCAAGTTAAAAATCCAGGTTTCCAGGGTGCCCGGGTAGCTCAGTCCTTTAAACATCCGACTCTTGATTTCAGCTCAGGTCACGATCTCAGGGTCATGAGATCAAGCCCTGTGTTGGGTTCTCCCTGCTCAGCAGGGAATCTGCTTGAGATTCGCTCCCTCTCCCTCTCCCTCTACCCCTCCCCCCCCAAATAAATAAATAAATAAATAATCTTTTTAAAAATCCAGGTTTCCAAATTGGAAGATCTGAAGACTTGAAGGCTACCAAGGGTCATTGGCTATGTCATTCTGAAAATAGTTTTCATTATAAAAGTGTCATACAGTTAGTATAGGAAATGGACTGCTTCCAACAAGTGTGTTCACTGAAGACCAATGATTGGCCACTCTGGATCTCATCATGAAAATGTGTATTTCTACCTGTGTCTTTCTCCTTGCAGCAGCCATGCAGGAAATTAGGGCTTAAGTGCCCCTTCACTGACACGACGACACAAGAGCATGGGTGGGACCTTCGTGGATGCCATTCTGCTGTAGGGTGCTCCCAGTCAGCTGAGTGCTGCCTACATCCTTGGCCCAGCAAACATACCATAGAACAGCATGTCCAGGGACTGTAAAGACTTAGCACCTTTTTTATCTGTGTCCTTGAGGTCGAGAGATGAGAACTCAGGGACATGGGACAGCAGAAAAGTGGCTGAAGGTTCAGGGAAAGAAAAACCAGACTCCCTTTTGTGTTGTTCAAGGTAAGCAATGAAGTCAGCAAAACCGTTTGGAGATCAGAGCAAGACCACCTGTAGAGGAGTATGTGCCCTGCAGGGAGAGGACTGGGACCCAGTGGTCCACCTCACCCATCCTGAGCCTCTTCCCTCTAGGACAGCAGGAAAGAGCCCAGAGCTCTTTCCTCTACACTAGTCTCTCACCTGTGTTAGAGGAAAGCTTAGGGGCTTTGGGAACACACAGGAGGGTGCCTCACCTGGCCTGGGGGCCATCAGGGAATGGTGAGAAATGAGACTGAAGATAGGAGAGCAGCAGACACTGGATACTCAGTGGGCCTTGTGGAATATGCTAAGACATTCAAACTTGGACCACTGGGCAACTGGGGGCCCTCAGACCCTTTTGAACAAGGGGGTGACAGCAACTGTCCTATGGGGACTGGAGTGGAGATAGGGAGCTGTCCAGGCCTCCGGTGCTGAATCAGCCTCACTGAGGGGCTGGAAAAAAAAAAGATGGACAGGAAATACACAAGAGGCCGAGTCTACAGCTGGAGTGGGTGGGCCCAAATTTCTGGCTTTCCAACACCCTGTGGTGAAAGAGCGGGAAGGCACTGGAGGGTCAGTGGGGTACTCGAAGCACAGGCTGTCCGCTGGAGGGAGACATGAGGCAGAGCCTCATGGAGAAGACAGGCTCCTGTCTTATGCATAGCCACTCATTAGAACTTCCAGGTTACTCACAGCTCTGGCCCCCTCCTGGCAGCCTGAGGGAGACCCAATTCTCCACAACCAGGATAGGGCCCAGATCGCTCTGCCATATTCTTAGTCTTTGAGCCCTCAGGATGGAACCAGGTGTTCTGAGGAGAGCTCCAGGGAAAATCATGCTGGACTAGTGAGGACCAAGAATGTGATGGCTAGCCATGGATCTTAAAGAGGCCAGCCCGCTCCCAAAGGGGATGGCCATGCATGCACACTGTGCGGACAGGGCACACCTGCTGGACTCCACATGACCTCAACCCAAAGGACTGAACTGGTCCCAGTGTGTAAGCATCCCTTCCCCTTCTCCCTCCTCTTCCTAGCTCTCTCCTTGCTCACCACACAGTGCCCGAGCACCTACTCTGTGCCAGGCATTCTTGGCAGCTGGGAACACAAAGGCAAGTCCTCTGAGGCCTCCCTGTGCCAGCCACAAGGAGAGGGATTCCGTGGAAGAAAGCCAAACCTCCTTGCCATTCTCTCTTCTTCTGGAGTCTATGGATTGCCATGCGCAGCTTGGAGGCAGCTACACCCTGCCAGGGGCCAGGGCATTCTAGGTTTACTCATACACTCCTTTCTGTCCATATTATACCCCAACTTTCAATTTTGAGAAGTAAATATGCAATTTTTTCCTCCCTGTAATTTTCCCTGCTGTGGCTGTGGATGTCAAAGCAGCTGGAAAATGTGAATAGCTCAGTGCTTTCTAAAAGTAAAAGGAGGCTGTGTGGCATCATACATCGTCTTCTGCTCTTGGCAAGATCCAGCAGCTCTGCTGGGGGTGGAGATGCTCTCCAGGCTGACTGTCAGGGGAACTTTTAACCCAAATAATCCATGCCCCTGCCTTCGATTAGCAATGAGATAATCGCCAAGAACTAAGCATGTGTGTGCACACATGCGTGCATGTTGCAGGGATGTTAGCAGAGGTGAGGTGAGGGTATCTGCTTATGCAGTCAGACTTTCCATGTGTTCCTCTGGAGACTTTCAGACCTTCATGTCTCAGTACCTGAAGGTCAGGACAGTCTGATCTATGCTTTTGTTTGGGAGAAGGCATGAATGGGGTATGGAGAGGCAAGATTTAAGTCAGGCAGATCTGGGATGGCGTATGTGAAATGTAACCTTGGCCATGTTTAGTCTCTCTGGGTCTTAATTTCATTGTCTGTAAAATGGTGGTAGACTTGGAGATGTGCTGTCTAGATCCCCCTCCAGAAAGGACTCACTGACCACCCACAGGACATGTGGTCAGCAGCCATCTCCCAGCTGTCAGCTCCTTCAGGATCTGCTTTGGCTGCAGCAAAGTGTCCTTTCTGGGGTTGTGCCTTTCCCTGGGCATGCCACATCTAGGGACTGAGTAGGGTGACGCATGAAGGTGCAGCCATTTCTGCCTACTACAGGACACTCCCGTGGGCTACACCTGCTTCAGTGCTCCCTGCCCAGCCTGGGTTGGACCTGCATCCCTGTCTAGCCTCTTCTGCTGGTTCTGGCTTCCTCCCTTTTCCCTTCACAGGTATTGATCCTGAATAAAGGTTTTGCACCCTAAACTCCATCTCCACATCTCCTTACAGAGAACCAAACCTGTATCAAATAGGGATAATGATTTTACTTCAAGAGGTTATTGTTCAAAAGCTAAATGGGATGTTTATATAGTATCCAGCATGCTACCTGGAAGGTTAACAAAGCATGATATACATCTATGCCTTCTCCTTGCCCTAAAAACTATGACACTAAATCCCATCCAGGCCTTGAGCAGTCATTCATAGCCTATGCTCTGTAATATTGGTTTGGAGAAAGTGGCCCTGAAAGTCTGTGCTGCCTAAGTTTGAGGGCCTGGCAGAGGACTCTGGAGCCAGTCTTGTCCCTGTGAAGTTCATTATCCATGGACCACATCAGCCCTCTTCAGGGTTCCTCACTGAAAAGAAATTGGGCAAGCAAATGCTCTTTTATCATAATCACCATGTATCCACAGGGTAATTCATAAAAGAGCTGGAAATATATTGAAATTCAATATTGTTTGAGTCCAAATCAATATTAATAATTGTTGCATTTTAAAGTGCAATTTGCAATTGAAAAATGCACAAAGATCAACCAGTAGTTGCTAACACATCAAATTTTCCTATTAAAGGCATAGTCCCTTAACTTTAAAATGTTTCTTATACAACAAAGGATGGCGCTGATCCATGAAAATGGTTATCTATTATTTACGTGCACAACATTAGAATTTGCTTCCATTATGCATGAGTTGAAAGGCCAGTTACTTTTAAGTTCTTGATTTTTAAGAAATTAAACCATTCATTTTGAGATAATTTTAGATTCATGTAACAGTTGTAAGAAATAATACAGAGTAATCTCAATGTGCCCTTTTTCCTGTTTCCCCCAGTACATCTTGTAAAACTATAGTATAGTATCACAATGAGGATATTGACATTGATAGTCAAGATAGAGGGCATCTCCGTCACCACAAGGATCCCTCATGTTGCCCTTTTAAGTTCTTTAAAAATTGAAGATATTTATTTATTTATTTGAGAGAGAGAGCAAGCATGTAAGTGGGGGGAGGGGCAGAGAGAGAATCTCAAGCAGACTCCCCGCGGAGCGCAGAGTCCGACATGGGGCTCAGTCCCACGAACTATGAGATCGAGACCTGAGCTGAAACCAAGAATCAGACGCTTAACTGGCTGAGCCATCCAGGTGCCCCCCCAATTGAAGATTTTTAAATGACAAAGGTGACTGTGGATACATTGGGATCCCCATCATTAGCCCTATGGTTGATTTCTGCCTTGAAATGAATTCTATCACTAAATGAGGCACGGTCTCAGTGGGGCTCAGTGTAGATGTTGAAACAGAGAGCAATGGTCATGTAGGGAGGGAGTGGCCTCAGGGGGGACTCACCTCAGCCCAACAGGCCTCAGGGGAGCAAGGCTTTGTGGCTCAGAAAGAACCTGAGAACACAATTTCCAGTTTTACACTTGCATCAGAGGCCTTTGCTCCCTTCACAAGGACAGAGTTGTCTTTTTTTTTTTTTAAAGATTTTATTTATTTATTTGAGAGAGAGAGAATGAGAGAGAGCAAGCACATGAGAGGGGGGAGGGTCAGAGGGAGAAGCAGACTCCCTGCCGAGCAGGGAGCCCAATGCGGGACTGGGTCCAGGGACTCCAGGATCATGACCTGAGCCGAAGGCAGTCGCTTAACCAACTGAGCCACCCAGGCGCCCAAGGACAGAGTTGTCTTAAAGGGAAAGAGCTTGACGGCTTTGGTCCGTAGGAGCCCAGCAGTGATCCAGATTTGTGGCAAGGGATGGGTGGCAGGTGTGCGTAAGGGATGTCTTAGCTGAAAGGCCTTCTGCTCTGCCTGAAAATGGCCTCGTGCAAATGAAATTCATGAAAACACCTTTCTGTTTGGACATTTGTCTCACACCAGACTGCAAGGAACTTGGGAACTCATCGACAATGGATATTTTTGGTGCAGGCTGATTCTGAGATTAGGAAATCAAGTTGTGAGGGTCCCACAGCTTTGAGGTACAGCCAGGCTAGAACCTGGGCTCCCCACTCCGAGCCTGGTGTCCATCTCATGACATCTGACTACTTTGTTCAGGATGCCTGGGCCACAAACCCAGCTCTCCTATGTCATGGTCACGTTTCACACAGGCATGAACTTGACCCCTCTCTGGTCCTCAGCTCCTGGACTCACTTGCAGTCATCTGTGTGATGAGAGAAACTAACAGGCAGAGGGTGGTTTCTGTTCAGTTTCAACCTTTAGTTTGCTTTTGTTGATTTTTTTTTTTTTTACTGTGGTAAAATATATATAATATAAATTTACTGTTTTTTTAAAGTTTTTATTTATTTATTCATTTAAGTAATCTGTATACCCAACCTGGGGCTCTAACTCACAACTCCAAGATCAAGAGTCACATGCACCTTTGACTGAGCCAGCCATGCACCCCTAAAACATACTATTTTAATCGTTTTAAGTCCAGAGGCATTAAATGCATTCACACTGTTGTGCAGCCATCTTCAGAACCTCCTTCAACTTCCCCAGCTGAAACTCTGTACTCATTAATTAATAACGCCCTATCCCTCCTCCGCTAGTAACACAATTCTGCATCTGCCTCTGAATCTGACTGCGTGGAATCATACAGTGTTTGTCCCACTGCGCCTGGCTAGTTTCACATAACACGATGTCCTCAGTGCTCATCCATTTTTGTAGCATGTGTTGTGTTTGACTTGTTTGTGTGTTCATTTGTTTTGTTTTTAGATTCCACATGTCAGTGAAATCCTATGGTATTTGTCTTTTTTTTTTTTTTTAAAGATTTTTATTTATTTATTTAACAGATAGAGAGCACAAGTAGGAAGAGCAGCAGACAGAGGGAGAGGGAGAAGCAGGCTCTCTGCCGAGCAGGGAGCCCAATGCAGGGCTCGATCCCAGGACCCTGGGATCATGACCTGAGCCGAAGGCAGCTGCCCAACTGACTGAGCCACACAGGCGCCCCTATTTGTCTTTCTTAGTCTGAATTATTTCACTTAACATAATATCCTCTAGTTCCATCCCTGTTACAAACGGCAAGATCTCATTCTTTTTTATAGATGAATAAGATTCCATTGTGTGCTTGTGTGTGCGTTTGTGTGTGTATACACAATATCTTTATCCATTCATATTGATGGACACTTGGGTTACTTCCATATCTTGGCTATTGCAAAAAATGCTGTCATGAACATAGGGATGCATATTATCTTTTTGAATGACTTGTTTTCATTTTCTTTGGGCAAATACCAAGAAGCAGAAGCTAGGTCATATAGTATTTCTAGTTTTAATTTTTTGAGGAAACTCCATACTGTTTCAAATAGTGGCTGCACCAATTTACATTCCCACCAACCGTGCATGAGGGTTCCTTTTTCTCCACATCCTTGCCAGCATTTGTTGTTTCTTGTGTTTTTTATTTTAGCCATTCTGACAGGTGTGAGGTGATATCTCATTATGGTTTTGATTTGCATTTCCCTGCTGATTACTGATGTTGAGCATCTTTTCATGTGTCTCTTGGCTATCTGTATGTCTTCTTTGGAAAAATGTCAATGCAGGTCCTCTGCCCATTTTTAAATTGAATTATTTGTGGGTTTTTGTATTGAGTTGTATGAGAGCTTTATACATTTTTGATACTAACCCCTTATCAGATATATCATTTGCAAATATCTTCTCTCATTCAGTAGGTTGCCTTTTCATTTTGTTGATGGTTTCCTTCATTGTATAAAAGCTTTTCATTTGATGTAGTCCCAGTTGTTTGTTTTTGCTTTTGTTTCCTTTTGCCTGGGGAAACATATCTAGAAAAATATTGCTAAGCGGTGCCTAGGTGGCTCAGTTGGTTTAGCATCTGTCTTCGGCTCAGGTCATGGTGCCAGGGTCCTGGGATCGAGCCCCCACATCGGGCTCCCTGCTCAGCGGGGAATCTGCTTCTCCCTCTCCCTCTGCCACTTCCCCTGGTCATGCTCTCTCGCACTCTCTATCAAATAAATAAATATTTAAAAGAAAAATATTGCTAAGGCCAATGCCCAAGAATTTACTGCTTATGTTTTCTTTTAGGATTTTTATGGCTTCAGGTCTTACATTTAGGTCTTTAACCCATTTTGAGTTTATTTTTGTGTATAGTGAAAGTGGTCCAGTTTCATTCTTTTGCATGTAGCTCTCCAGTTGCCCCAACACCATTTATTGAAAGACGGTCTTTTTCCTGTTGTTTATTTTTGCCTTTTTTGTTGAAGATTAATTGACTATATAATTGTGGATTTATTTCTGGGCTCTCTATTTTGTTCTATTGATCTATGTGTCTATGTGCCAGAACCATGCTGTTTTGATTACTATAGCTTTGTAGTATAGTTTGGAATCTGGGATTGTGATACTTCCTGCTTTGTTCTTTTTCAAGATGGCTTTGACTATTTGGGGTCTTTTGGGTTCCATATAAATTTTAGGATATTTGTTCTAGTTCTGTGAAAAATAATATTGGCATTTTGATAGGGATTGCATTGCATCTGTAAATTGCTTTGGGTAGTATGGACATTTTAACAACTTTAATTCTTCCAATCCATAAGCATGGTATATCTTCCTATTTATCATTGTCAGTTTCTTTCATCAATGTCTTATAGTTTTTAGAATATAAGTCTTTCACCTTCTTGGTTAAATCTATTCCTAGGTATCCTATTCTTTTTGATGTAATTATAAATGGGATTGTTTTCTTAATTTTTCCTTCTGTGAGTTATAGTGTATAGAAACACTACAGATTTCTGTATCTTGATTTCATATCCAACACCTGTACTGAATTCCTTTATTAGATCTAATAATTTTTTGGTGGAGTCTTTAGGGTTATATATGTATACTTCTATATATAGTATTGTCTGCGTATCATTTGCAAATAGTGACATTTTGCTTCTTTCTCACCAATTTGGATGCTTTTTATTTCTTTTTCTTTCCAATTGCTGTGGCTTGGACTTCCAATACTAAGCTGAATAAAAGTGGCGAGAGGAGCATCCTTGTCTTGTTCCTGGTTTTAGAGGAAAAGCTTTTGGCTTTTCATCATTGAGTATGATGTTAGCTGTGGGTTTGACATATATGACTTTTATTATGCAAAGGTATGTTCTCTCTATACCCACTTTGTTGAGAGTTTATCGTGAATGAATGCTGAATTTTGTCAAATGATTTTTCTGCATCTCTTGAGATGATCATATGACTTTATCCTTCATTTTGTTTATGTTGTGTATTGTGTTGATTGATTTGTGAGTGTTGAACAACTATCCTGCATCCTTGGAATAAATCTCACTTGATATGTTGAATGATGCTTTTCATGCATTTTCGAATTCAGTATTTTGTTGAGGATTTTTGCATCTGTGTTCATCAGAGATATCAGTCTGTTATTTTTGTTTTTTGTCATGTCTTTGTCTGGCTTGGGTATCAGGGTAATGCTGTCCTCATAGAATTAATTTGGAAACATTTCTTCCTCTTCTATTTTTGGGAATAGTTTGAGAAGGATAGGTATTAACTCTTCCTTAACTGGTAAAATTCACCTGTGAAGCCATCTGCTTCTGGACTTTTGCTTGTTGGGAGTTTTTTGATTACTTATTTAATTTCATTACTAGTAATTAGTTAAAATTTCCTGTTTCTCCCTGATTCAGTTGTGGAAGATTGTATATGTCTAGCAGTCTATCCATCTGTTCTAAGTTGTCCAATTTGTTGGCATTTTTTTTTGTAGTAGTCCCTTATAATCCTTTGTATTTCTGTGCTCTCTGTTGTAACTTCTCTTTTATTTCTGATTTTATTTATGTTAGTCCTCTCTTTTTCTCAATGAGTCTAGTTAAAAGTTTATCAATTTTATCTTTTCAAAGAACCAGCTAATAGTTTCATTGATCTTCTCTATGGTTTGTTTGTTTGTTTTTTGGTCTCTATTTCATTTATTACTGCTCTGTCTGATCTTTATTATTTCCTTCTTTCTACTGGGCTTTGCTTGTTCTTTTTCTAGTTCCTTTAGGTGTAAGGTTAGATTGTTTGAGATTCTTCTTGCTTTTTGAGGTAGGCCTATATCACTATAAACTGCCCTCTTAGAACTGCTTTTGCTGTGTCCCAGAGATTTTGAACCATTGTGTTTTCATTTTTATTGTCTCCATGTATTTTTTGTTTCCTCTTTGATCTATCGGTTGTTTAGTAGCATGTTGTTTAGCTTCCACACATGTGTGTTTTTTCCAGTTTTTTCTTGTAATTGATTTCTAGTTTTACACCATTGTAGTTGGAAAAGATGCTTGATATGATTTCAATCTTAAATTTATTGAGACTTGTTTTGTGGCCTAGCATATGATCTATCCTGGAAAATGTTTTATGTGCACTTGAAAGGAATGTATATTCTGCTGTTTTTAGATGGAATGTTCTGTATATATCTGTTAAACCCATCTGGTGTAATGTGTCATTCAAAACTGCTGTTCCCTTATTGATTTTCTGTCTAGATGATCTATCCATTGATGTAAGTGGGGTGTTAAAGTCCCCCACTATTATTGTATTACTCTCAATTTCTCTCTTTATGTCTGTTAATATTTGCTTTATATATTTAGGTGCTCCTATGTTAGGTGCATAGATATTTCTAATTATTATATCCTCTTGTTGGATTGATCCTTTAATCATTATACAGTGCCCTTCTTTCTCTTGCTACAGTCTTTGTTATAAAGTCCATTTTGTGTGATTGTTTGCTACCCTTGCTTTTTTTTTTTTTTTTTTTGCTTCCATTTGCATGGAATATCTTTTTTTCATCCCCTCAGTTTCAGTCTGTTTGTGTCCTAGGTCTGAAATGAGTCTCTTGTGGGCAGCATATAGATGGGTTTGTTTTTCTGTATATTTAGTCACCCTATGTCTTTTGATTGCAGCATTTAACCCAGTTACATTTAAAGTAATTATTGATAGGTATGTATTTATTGTCATTTGTTAATTATTTTTGTGATTGTTTTTATAGTTCTCGGTTCCTTTCTTCTTCTCTTGCTCTCTTCCCTTGTGTTTAATGACTTTTAGTATTATACTTGCATTCCTTTCTCTTCATTTTTGGTGTATCTATTATAGGTTTTTGGTTTCTGGTTACTATGAAGTTCATACATAACATCCCATGTATGTAGCAGTTTATATTAAGTTGATGGTCACTTAAGTTTGAACACATTCTAAAAGCACTAAATTTTTACTCCTCCCTCCACATTTTATATATATGATGTCATATTTTACATCTTTTTACTTTATGTATCCCTTGACTAATTTTTGTAGATATAGTTGATTTTACTGTTTTTATGTTTTAACCTTCATGCTAGCTTTATAAGTGATTGATCTGTTACCTTTACTGTATGTTTGCTTTTACCAGTTAAATTTTTTTCTTTTCATTATTTCCTTACTTCTAGTTATGGGTCTTTTCTTTTACCTGAAGAATTCCCTTAAACATTTCTTATAGGGCCCAGTTTAGTGGTGATGCACTCCTTTAACTTTTGTCTGGGAAACACTTTATCTCTCTTTTGATTCTGAACATTGCTGGATAGAGTATTCTTGGTTATACGTTTCTTCCTTTCAATACTTGGAATACATCATGCCACTTTCTTCTGACCTGCAAAGTTTCTGTTGAAAAATCAGCTGATAGCCTTATGGGGTTTCCCTTGTATGTAACTGTTTTTCTCTTGCTGCTTTTAAGGTTCTCTCTTTATCTTTAGTTTTTGCCATTTCAATTATTATGTGTCTTGATGTGGACCTCCTTAGGTTCATCTTGTTTGGAGCTCTCTGGGATTCCTGGACCTAGATATCTGTTTCCTTCCCAGGTTAGGGAAGTTTTCAGTTATTATTGCTTCAAATAAGTTTTCTATCCCCTTTTCTCTCTCTTCTCCATCTGGGACTCCTGTAATGTGAATGTTATTTTGCTTGATTGTCACAGAAGTCCCTTAACTTATTTTCATTTTTTTTTAAACATTTTTTCTTATTTCAGTTTAGTTGTTTTTTACTACCTTGACTTCCAGGTCACTGATCTGTTCTTCTGCATCCTCTAATTTGCTGTTGATTCTTCTAGTATATTTTTCATTTCACTTATTGTATTCTTCAGCTCTGACTGGTTCTTTTTTTATACTTTCTATCTCTTTGTTAAAGTTCTTACTAAGTTCTTGCAGTCTTGTCTCAAGTCTGGTGAGTGTCTATAACCATTAATTTGAATTCTTTATCAGATAGATTCCTTATTTGTGTTTTGTTTAGCTTGTTTTCTAGGGTTTTGTCTTGTTCTTGTGTTTGAATCATACACCTCTGCCTCCTCACTTTGTCTGACTCTGTGTTTGTTCCATATGTATATATTTTGTCCTCCACTATGTGGGCTGGGAGCACCCGCCAGTTATTACTGGCCTGAGTGCTGAGGGTGCACTGGTGGATGGAGCCAGTTCTCAGCCTGACTTGTCTGTAGGTGCACTGGTGGGCTGGGCTTGCCTCACATGCAGTTGGCTAAAAGGACCAACTAGCTACAGCATGTGCTGGTTGGTAGGGCTCATTCCCCAACTCCCTGGGTCAGGATTTGTTCTGGAGATGTGCCAGTTCTGACCAGAGCTGCCTGTTGGGTATGGGAGCTAATAGTCACTCTGGCGGGGCATAGGTCCTGGCTTGGGCTGCCCAGTGTGGGAGCCACTTTGGAGGGGTGCCTGCTGGTGGGTTGGTTTGGGTGGGCCTAGTCTTCAGAGGAATTCTGGGGCAGAGCAAGGTAGATGGAGAGTGTCAGAACTGGCTCCCCCAAAAGCATCTGGCCAGGTAGAAGGAGGGCTAGAGAAAGAGCACCTGCCAACATTTCCCATTCCTGGAAAAAACTCCTGCAGATCCCTAACCCTCCAACACATATCCTAGAATTAGTCAATAAATCCCCTTCATGTATACCCCAGACACTTTTTAAACTGCTGCTTCTGTGCTGGCTCTTGGGCCCAATGATATAGTGCACTGGCCCTTTAAGACTGGAGAATCAGTTTCCTATAAACCTCCAGTTCTTCCAAAGGTAAACCCCGCTGATTTTCAAAGCCAGACATCATGGGGGCTCATCTTCTCTGTGCAGGTCCTCAGGGCCAGGGATGCCTGGTGTGGGGCTGATCCTCTCACCCCTCCATGCCTGTGATGTCCCTCCTGCTTGTGGGTTGCCACGCCGAGGGTTTGGTTCCCGACTTTGTCTCTGCCCCTCCTACGCTTCTCAATATGGCCTTCTCTTAATGTCTTTAGCTCAGGAAAATCTGTTTGGCTAGTCTTCAGGTTGTTTTCAGAGTGAGCTGTCACACATGTAGTTGATGCCTTGGTATGTCCACAGGTGGAGGTGAACTTAGGAGCCTCCCTCTCCACTATCTTACCCCACTCCCCTCATTGACTTTGGATCAACACATTCAAACTTAAATTTCATGTAGGAGTTTTCTAGCATAATCCATTTTATGGTATCTAAATGACTTGTATATTTGTTTGTACTTATGTATATTAATACAGGTGTGTATATATGGATAGAGTCCCCATTTACCTCTATGAGTGTATTAGTCTTCAAGCCCCATGATTTGAAATCTGCCCTACCAGAATGAGGATACAAAAGAGGCATCCTCATGGTGAGTGTGTAGTGCTCGCTTCGGCAGCACATATACTCATGGTGAGTGTGTATTGGGTGTGTGGGAGCTGCCAGGTTCCAACAGGATCTCTAATGGAGCTCACTTCCTTGCCTCCTCTTTTCTCACAGAATTGGGCTACTCTTTGGACCTAATTCTACCCCAGACCTGATTAAAACAAACCCACAGCTCCCTGAAACATGCATGGCCTTTTAGAAATTCCAGGTCCGTGGAGTGCCTCTCTGCCGAGGGCCCAGACATCTCCATCTGTTAACCCTTGCTCACACCACATGCAGCACAGGTTATGTTGATCACCTGCCCTGTGCCAGGCACTGTGCTAAGTGCTGGGAAGGCAAAGATGGGGAGCGGCTGTGACACTGCTCTCGGGGCTCCAAGAGTTTGAGGCAGGTGTGGGAACACTATCCACACAGTGGGATAAGGGCTGTTATCGAGATAACACATGCTCATGGGATTGGGGGTGCTGAATCCCCATCCCAGATTCTGCCAGGGTGGGACTCAGTTTCTCTCCTTGCAGAATTACTCTCCCCTACCCTGCCTCATAAAATGCCCTAAAAATGAAGTCCTGGGCAGAGATGGTATCCATGAAAGCAATCAAGGGCATTATAGCTTATGGCACCTTGGCCAGGCTCTCAGGAACCCCTTACTTCAGCTGTGTGTTTGCAGGCTTCCCCTCAGCCTCTTTGTGTAAGCAATGGTGGGAAGCTGGGCTGTAGCCTAGTGGATCTGTGGGGACAAGGCTTCAGGGCTGTTTAAGCCTGATTTATGCCTTGACCTCTGCCTAGGGGCTCCCTTTCTCCCACCCAGCAGAAAGCATGGGGAATTGGAGGGAGTCCCTGCCTTGTAATGGGGAGGAGTATGGCAGGTAGGGCGTACCCATGTGGGCTAGGGTGTGCTGAGGCTGGGCCCTGGGCATTTCAGGACCCAGGTCAGCACTCTCCCACATCGGGCAGGGCAGGAGGCTGCAGCCCTGCCTCAGTGAGCACTTGCAGCCATTTGTCACCCTCGCAGAGCACTGCAACTTTATGCCTACGCATAAAAACTGGTGGGACTCATCCCAGAGTTTGCTGCTGCCACCGCCGCTGTTAGAACCGGTTTTAATTAGCTGCAAGATTTTAATGAGCTGAAATCAAGAACCCCATCTCAGAAGCAAGCAGGAGCCACACACACGGAAGAACTTTTCTGACAAAACAGATGGAGGTGGTGTTCTCGGGGGCCTGGGCTGTGTGCTCCGTTTCAGTGAGGAGCAAATGAGTTACCGAGGCCAGGAGGCTGAGCAGGGAAGGCGGGAGGTCAGCGCCATCGCAGGAGCCTCGGCAGGGGCTGAGCAGAGGTGCAGGCCCCTGTGCCGCCACGGCGGAATGCTTGGTGCCGGATTCAAGGTGACGGCAGTGCCTGGCTCCATTCTCCTCAAGTTGCCATAGCAGCCTCTCTCCCGATGAGCAGCTCCTCCTGGAGCCCTCAGCCGGGAGGGACGTCATTGTTCGCTCCTGCCTGTGCAAGGAGGAAACTGGCTGGACAGAGAACTTTCTGGGGCC
>NC_138384.1:36458983-36474665 GCF_054177405.1 Leptonychotes weddellii
CTGGGCCTGTACCTAGGTCCCCTATAGGGAGCACACTAGTTCTTCTGGAAGCTCGGAGGGCCTGGACAGTGCAGGGGCTGTTACTGGCTGTGGGTCTCTGGGGCTCCACCCTGGGCTCCCCCAGGCAGAGTCCAGAGAGTGTCTGTCTCCGTGGTTTTTCTGGGGGTGCAAATACAGGAGTCCCTGTTGGGAAGCTGGTGTCCCAGCTACAGGTGGTGACTAGACTTCCCTCAGCCTCCTTGGGCTTGGAAAGGTGGAAGGGACATACCTGAGTAAGTTCTAGAGAATGGAGGGATCGGGGATTATGCTTGGTCACAGGCAGTGACTGGGGCCTCAGCCCGCACAGGATGTTGTGTGCCTCGGTGATGGACCCTCTTTCTCCCCATCTGCCCTGTAGACCGTGGCCTGATGGACGCTTGGTGTGGATGATGAGGGAAGAACGCACCTCCCACACCCGAGAGGTGACCCCAGAGCAAGCCCTGGATGACCCCGCGAGCCGGAACCATGCGGCTAGCCTGCATGTTCTCATCCATCCTGCTGTTTGGAGCCGCAGGCCTTCTCCTCTTCATCAGCCTGCAGGACCCCACGGAGCTCGCCCCTCGACAGCTGCCAGGTGAGCCCTTGCGCTCGGCCCTGGTGCCCGCTTGCCCCAGCTTTCTTGTCTGAAGTGCAGGCCTCCATGGCTGCCCCGGTGCCAAGTCTGTGCCGAGAGCCTCGGCAGGCAGAGGAGGGGGCCTGGCCTTCTCCTGGCGGGCATCAGCCTCTGGCCTCTGAACTCTAGCCTGTGGTCTCTGGCCTGTGCCCTCCTCTTGAAATGATAGCCAGGCTCTCATCCACTTGTTGCCTTTGGTGAAGCTGAGGCTTAAGGAGGATTCTGCCATCTCTTGGGGCCTCTCCCACATGGTCTGGGGTATCAGAGGGTGAATGACTTCTCCTTGAGCCCATGCCCCCCCCCATGGGACTCTGCTTCTCTGCCAGCCCTGGGACCCCTCGAATCCAGGCCCTCTGGCCTGGGCAGAGGGGGTCAAGGTACTTCCTGCCTCTGCGAAGCTGAGATTGCTCCTGCTGGCCCCCACCTGCTGTCTGTATCCCACGTGTCCCTTGTGAGCCATGGAGGGGAGCACCCTTCCTGACTTGCAGAGATCTGCTGAGGACAGGTGGGATCCAGCAAGGGGAAAGTGGGAAGGATGGTTCTGGAGCCTCAGGCAGGCAGAATATGGAGAGGGGGAGCTCAGGCAGAATGCCTGCTGCTGAGACACAGCCCCCACTCATCTCTCAGCGGTGGGCCTGGGGGCCTTTAGCGGGGAAGTCTGTGAAGACAACCATGAGCTCCAGGACATGGATAATGTGGAGGAGTAGAGGCTGTGAGTTTAGGGAGAGAGATTCCTGCACCGTCCTACAGAAGAGCAGGGCCCAGCGTAAGGCACCTGGCCCTCAGGGAGGGGACCCCGGCTACTTGGGCCTGCAGCCCCCTCCCCAGCCCCACCCTCGGCTCTGGCTGGCTCAGTCATCCCACGCACAGACTGAAGGCCTGGAGGCATCAGGTAGAAAGTCAGAAGGTGCAGCAGGAGGCTGGAATGAGGCCCGTTGGCTTGGCAGCTCCTACCAGAGGCCCTGGGTGAGGAGGCCAATGAGTTCATTCTTTCATCAAGAATCAGCAAGAGGCAGCCAGGTGGTGGGACCCCAGGAGACAACAGGTGAGTCACTGGTACTGACTCACACCTGGGCTGCCCGGGCAGGGCCCTCAGGGCTAGTGGCTGTCAGAGGTGGGTCTGGCTACTCCCTGGCTTCTGGAGAAGCAAGGATATGTGACTGAGTGGGCTCCTCTGTGGGGACTTTGCAGCCCCATGTGAGCTTTAGAGTGGCTGGCGGCCCTCTGTCAGCAGAACCCGACCGGTAGGGTAGGGCTGTCAGGCGGGCTGAGATTGCCACCGCCCGTCCGCCCCCCACCCCACGTATGCAGTGTCTGCGTGGAAATGAGGTCCTGAACAAGGGGCCCTTAAATGTGGCTTGGGGTGAATGGTGTATCCTCGGGGTGACCCATGGCTCTTTGGTGCCCATTTTGGTGTGTGTGTGTGGCTGGGGCGCACACCACGGGCAGAGGGTCCTTGTGCCCAGGGTCTGCATTCCGTGGGACGAGCCTGGGAGAGAAGGCACGAGTCTGTGTCCGTCTGGGCAGGGGCCATGCACTCATCCGTGGTACACTGCAGGGACAGATGCTACACACGTGGGTAGAGTTGGGACCTGGAGGCCAGGACGCGTGCCCCGCCATGCCGCAGTCGGCCAGCAAACCAGAGCGCTTGCGCTTCGTGTCTTCCGGCCCCTCACACCAGCCAGTTGCCTCTGCACATGCGCCCCTGCCCAGCTGCCCCTGCGCATGCGCATGTGGATCTTTTCCATTACCAGTAGGGCCAGACCCCACAGGATGGCTGGGATTTCTGGGGTGGAGTGGCGAGTTGGGGAAGGAGCTCTGAGCCTCCGAAGGGCATAGAGGATGACACGAAGCTTAGGCACATATCCCACTGCAGTGGGGACGGCGTGGGCCTGGCTGACCCGTGCAATGGGCACGCTTGAGGCTTGAGCCGTGTTCTTCTGGCTGTAAATGGAGCCGGACCCCCTTCGCCACGTGGCCGGGGATGGGCAACCTTGACATTCTACGTAAATCACTTCGAACACAGTCATAAAACTTTAAGTAATGCTTATGTTACTTTCCCTGAGCAAAGTGTTCCTGACACAGGCTGTTTGTGTTGATTTGTTACTATTCATTTATTCTTTCCCTGTACTTCTCACAGCAGCCTAATTGTGATTCGGTACCAAGAAAGCAATATCAAAGTAATTTTCCACAACATTAGTTACAATTTTCTTCTGATCTTTCAAGTGAAACAATCCCATCCTGTTGGCTTCTCTGAGCATATAAACCTTGATTACATTTATCTGTTGGAAACCAGTGCTTACAAAGTATATGTATCCAGTTGCATGGGTGGGTGGCCCCAAGGGCCTGGACAAGCTGCCTCGCTGTGGATTTCTCCTGGTGGGAGGTACAAAGTCAGGAGGCTGCTCTGTCATCCAGATTGGGTAAGGCCATTGGGGATGCCGCCTAGAGAAGAAATTCCACACAGGCTCCTGTGGCTTTCACAGTGCAGCAACTTCTGGTGGCCTTGACCAAGGTGGGAGGGGGAGGGTGGGCAGGTGAAGATCCAGAAACAAGCCTGAGAGTGGGAGAAGGAGCCTTCAGTTGCTTGTGGTCCCTTAGGGTCAGGGTGTTGCTTAGATTTCTCCCGTGCAGTTATTAGGTGTTAACAGCAGGTGCACCTCTCAGAGACCAGTCAGCAAACCTCACCTGACTTGTGCATCAGATGGAATCTTACGGGCTTGCCAACTTTTGTAAATCAGGCCATTTAAAAAAAATGTTGGCTATATTTTATATCAATCAAACCTTTTGAAATGTGAATAGCTGCTGGTTAACCTATCTTTCACCTAAGATGAGATTTTGGTGTGTAGTGTGTATCAGAGAATTCACCTATCCATTTATTTTCCAGTCTCCAGTATTGCCAGGCCCTGAGGCCTCAGGAAACTCATTCCTTGACCCAAGAGACTAGGCTTGCCCCTTCTCTAGGTGGAAGATGCAGAGAACAGGCCAGAACCAGGAATAACACATCCTAGCCTGCTGACCCTGGGGATACAGAAGACAGATTCCAGACGTGTGGCTGGGCAAACTGAAATGTTATGAGTGGCCTTTCTTTATGAACTTTTTATTTTGGAGGGTTTGGAACACACACAGAGGAGATGAGAATAGCACAGTGACTCCAGGCACCCGGTACCAGCGGGCTCCGTCATGGTCAGGCCTGCCCCACCCACAGCCACTGGCACCGCCCTCCTTTGACTTTACCAGATAGCATATCAATTCAGCCATAAATATTACAATGTATTGCTCGATTTAAGAGATAAGAACTCTTTTTTTTTTTTAAGATTTTATTTATTTTTTTTTAGAGAGCGAGCGAGAGAGAAACAGCATGAGAGGGGAGAGGGTCAGAGGGAGAAGCAGGCTCCCCACTGAGCGGGGAGCCCGATGTGGGACTCGATCCCAGGACCCTGGGATCATGACCTGAGCCGAAGGCAGACGCTTAACCACCTGAGCCACCCAGGCGCCCGAGATAAGAACTCTTTTTTAAAACATCCAATGATTCTTTAATATCATCCAATATCCAGTGTTCAAATTTCTGGTTGAATCACAAATATTATCAATACCTTTATTTCCACTTTGTTTTATCCAGGATCCAGATTAAGCCCACACATTGCTGTTGGTGACTGAGTTTTTAAGTCTCTTTCAATCTGTAAGATTCTCTCCTCATCTTTATTTTTCTCTTGCTCTTTATCGGAGGAAACTGGATCCCAGGTCCTGCCGAGTGTCTCACTGTTGGGGTTTTTGTCGATTGTGTGTGTTTAGTGTATTTCAACATTGTTTTCTGCTTTTCATATTTCCTGTAAGTAAATTAAGTAAATCTAGCAGCTTCATCTGATATAGGTTTGGGGGTTTTTCTTTTTTTTTTTGGAAGATTTTATTTATTAGAGAGAGAGAAAACGCGCGTGGGTGCGCTCGCATGAGTGGGGGAAAGGGCAGAGGGAAAGGGAGAAACAGACTCCTGGCTGAGCAGGGAGCCCGACAGGGGTCTCGATCCCAGGACCCCAGGATCATGACCTGAGCCAAAGGCAGGCGCTTAACCAACTGAGCCACCCAGGTGCTCCTCTTTTCTTTTGGGGGAACAAGCATGCAGATGTGATTCTATGTTCTTCCATCAGGAGGCACACATCTGCCTGGCTCTCTCTCTTATGATGCCAGTTAAGCCACTGAGGATGCACGTGGATCTGTCCATTCATTCAGGGCTGCACAATGCAGTGTTCTGAGTTTATCTTTCCTCCTTCATTCTTTTAAGTGGGATTTTGTTTTAATGGGGTGAGGTGAGTCATTGTTAGTGACCCAAGCAGCCAAAGTGATGGCGGATTGATTGGTTTATTCGTTGGCAAATAAAAAACCATGACCTTATGATAAAGATTCTGTTGCTAACACACTATAAATAGTTCTTTTTTCTTTCCTTCTTTCCTTTTTTTTTTTTGATTTTTGGTTTCTAGAGTGAGTTTTCTTAAAGCGGGACCACCCCATGTTTCAGAGAAGTAAGCTCTTGGCTTTCCTGAAGTCGTGGAGTTGTGGGTGGTGGAGCTGGGGTTGGGGCTGCTGCTGGGATGTTGAAGATGGAGGCAGCCACAACGACAGCAGGGTTTGTGCTCAGGGGCCCCTAGTGCAGACAAAGGGACTGGACAGCCCCTGATGACTTCTTGGTCTGGAACAATCTGCCCCAGCACAAAGGCATTCAAGGATGGTGGTAATAATCCACTTTTAGCATGTGCCAGATCCTGTGCCAAGCACTTTACATGTTTCAATACATATCATTCTTTTTTGTTTGTGTTTTTTGTTTTGTCTTGTTTTCTAAAGATTTATTTATTTATTTGAGAGACAGAGCGTGAGCGGAGGAAGGGGGAGAGGAAGAAGGAGAGTTAGAGAAGCAGACTCCCCACTGAGCATGGAGCCCTACCCGGGGCTCGATCTCACAACCCTGAGATCATGACCTGAGCCAAAATCAAGAGTTGGACACTTAACCGACTGCACCACCCAGGTGCCCCAATACATATAATTCTGCTAATAATTGATTATTCCTGTTTACGGATGAAGTACTGAGCAGTTGCTGGGTGGGCACACAGCAGCACTGTTCTTGATGCATTACTCGCTGCATGCTGGGCACAGTGCCAGGCACTTCACAGGTATTTCGTACTCATTGAATACCTTCAAACCCCCATGAGTTAAGCACTCTTATGCCATCTGACAGATGAGACTACTGAGATAAGAGAGGTGAAGAGCCGGGCCCGAGACCACACAGCTTTGGGTTTCAGAGCCAGGATCTGTCCTTGGGCAGCAGGCTGTTGCCATGTACCTGCTCCCCTCCTAACAACAGAGCAGAGCCTGGGCAGAGAGAGCCTGGATCAAGATTTGGAGGCATGCAGGAGTTTGGCATGGGAGGAACTCCCAGTGGATTAGGGGCTGGAGTGTGACCTGTGGGTCTAGACTCATGCTGCAGACACAGCTAGTCCCGGGGCCCACAAGCCCTTCCTTGGAGCATCTCAGAGGAGCGAGCCTTCGCTACAGGCTGAGGGGAGCTCCCGGGTCCTGAGGTGGGGGTGGCCATTAGAAGGCACAGGTCTGGAGCTGTGGGCAGGAGCACGGGAGGGGAAAAGAGCACAAGGAACCCAGTGGGGAGGTGCAGATTGGTGCAGGAGAGGAGGCAGAGACCAGAGAGGGTGGATTCAGGAGGTCGGGGCAGAGTCGGCAACTGCACGGTGGGACGATGATGAGGGTGAGGAGGGCTGCTGGCTCTGACAGATTGGGATGAGGGTACCACTCCCTGAGGCAGACACAACAGATGGGGAGCGGTTTGGGGGAGGGGGCTGGAGACCACATGTTCTATTTTAGGCAGGTGGCATCTGAGTTGCTGGGCAGAGTTGCTCTGTAAGTCCTCCACCCGGGACTCCAGACTCACAGACTGCAGGCACAAGCGAGAGAAGGAGAAAGCCCCCACCCCTCCCAACCCTCCTCCATCTGCCTCTCTGCTTTCAGGCTGCACACTCACTTCTTCCCTCTCCTACACCTGAGGGCAGAGTCGTGGCTGGAGGAGCCAGGAGGGCTGCCTGGAGGAGGGGAGCTGTGGGTGACTTCTTTGTCTTCTGTAGCACACAAAAGGTGACCAGGTGCCAACCTACTGTGGAAGCAGTGAAGTAGATTTGGGTGAGACTCTCTTGGAGCCTGGGGCCTCCATCTTGCCTAGTCTCTCACAGTTAGAAATCCACGGAGCCAGAATTCCACTGCCAAGGGGCCCCACCAGCTCGAAGGCTCCTGCTTTTGTCCCCTGGGGGCAGGGATGTGTTGGCCGGAGAAAATATGGCCCTCACGCTTGGTCCCATGGTTACCAGGGACACACAGCCCTGCCCGCGCCAGTGCTGAGCCTACACTTGGCTCGTGTGTCTTGTTTCTACAGCAACTCTTTGCCCAGAGATGGCCACTTGGAGCCCTGAGAACTCTGCCAGGCCAGAAGAGATGAGAATAGCACAGTGACTCCAGGGGCTTTCAGTAGCTCACCCGTGTGGAGCTGATGGAGTAACCAGAGGCGTGGTGCTGTCCCTCTGCCTGCTGGCCCTGGGGTGTATATGCTCATGCTCCTTCTGGGCCAGGGGAGCCAGCTCCCTCTCCCCCTAGTTTCTGCAGAGCCATCTGCTTTCCCCAGGCAGGTGGGTTTTATTGGAATCCTCTTTAGTCTGTTTCCTGAAACCATTTTCCACCAGCATTGCAGAGCACCATATATATTTTCTACAAACCTTGCGAGGCTGACACATCCTTGTTGTGACTGTGAATATCAGAAGTGACATGTAATTGCAGTGATCCATCCTGTTAAGTAGCTGGCAATATATCATTGCAAAATCAGCAGGGCTGGGACTCTCAGAACCCGGTGTTTCTGAACAATGCACCTGCAGCGTGTTCAAACTCTCTCACCAAACACTGCTGAGGGCTCCCGAGGGCCGCCTCACCCTCCCGCACCTCACTTTTCTGTGACCACAGCAAAGAAAATTCTACTCTAGGTAAACCATCCGCTGAGTTTCCTACTCGTCTTTGGAGAGCCTTCTCCTCATCACAGAATGCACTGGGCTCAAAGTCAGGGCCGTGGGTCAGGATCCTTGTAATGGTCCCTCTTGTCTTGGGGGCTTCTTGGCCCCCTTCATCCTTATAATCTCCAGAGTGGCTCTGTGGGGTTCCTTCTGGGGCCACGAGGTGGGCAGTGAGCTGGGGTCACCCAGTTATCACTGTGCCGGCAGAGAGAAGGAAACCCGTGGGCTTAACAATTGCAGGATTGGAGACCCATATGGCCAGAAGCCCAGGGGCATGATGGCTGAGCCCGCCTTGATGGGTGGGTGCACTGAGGCAGAGTCTGCATATTTCGGGGGCACCACTCACACTGTGTTCTGTGCTAATCTGGAGTAGTGTTGACTTAGAATCTAGGGTAAAATGGTGTCCCCTGGAAGTGTGGAGGGCAATACGGATGAAGGGACAGACGTGGGTTCCCCACATGGTAGTCAGGCAAAAGGTGCCGAAAATGGAGACTGGTGTCAGAACACACAGCCCTCGAGTGTGGGGGGCACTGGTTTGGTGGGTCCTGGGGTGCTGACTTTGGAGCCTTGTCTGGAGTCTGCTTTTGGAGTGGGGTTCATGAAGGACCCTCACCACTGCCTTCCCTGGGAGGCCCTGTGGGCCCTGTCTCTACAGGGGTAATTTCCCTGTCCCTATCCTCTCTCGCTGCAACAGGGCCATTCCAAGTGGCACCCCTGACCCGCAGCTCCCCAGCATCTGCTTCTCTGATTTGGGCCTCAAACATTCCCCCCATCCCTGCAGAAGACACTGGGGTCTCCAGCCAGAATCTCACTTTCCTTTGGTGCATTAAAATATGCTAAATGAAAAATAATGAACATGTAGGAACTAATAACAGGAATCACCTAATTCAATTGGGAAACAGACATCATATCGCTGTAATCTGGAAATTGATATTAATAGAAAATGGTCCCAGAATTGTTATGCTAAAGGTTCCTAGGGGTGGGGGAAATTAAAAAGGAGAGCAGAACAGAACACTGGGGCACCAGATCCAGTAAGAGCAAGACTTCGGTTTTAAAGGAACTAAAGGGAAATGGTAAAATAGGAGATGGGGTCACTGTGTGGATCTAACCGAGTCCTGGACGAACATGGCTCAGAAAGCCACAGAACCCCACACGCGTGTTCAATAATTCTTTAAACAAGACAATGTAATTAAGCTTCAGTGTGCGTGACACGTCGTGAGAGTCGTGTTCCTTGACGTCTGGCACCGACCCCGGCACCTTCCCTTTTTCCTCTATCCTGGGACGTAGGCACAGTTGTCCTCAGCTCGGACTCCAGAGAGGGTAAGTTGGTGACCCAAAGTCCTGCGGCCAGAGTGGCTCGAGCCAGGATTCGAACCTGGATGTGCCTGACTGCAAAGCCCCTCCTTGGCTCACCCTGTTCTCCTTCCCTGTTGCTACTGGTTGATGTCATGTTCTGCATTTCTTGTACATCCTGATATTTTTCTGCCATTTCCTCAAAGTGCATTTCTTGCCGACACCCAGCGGCAGCTGGACACCCTGACCCCAGCCCCAAGGCTCGTCTGGCAGTGTCGCTAATAAAGCCCACACAAAGCCCCCTTCTGAAATTACAGTCCGGCTGGAAAACTGGGTCTCCTATTGTGTCCGGGCCTGGGCGGGGGCCAAGCGGGGCCGCCGGTTCTGATGCCCGCGCTGGCTCGCAGAAGCCCCAGTTTCAGTTTGTGTGGCCACGGCCGCCTACTGTTCCCCCAGGCCCCTCACTTGGGGGATGAATCCGGCTCTGTTCACCCGTGTTGTGAGTCACGGCTTGGCGGGCCCAGAGCGGGGCTCAGGTGTGGGGTGACCCCTATCCCACTCTGCCCGGCCCAGAATGAACTGGAGGGACCCAGGGAGGAGGGGCTCAGATCAGCATGTGCGATGCCCCAGAATCACATCCGGTCTGGGAGGCTATGACTGCCCCTGGGCCATGGTTGAGCCCTAGGAGGACTTAGGCCTGGGTGTCGGGGAGGGGTTACTCCCAGGACTGAGCTTCCTCTCCCTCTACGTGGGCCCCACCCCGACCCCCTTCACCACCCAGGCATCTTTAGTGGGGGGGGTCACCGACATAAGAGCCAAGCCCCCCACTTAACTCACGAGATCTGCCAGCAGGAGCGTGAGGGCAGAGCAGAACTCCAATCCCGAAGTGGCAGGGGGGTTGGCAGGGCGGCCCCCTCTGCCTGGCTTGCCTCCCCCTGAGCCACATTTGGCCTAGAGAGTCTGTGTTGTGGCAGGAGATGGGGAACTCAGGGCACACAGTGAATCAGAATGCTGTGTTCACTGCCAGTGTGGGGAAGAGCCCAGTGGGGTCCTAACATGTGCTTACGGAGGGCCCTCTAACCTTTCTGAAGGCCTAAGTTGCTAATGTGGGCAGCAGAGAAATGGTTTTGTGCCAGAAGAGGGTCCAAGGACAGGCCTGTTGCTATGGTTGCTGTCCTTCTCCATGGCCACTGGATGGTTCTTGGTTTTTTAAACCCCGAAAAGGTCGTGGTGGTAGTTATGACAACAGCAGTACTAGAGAGTTGGTTCTGAAGGCCGATGCAGGTCGGCGGTGCAGTGAGCCCATTAGGGGTGCCCTGGGGGTGGACTGAGGCCTGCGTGCCTCAGGTCAGGCCTCGGTGGGGCTCTCACCAGGACCCCACCTGCTGGCCCCTCCTGTTTATGGTGACTCCTTTCTTGTGGCTTGAGGGTCAGTGTGTGTCTTCTCCCTCCTGAAATATTTGCAGCAAGTTAGGAGCTCAGGCAGACCCCATCTAAGTCAGAAGCTCACCATTACCTATCTCCTGGTGTTTTCATTATAAAGCTTATTTCTGGGATGTGTGGCTCTGCAGTTTTAACTTGAATCATGGTGAAACTCAGTGGACCGTTCTCTCATTGAAAATGTTTTATTTAGGGGCACCTGGGTGGCTCAGTCGTTAAGCGTCTGCCTTCGGCTCAGGTCATGATCCCAGGGTTCTGGGATCGAGTCCCACATTGGGCTCCCTGCTCGGCAGGAAGCCTGCTTCTCCCTCTCCCACTCCCCCTGCTTGTGTTCCTGCTCTCGCTATCTCTCTCTCTGTCAAATAAATAAATAAAATCTTTAAAAAGAAAAAAAAAAAAGAAAATGTTTTATTTATATGGGAAAAATAGCCCAGCTGCAATGGGTTCCATTGCCCCCCCCCCAATAGCTGCTGCTTGGGAGCCCCTGCACAGCCACTGGCCCCTAATGGAAGAGTAAGAAGCCCCTGGGGAGGTCTTCCCATTCTCACGATCTGGGGTCCAGACAGAAAGTTGAGGGCTGCTTCTCACCAAGCCTTGAGGCCTGGCCATGGCATTCCCAGCTCTCCTCAGAGGTTCTGAAGACCACCTATAGAGTAGACTAGCCCCCATCCAAGTTCCCCTTTCCCCCTAGCTTGGTTGTGCCCAAAGCAGGTCAAGCAAGGGTCCAGTCCCTGGCCAAGTGGTTCTCAGCCCAGGTGGTTCCCAACCTGAGTTGGACTGAGGCGGTGGTCTGTGAACCTTTCTCCACAATTTGGTTGTGTATCCAGATGTGTTTCATCCTGGGAAGGAAAGGGCTACAAACATTTGTGAATGCATTCGACCTTTGCCCTCAGGGTCTGGCCTGCCCCAGCAGGAGGGAAATGGGTAGGGAAAGGGACAAGGTGGGATGTCAGTGAAAATTGTGTGCAGGGTCACCAGGTTGATCCGAAGATGTGTCCAGGGCAGGGAGACCATAGGGAACCGGGAGGGCATGGTGGGGGAGGGAGGAGGGAAGCAGACAGGCCTGGGCCACTCCTTAGCTCTGGCCAAGAGTTCTGTGCAGTGTGGGCCCAGAGTGCCCAGACCCTCCCTTTTATTTATTTTTTTCCAAAGAAGCTGGGATCTGTGATGTATTTCTGTGAATTCTCCTGACTGTTAAGTGGCAGCTCAAATTTTTGAAGCTTAGAAGATGGTTTCAGAGTCGGACAACAGTTCACACAGGTACCTCCTGTCGGTTGGATGGACAGGAAGGAGAGGGTCTGTCCCATATCCCAAAGCTCCCTCAGGCTGAGACCTGCCCCCTCCTGCCCTCCTTGTGCAGCCCCCACCGCCTAGGACAGAGAGGTGGCGGGTCTCCCTGGTGGGGAGGGGACTCGTGAACTCTTTCCAGCCCTGGCAGGACTGCGTCAAGCCAGACACCAAGTGAGTCATGAGCGGAGCTTCTCCAGGTGCCTACTGCCCGACAGTGGCCTTCTGGAGCCCCAAGGGGCCCTTGTCTGGTTCAGGAGGCCAGGAGCCCTGCCAGAGAACTGTCATGATTTCAGCATGGGGCCTGGGGGGCCAGAAAATGACTAGTCAGCAGAGGCATGGGGGAGGCAAGGGCCAGGAGTCGGGGTCTGGGGAGGCACACAATGAAAACCTTCCTTCATTCACACACAATTACTCATATGCAAATATTTGCACCACTAGCAGCAGCAAGCTTTGGTTGCTATGAATAAAGGAAGGGTCATTTCTGGATAAACCTTCCTACAAGGGTGGGCCCTTTAACCAAAGGGCTGGGAATGGGCTGTGGGCTCCCTGTGGGGCAAGCTTGGGTTAAAATGGAGATCCCGGTTCCCATAGTGATGGCAAGGTTGGCCACACCGGTCTTCTTTCTTCCCGGCCTGGGATACTGTCTGTGGTTGTCACATCTGTCCAGGGTCTCCTGGGCGAGGGACCAAGCCTGGCCCAGCAAAGGACACTGTGCACTCTTCCTTCCCTGCTGTCTCCTTGGCAAGAATGGTGCCATCAGGGCTGTGGGTGAGACCAGAGAGTTCTAGAGAATCCCGACAGCATCCAGGGAGGTAACACTGGGGAATGTGGTCTGAGCAGGGATGACCGTATGAGTGCTGAGTGCCTGCTGTATACCAGTACCCCCTCCCTGAAGCCTCACAGCACCAGGTCTCTATTGTAACAGATGGGGAAACTGAGGCACAGAGAGGCAGAGTCATGGGTCCAAGTTTACAGTCGGGAAGTGGCGGTACCTAAACGAGATCCCAAGCGAGGATCTCGTTTGGGCGGTACCTAAACGAGATCATCTGTGACCTCATTGGTGACTCTGGTCCAAGGTTACAGTCGGGAAGTGGCGGTACCTAAACGAGATCATCTATGACCTCATTGGTGACTCTGACAGCCACGCGGAGCTGAGACACGGTGCTGGAGGGCCAGCCTGGGGGCCTGAGCTAGTGCCATGCTGACGTTGGGGCGTGCTTCCTTCCTGTGTGCCGCAGACACGTTCTGGTCTGTGCATATGTCTACGCTGGTGCAGGGATGGGATCTCCGTGAATGTGTGTGCATGGCTGGGTCCCGTCCACGAGTGCGTGTCCGAGTGTGTTTGCGTACAACGCTGAGGCCCACGTATGTGTGTTTGGGGCTCACCGCTCACATGGGAAACATTTCCACGTGGGACAGTTTGGGGCTGGCTGCTTTGAGGGCACACCGAGGCTCCCCGCTGCGCTGAGCCGGTGGGGGACACACACAGGCAGGGCCCCCGGCTGGGGCAAGTCAGCCACAGAAGTGGGTGAGGAATGGCCATTCCAGCAGGAACTCGGCGAAACCAGTTATTGTAACCCTCTTGCCCGATGCGACCTGGGTAGACCAAATAATGAAATTACGTTCATAATATTTCAAGTCGAATGATCGCTGCTCGAATTAGTTCCTTCCCAGAACCAAGCCAGAAGGAGCGGCGGTAATTAAAGGATTTGTGGGCTTATACCAAGTCTGCTCATCAGGCATGTACAACATACTATCTGGGGCTGGCAAGATGGGGCTGGGCCTTGCCCCTTCCCGGGGAGCACGAGCCAGCATAAGAAGCCTACAGGCCAGCAGGAGGGGGCTTCTTAATGGCTGGGGGCACTTTTCCACTTTCACTCAGTTATTTCAGAAATATTTCCTGAGCCCCAGCCTGGCTGAGCACTGGGATTCTGCAAAGAGCAGGACCAGGAGGTCTCTGCGGGAACAGAACTCACAGTGAGTAGGGCGATGGGGAGCTCCTGGTGTCCACGCCCCACCCCCCGACTCCTTCTCAGGCTGGCCCTTCAGCAGTGTCCCAGGAGTGCTGGGATGCCTGATCCTCGTTCCACTTCAGGGCTTGCAAATTAAGGTCTGAGGCTGGGACTCTCTCTAGGATTCCTGCTGATCAGAGAAAGAACAGGAAGGGTGATGGTGTGGCTCGACCCCCATTTAACCCATCCTGTGTCCTAGAGAGAGGGTCGGGGAGCCAGACCCAACAGCAGAATCACACCCAAGACCAGAACATCCCTCCATCCAGCCAGTTTATGTGTTTGTTTGTTTTTTTTAATTTCTTCCATTTGCTTCACTGAGGGGAGCAAATGCATACAGCCCTCCTCGGGAGCAGAAAATGCCAGAATCCCATGAAAGTAAATACCGACCATGTGGTCAGCCTCGGCAGTGTGGCCTCTGTCCTGGATAAAATAGCACCTAAAACTTCTTTAAAACCCAAGAAGGAGAGAAAAATCCCAGGAGCCAGGAAATGAGAGGGATTCAGGAGAAACTGAGCTCCAGGGGGTGCCTGCCACGGCGCCTGGGGCTAGCTAGGGCTTTCCCCAAAACTGCTTTATTCACGTATAATTCGCACGTTGTAACATTCGCCTATTCAAGTGTACACTTCAACGATTTTTAATAAATTTACAGAGCTGTGCAACCATCCCCACAATCCAATTTTAAGATCCTTCCATTCCGCCCCCCACCAAAATCTCTTATGCCCATTTATGGTCACCCCCCTTTGCCCCCACGCAACCACAGATCTGCTTTCTGTCTTTCTAGATTTGCCTTTTCTGAACATTTCACGTAAATGTAATCCTACGACATGTAGTCTTTTACATCTGCCTTCTTTCGCTGAGCATAATGTTTTTTTTGTTTTTTTTTTTAAGACTTTATTTATTTGACAGAGAGAGACAGCGAGAGCAGGAACACAAGCAGGGCGAGTAGGAGAGGGAGAAGCAGGCTTCCCGCCGAGCAGGGAGCCCGATGTGGGACTCGATCCCAGGACCCTGGGATCATGACCTGAGCTGAAGGCAGACGCTTAACGACTAAGCCACCCAGGCGCCCGAGCATAATGTTTTTGAGATTCATCCATGTTGTGGCATCTATCAGTAGTTCATTCCTCTTTATCCCTGACTAATATGCCGTCACATGGCATCATGGTTTATCTATTCAGCAGTGGATGGGCATTTGGGTTGTTTATACTTTTTTGGCTATTATGAATAATGCTGCTATGAATGCTCTCGAGTCTCTGTGTGAACACGTCTTCATTTCTCTTGGGTGGATGCATAGGAGTAGAACTGCTAGGCTGTATCGTAAATTTACGTTGAATTTTTAAAGAAACTGCCAGCCTGTTGTCAAAATGGCACCATTTCCATTCCCACCAGCCACACACGAGGGCTCCAATTTCTTCACATCCTCATCAACACTGGTTATGATCTAACTTTTTAATTATAGCTAATCTAGTGGGTGTGAAGTGATATCTCATTGTGGCTTTAATTTGCACTCACTAAAGACTAATGATATTGAGCATATTTTCATGTGCTTATTAGCCATTTGAATATCTTCTTTAGAGAAATATCTATTCGAATTTTTGCCCACCTTTTAAATTGAGTTGTCTTTTTACTGAGTTGTTATTCTTTATTTTGTAGATCCAAGGACTTATTAAATATGCAAGGAATTTCTCCCATCTGTGGTTTGTCTTTTCATTTTTTTTTAAATTTTATTATGTTATGTTAATCACCATACAATACATCATTGGTTTTTGATGTGGTGATCCACGATCCATTGTTTTCGTATAACACCCAGTGCTCCATGCAGTACGTGCCCTCCTTAATACCCATCACCGGGCTAACCAATCCCCCCTCCCCCCTCCCCTCTAAAACCCTGTTTGTTTCTCAGAGTCCATAGTCTCTCATGGTTCATCTCTCCCTCCAAT
>NC_138384.1:36475165-36589973 GCF_054177405.1 Leptonychotes weddellii
TATCCATTCATCTGTTGAAGGGCATCTCGGCTCTTTCCACAGTTTGGCTATTGCGGACAGTGCTGCTATGAACATTGGGGTGCATATGGCCCTTCTTTTCACTACATCTGTGTCTTTGGGGTAAATACCCAGTAGTGCAATTGCCTTTTCATTTTCTTGATGGTGTCTTTTGAAGTGCAAAAGTTTTTAAATTTGGAGAAGTTCATTCCATCAATTTGTTTTCTTTTGGGGATTGTGCCTTAGGTGTTGTGGTCTAAGAAATCTTTGCTTAGCCTAAGGTCATTAACACTTTCTCCTATGATTTCCACTAAAAGTTGTATAGTTTTAGCTCTTACATCTATGTCCACGATTCATTTTGAGTTGATTTTTGTGTTTTGTGTGAGCTAATGTTCTAACTTCATCTTTTTGCTGTGGATATCCAATTGTCCCAACACCACTTATTGAAGACTATCCTTTTCCCATTGTACTGCCTTGGTGCTTTGGCCAAAAATAAATTGCCCAAATATAAGGGTTTATCTCTAGGGTCTCAATTCTATTCTGTGGAGCCTTATGTCCATCCTACTTCAATAGTACATTATCTTGATTACCTGTAACTTTATAAGTTTTGAAATCAGGAAATATAAGTCCTCCTCTTTGTACTTCTTTTTCAAGATCATTTTGGTTATCCTGGGTCTTTGTAAAGACTGTATAAATTTCCATGTAAATTTTAGGATCCGTCCATTTCTGCCAACAAAAAGCTTACTGGGATTTTGATGGGTGTTGCATTGAATCCAACAATCAACAATACTGAGTCTTCCAGTCCAGGAACATGGAATGCCTCTCCATTTATTTAGGTTTCCTTAGTTCCAATTAGCAATATTTTATAGCTTTCAGAAGACAAGTCTCATCGTTCTTTTGTTAAATTTATTCATGTATGGTGACTAGCATAACATAATAAAATCAAATTTTAAAAAAAGAAAAAAATTTATTCCTAAGTATTTTATTCTTTCCAATGCCATAGTGAATGAAATCGTTTTCTTAATTTCATTTCTAATATGTTAGATATTATTGCTAATATATAGAAATGTTCATTGCTAGTATACAGAAATACAATAGATTTCTCTATATTATTCTTACACCCTGCAACATATTAATTCTAATAGTTTAATTGTGTGTGAATTCTCCAGGATGCTTAAAATACAGGGTCATGTTGTCTGCAAATTTTACTTCATCTTCCATCTGAATGCCTTTTTTTTTCTTGCCTATTTGTACTGGCTACAACCTCTAGTACAATAAGAAATAGAAATGGTGAGAGTGGACTTCCTTGCCTTGTTTCCAATCTTGGGAGGAAAGCTTTCAATTTTTCACCATTAATTATAATGGTAGCTGTAGGATTTTTGTAGACCTTTACCAATTTGAGAAAGTTTTTTTCTACTGCTAGTTTGTCGAAAAAAAATTTTTTTTGCCATGAATGTCAGGTTTTGTCAAGTGCTTGTTCTATATCTATTGAGATGCTTATGTGGTTTTATCCTTTATTCTGTAAATATGGGGTATTACAGTACTACATCAACCTCACGTTCTTGAGATAAATCCCACAGGCTCATGGTGTATAATCCATTTTATACGTTGCTGGATTCAGTTTACTAGAGTTGTGTTGTGGGATTTTTTGAGGAATAGTTGTCTGTAGTTTTCTTGCGATGGCTTCGTCTGGCTTTGGTATTAGATTAATGTAGGTCTCAGCATGAGTTGGGAGGTATTTCCTCCCCCTCTTCTGTTTTTCTGGAAGAGTTTGTGTAGGACTGGCATTATTTCTTCTTTAAATGTTGGGTAGAATTTGCCATTGAAGCCATCTGGGACTGGACTTTTCTTTGTGGGAAGATTTTTAAATTACTAATTCAATTCCTGTACTATAGGTCTATTCAGATTTTCTACTTTTTAAGTCAGCTTCAGTAATTTATATCTTTTTAAGACTATTTATTTCATTGAAGTTGTTTCGTTCACTGGCAAAAAGATGCTGTTCAAACTAAAATTTATCCATTTTGTCACTCTTTTCAAAGAACCAACTCTTCATTGCTTTTGTCTGTTCTATTTTCTATTTCTCGGATTTCTATTCTAATATTCTTCGTTTCCTTCTTTTTGCTTGCTTTGAGTTTTTTCTTTTTCTAGTTTCTTAAGTTTCTAGTTTCTTAAGTGACTGATTTGAGATACTTCTTTTCGAATAGACATTGCTGCTATAAATTTCCCTCAAGCACTGCTTTATCTGTAGTCCACTTTAGTGATCTCCGGTCCCAGAGCTCTCTTTAAATATCTGTCTGGTCTGCTGGTCTGTTGCTCCCCCCAACCTGTATCACAACCTCAGAGAGCTGAGATTTGGGAATTATTTTCAACAACATTCCTGGACATGGGATTTTTTGACCTTCGTGGCCTACCCTACATTGGTAGAACTTCAGTCAATGGGGGAACTGGGTGGGGGTGACAGAAGCCGACCCAGGCTAACACATCATAGGCTTACTTTCTTCTTCCTGAGGTTCAGTAGAATTTCTTGACTAAATGCTTCTTCTTATATTCTATACCTCTGGCCAATTTCCAGAATTCTTAAATGGTGGGGTTTTAAAATTTTTTATTTTTATTTTTTTTCCTGTTCTGTCATTTCTTTTTTGGAGAAAGAATTTGCCAACCTCCTCACTCAGTTGTTCCAGAAGCCCTGTGTTCCGGACCAGAGTCATGATGTCACACAGACAGGAAATGAGGTCTCCGGCCTGACCAAGGTGCTGAGCTGGACTGCAGCCGCTCTGTAAATAGCACCCACTGGAGGCATCAAAATCCCTGCCCACTGGCCCAGTTTGCTTGAGACGGTCCCAGTTTACAACCGTGGTCAGGGGTAATTATGTTATCAGTGCCCCTCCCACTCTTAGAGGTGGCTTAATTTCTATGACAAACCATAGCGTAGACGTAATCCTGTAAGACGAAAATTTAACCAGAAAGAGTGGGAGGCAAGAAATAGTGGAAAGATAATACCATTATGGTAAGATTATACCGTTGTCAGTAGGTAGATAAATATAAATAAGTCTTTAAAAATAATCAGAAGCACTCATTTTTGCGGGGGGTTTCGGGACTGCGATGATGTGGAAGTTCAGATGGGGGCAGTAATTGGGGTCAGGAAGTCTAAGGGAGTCTAAGTCTGTCAGATGAGGGGCCTGGGTCAGGCGCTTGGGGTTACCTATGACAGGGAGGGGGTGTTAGTGCCGGAAACACCGGAACGCCCAGATCGTAATAAACTTTGGACTTTATTTTAAAATATGGCTAACCCCTGGAAGTATAATGTATATCCCCTGAGCCTCTGCCCTGGCCCCTTTCATGGTAGCCCCGCTCTTAGGGCTGGGTGCTTATTTAATCACCTCCTGTTTGCCTCACTGGTGACAGAGGGGTCCCCAGCCTGTGCTTATGGGGATAGCCAACAACTCAACATTGGACGGACGAACCACATGTGCTCACAGCCTAGGGAGGAGGAGGGCCATAGAAGGGGCTGTTGGAGGCAGGCCAGTAGTATGGAGGGGGGGGTGCTCCCCAGTCCTCTCGGGAAGATGTCGCTGGCTTATTTGAATAATTCCATGGGCTGGTAGGGCATCAACACATGTGCTCAGGTCAGTGGGAACTGTGCTTGGTCCCCTTGATGAGGATGGTTCTTTGGCTACTGGGCCTCACATGCAGGAGCAGCTTGGAGAGAGAATTTACATTGGCACCCTTTGAGGGCCTCCCAATTCTACCAGATATCAAGGTAGCACATGACATTGGGCCTTACTTTTAGGCCTTACAGCATGGTGGCAGGCTGTCCCTCAGCAGCCCAACTGAAAACATGTCATTCTGAGTTGGGGCTGCCTTGAGGCAAAGGAAGCTGGAGAGAGGAGCTCCTTGCCCCAGTCTCAGGACTCCCCCAGCCGCAGCGAGGGTGCTGGGACCCTGCCCGGCTCCTGCCCTGGTCACCCTCTGCCCCTCCACCTTGCCTGTCTGCATATCCATCCCTTTCTCCACCAGCTGTCTGTCTATCTTTGTTCATAGGGACAAGCTATAAACCCATACCCCTGGGGCCTGGTTTGTGCCTCCTTCAAAAACAGCATCAATGGAGACTGGCCAGCCATGTGACCTGAGCCCAGCACTGATGTTTCCGGTAACCTGTCATAGGTCACCCCAGGGCACCTGGCCCAGGCCCCACCACCCCTGCCCCAGCCTGGCAGTGCTCACTGCCATTTCCAGAACCACAGTGGAGTTCGGCGGAGGGATGAAGTGAGGCTTCACTGGCCACTTGCGGCTTCTCCCAGCCCACAGGGCTCTGAAGACGCGCCATGTCTAGTATCTGCTCCCCGCCTTGTAGGAATGACGACTGGGCCCCCCTGGCAGGCACGGTGCTTGGGAGCCGCCCTGGCATACGGGTCAGCAGTAAAGAGTAGCGCCCCGCCCCTCGCTCCGCCCCCAGCCGTCTCTGAGGCACTGTGCGTGTAGGGGCAGATGTGCGGGCAAAGCAGTTGCTTGCTCTCCCTCTCCCCTCTCCCTCCCCTGGGGTCTCCGTTCCTGGGGCATGCAGCGACCAGGCAAAACCCAGACAGTTCGGGTTATTACTGCAGGAGAGGCTGGGACTGGGGTTTTGAACCTGCCAGTTATTTTGAGCCGCATAATCCCCGCAGAGCCTGGCTGTGGAGTGCAGAGCCAGACGAGGGCATTAGGCTTCCATCTACCTGGAACGGGGAGGGGCAGCTGCTACTTACATAGTGCTTCTTAATCAGGCCATCAGAGCCTGATGGTTGAGCTGCCCCCTGGACCAAGCAAATATGAATCTCTGGGAGAGCCCCTCGGGCAACGTCATTGCACAAGCAAGTGTGAAAGCCACTGGACTTGGAAGCGTGTTTCTCCAGCTTCAGTGTAACTACAGATCACTTGGATCCCCTGTGAAGATCCAGATTCTGATTCTGTAGATCTGGGTGGGGCCCAAGATCCCTGCATTTCTCTTTCTTTTCTTTTTCTTCTTCCTTCTGATTTATTTGCAAGAGAGAGAAGAGAGGGCTGGGGAGAGCGGCAGAGGGAGAGGGAGAGAGAGAATCTCAAGCAGACTCCCCACTGAGCATGGAGCCTGATGCAGGGCTCGATGTCACGACACTGAGATCATGACCTGTGCTGAAACCAAGAGTTGGATGCTGGTGCCACCCAGGCTCCCTGAGATCCTGCATTTCTAACACCAAGGGTTTGTATTTAGAATCATGCTACTTAATGCCTCTGTAGGCCGGTAGACTCAGTAACATTTGGGAGCTTCCTAAGAATGCAGATTTTCGTGGCTTGACCCCAGATCTACTCAGTTAGAATCTGCATTTTAACAAGATTCTGAGTGGTTTGAATGCACATGAAGGCTGAGAAATGCTGGCTTAGGAGACTTTAATGGCCCAGCAAGCCTGAGAGGGAGAGAGGATGCTTCAGCTTCTTCAGGGATCCCAAGCAAACATGTCTTCGTCACCAGATGACAAAGCCCAGACTCGGGTCCTTTTAGCTGCTGGCGGCTCTTTCTTCCTTAGGGACTAGGACGCAGCTGAGTGTGGCTCTCCCTTTGTCTTCCCTGCTCCTGCCCCCTCCTTCCCTACCCCACCCTGTGTGGGATCCTGACGCTGGGCTTGCCCACGCCTCTGAACTTTGCCTCTGAATTTGACTCAGCTTTGCAAAGCAGTCCAGCCCATGGGGAGGACTATGCAGCCTCCTGACCACATAGCACTCTCTCCAACACAGCTGACCCCCCTCCGGCCCGCCCTGTGGCAGACACCTGACCCCAGCATCAAGGCCACTGTCACCTTTTCCCATACACCCACTTCTCTCAGATGACTCATCCAGGATGCTTGCTCTGTTTTCATGTTTGCCCAGCTGCCATCTGAGCTGCACCCTGCTTCTCCAGCCAGTAAAGAGCCCCAGCCTTGTCCACTCACCCCAGGGCTGGTGTTTGTTCAAGGCCACGGGTGTGCTGTGAATGGCCTGAAACTCCTAATGTACCCTCTGGCTGTCATCCCCTGCCTTGTCCCCGATCTGGTCTGAGGCCCTACAAGAGGCCCCCATTCCCAGGGGTGGGTAACATGGGGATCTTGGCTGCAACTTCTTTTGGAACTAGGGTCAGGAAAGGAAAGTATACCCAGAGGGTCGGTTTCTAAACTGATAGGGACAGGCCTTGAGGGAGCACTGGTAGGGCTGTGGTTTAGGAAACGGAATATAGTACTTCCTGCGACTGTCAGCCCTGCATCTCAGCACACTTCTGGTTGCCTTGGCAATTCAACAAGTTCAACTTCAGCATTCGTGTCTACTCAGGCAGGCTGTGACGGGACCCCTAGAGGTGTGCTGATCTTCAGAGGGCCAACAACTTGGCACTCAGGATGACCTTCAACTTCTTGCTGTATTAACTGGCCTTGGTTTTCCCCCAGCTACCTGCATGATCATAGGATCCTGTCCAGCCATCCATCCGTGCATCCATCCATCCGTGCATCCATCCATGTATCCATCCATCCGAGCATCCATCCATCCATCCATGAGTCCATCCATCCATCCATCCATGCATCCATGCATCCTATCCTTCCATCCATCCGTGTGTCCATCCATCCATTGATCCATCCATCCATCCATCCATCCGTGCATCCGTCCATCCATCTGTGCATCCGTCCATCCATCCATGCATCCATGCATCCAAGCATCATCCATCCATGCATCCATCCATCCATGCATCCATCCATCCATCTATCCATCCATCTGTGCATCCATCCATCCATCCATCCATCCATGCATCCATGCATCATCCATCCATCCATCCATCCATCCATCCATCCATCCATCCATGCATCCATCCATCCATCTATCCATCCATCTGTGCATCCATCCATCCATCCATCCATGCATCCATGCATCCAAGCATCATCCATCCATCCATCCATCCATCCATCCATCCATCCATCCATGCATCCATCCATCCATCTATCCAGCAGTTGTTGAGCACCTGCTATGTGGCTGGCCTCACACTGGCTTCTCCAGGCAGGTGTTCCTGGCCCTCCAGGTCAAACAGGAATGCCTCTGTGGGTCCAGAGGTAGCTAGATAACATGGAGGTCAGGAGATCCATAGGTATTTTTTACCAGCACATATGTGAGCCCATTTAGAAGATACTCTCAACACATGTGCACCGCAGGCCTGCCTACCACCTTCTGCCAGACCCTTCGTATATACACATAATTTGCATAAATACAATCACACTCCACGTACTATGATCTGTTTTCTCGCACCTACCGCTGCATGGTAGACAGCTTTCTATACTGATACCTGGAGATTGTTCTTACCCCTGCTCAAAGGCAGCTTTGTGGTACTCATTGTAAAGATGTAGCATTGGTTTGTTCAACCAGCTCCCTATTGGTTTATGCTTACGCTGTTGCAATTTTGGGCTAGTTCCTGAATCGTTTCTATTTCCTCTGCAGTCATCTTCTTCTATTTGCTTCTCTCGGTCTCTCTGGTGTTGGAGGCTATCCTAGCATGCTTGGTGGCTCACATGCTTGGTGGCCCTCCATTCCTAGTTGAGAGTGGAGCACCCAGCACCTGACTGGTGTGGAGTGGGGGGGGCAGGGCTTTCCTTTGTGGCATGGAGGGAGGAGTCAGCCATCTCACTGGAGAGTTTCGAGGGGAAGTGTGTTAGTTTGCTAGGGCTGCCTCAAACTACCGTAGACCTGGGGGGTGGGGGGACTCAAACAAGAGACATTTATTCTATCAGTCCTGGAGGCCAGGAATCCAAGAGCAAGCTATCAGCAGGATTGCTTTCTTCCGAGGCCTCTCTCCTTGGCTTATAGGTGGTGTCTTCTCCCTATGTCTTCACCTGGTCTGTCCCTCCCTGTGTCTGAACATCCTCCTGCTGGGATGACAACAGTTATATTGGATTAGGACCCATCCCAGCGACCTCATCTTCACTTCCTTGCCTCTTGACATTCAGCTCCATGTCCCCTTCCTCCTGTGGAATCCGTCACCACCCTCCATCCACTTTCTGACTTCTAAAAATGTGTTGGAATTTGTGCTGTTGTTCCCATGGCCTTCTGTTTTATTCCTTTGCTGTCATTACACTGAGATCTTGGGAGAAAGACGAGACAAATGTACGTATTCAGTCTCCTGTGTCTCCCCAAAGCCTCCTGGCTTCTCCCCCAAGAAGAGGGAACGAGCCCCAGCCTGCCAGGGAGGGCTCTGAAGCAGGATCCGGTGGGGAGGGCTGTAGCTGCCTGGAGCTTGGGTGCAGCCTGTGGAGCTTCCCTTTGAATCCTGAATCCCTACTGCTGCTCAGAGAGGGAAGGAGCCTCCCTCGGAGGCTCAGGTCCCCAGGGCCTGGCACCTGCCTTGCCTGCCAGACTCCTCTCCCCCAGTGATGTCATAGGTGTGACACTCTCAATCCAGAGACAAGGTGGGTGTCTGACACCTCCAAAATAATACGTGTTTTCCAAACTGTTGCTGAAGCTGCTAAAATGTTTTTTAAAACCATTTACACTTCCCTTGATACAAGGCAAATACCTTCTGTCAGCTGGGCGTGGGTCGGGTGGGGGCGCCCGAGACTGGAGAAGCCAGATCAGAGCAGCCCCAGGCCTCGGGGCTCCCCGGGACATGAGAGGGTCTCGGGGGAGACCCAGGCCTTGGGGGGGGACGGGCCCTGTGTCTGCGAGGGAGGGGGACCTCCAGGACAGGCAGAAGGGCCAAGCAGCTGTTACAAGATAATCCGCGTTGACAGGGATCTGTTTGGCTCTGGTGAAATTCCAAGGCCTCTCTGTGTCCTCGCAGGGGTGCGGCTTTATATCTGAGGTTACACCCCCCCCCCCACTTCTGGCTTCTGTTTTGGAAGGTCTGAGCTCATTGAGGAGCTGTTCTGGGGAAAAGGGACAGAGGGGATGTCTTTGAAAGACACGAGACAGATCCAATGACCAAAGCTGAGAGCAACAGGATTTACTGGAGGCTAGGAAGAGATGGGGTTCCCTGGGTCGTGAGTGAGGCCAGCCTGCGCTGTGCCCGTGTCCCCAGTGCAGCACTCGTGTGTGTCAACCGCCGGGTGACTATAAGGAGGCTTGGGGCCACGAGGGCCACTTCCCATCGTGAGAGCTTCAGCACTGTCTGCTTTCTCCACGGGCAGCATCTGGGAGGCAGGGCAATCCTGCTGTCTGCCTCAGGGGCTCACTCCTGCAGAGGACGTGAGACTCACTCCTATCCGACTCGAGAACCCAGCCGGAGGAGGGGGAAGAGCCAGAAGTTCCCGGTACACTGGGGAGTGGCAGGGAGGGACTGTCTGGGCCCTGTGGTGTGCACACCACACCACACCTGCTCACACCACACGCACTCATCACACGCACACCACACACCATCCCATTGGCACCCATTCACCAGCCAAAGACATACCCAGCTAAAGTTCCTCTGCCGAGCCTGCCACGTGCTCACTGAAGGAGGGGCGCCCTTTCCCTGCCTTCACCTTCTGCGGCCCCCACAGTGTTTGAAGCACCCCAGGCTGGTGAGAACTTCGTTAACTTCTCCAGCCCAAAGCCACGAGGAGGCAGGAGACAGGGAGCAGCAAAGGAATGCGGTGTAGGAGCTTCCCTGGGCAGGACCCTGCTCACTTATCCTGAATCCCCCGCAGGGTCCAGCCTCGCCTGGGAGCTGGGGCCACCAGTGGGGGAGCCCCCATCAAGGATGATAATACCCTCTAGTTCCATCCACATCATTGGTTGCTGAATGCAGAGGCGGCCAGCCCTCTGGCCTCACCTGGACACAGGGAGGAATGGTGCGTGGATGCAAGCAGGCCCAAGCCAGGGCAGCTGAAGCGCCGTCTGACCAGATGCTCTCTGCCCATCCTTGGCCTGCACCTCTGGCCATCCCCAGGTTCAAGGCCATTCGTCCCAGAGATGCCTGGTCTGGGGCAACAGGAAGTCGAGAGCCCTCATATCCACAAATGAAACCCCTGTGGGAAGTGACAGGGCCTGGCAAGAAGGCTGGCGGTCTTTGGAGCCCTTCCTTGGGGTCCCCATGGCCACTCCTTGGAAACCCAGTTCTAAGGTCCCTAGAACCAGTGTCAGCATTACAGGCCCTGAGCCGGCTCATGACCTTCTAGTCTGCCCTCAGTCCTCTGAGACAGAGCACCCCCAGGACAGGGCTCAGGTCTGTTCCTGTCTCTGTCCACCTCCAGCCACCTTCCCACCTCCCATCACCATAATGGTTGCAGGACCAGCACATGCTCGGTGCTTAATAAATGTCTGCTGGGTGGCTGTGGGGACAGATGGATGGATGGACAGATGGATGAAAAGGGAAGGACAAATAGTTGGATGGATGGATGGACAAACAGACAGATGGGTGGGTGAGTAGATGGATGGGTAGGTAGATGGACAGTTGGATGGTTGGGTGTTTGGACAGATGGGCAGAGTATGGTTGGATGGGTGAGCAGATGGACAGGTGGACAGAGGATGGACAGATGGATGGGTGGATGGATGAATGGGAAGGTGATAGATGGACAGACAGCTGGACGGACGGACAGATGGATAAGTAAATGCACCATAAGAAGGCACCAAAAGGTCAATAAAGGCTTATTGATGGACTGAAGCCGTAGCCCTAGCTATGGATGAAATTCTTTTAGGAAACAGAAGAAGCTTAACAACATCCCAGGAAAAGGGCCCAGGTGTTGATGTGTTCTTGCAGGCTCCATGCCCAGTGCTCCTGTGGTCTTGCCATCAGGTTTCCCTCCATCCTCCCCGTGCCCTGGTTACCCCCCTTCCCCTCTCCAGCTTGGATTGGGCAGTCACAGCCGGAGACACAAACCTGGCAGGCACGTGACTGCCCAGATGAGGTTTCTGGGGAGCAACGACTGTTCCCCGCCCGAGTGTAACTGCAGGCCCAGCAAAGGCTGTGGGCGTGGAGCAGCCTGGCGGCACCTCCTGCCCCTTCCCTCCCCTGCTTCCTGTGGTCGTTAGCCGGACTGCCAGTATGAGTACACTAAGTGGATCAATAGCATGTCAGCCGTTTGCCGAGAGCAAGCTGCATCTATCAAGGGCTGAGTGACAGCTAATCATTTTTCACCTGGTGTTCACCCTTGCAGAGATCTGCGGGCTCTGCTGCTGGGCCTGCTGGAGACCAGGAGGCTGACAGACCCTGCCCCGCTCCCCTGCAGGCTGAGGGCACCCTCCCAGGCCCCATTCCCGCTCCCCGCATGCCCTCCCGCATAGGGTACAGCTTAGTGGGAATGCGTGCACACCGGGGCTTGAGCACGCGTGTGCCTGTGAGTGTGAGCATACCTGGAGGGTGCATGGCTGGCCTTTGGGGCACACCTGAGGGCTCTTCTGCCAGTGTGTGGCTGTATTGGTGTGACTGTGTGTCTGTCTGTATGTGTGTGTCTATCTGCGTGCACGTCCGTGCAGCTCTCTGAGGGTCCGTGTGAGCGTGTGCACACACAGGCGTATAGGAACGCACATCTCTGTATGTGGCGCTGTCTAATAAAGGTGTGTGCTCAGTACCTGTGCTTGTCATCAGGTGCTGCTGTACATGCCAGAGGCTACAGCCCCCCTGGGTACTCCTGAGTCCTCTCTTGGGGAGGGGAGTGCTTGAACGATACCCTACGCTGGGCCATCTCGCTGTCACTCCCGCCCTAGCTGGTACCTGGAGCTCTGTGCTCACTCATTGTGCCTTTCCTGCTGGGGAAAGCAGGTGCCAGAGGGAGGAAGGGAGCCTGAAGGGACGAAGGTCCTGGGTGGACAGGAATATTTCTTTTTCTTTTTAAAGTTTCTAAAGTGTGTTTATTCTTTTTTTTAATTATTTAAATTCAATTAATTAACATATAGGGTATTATTAGTTCAGTGAGTCATCAGTTGCATATAACACCCGGTGCTCATTATATCACGTGCTCTCCTTAATGTCCATCACCCAGTTACCCCATCCCCCCACCGACCTACCCTCCAGCAACCCTCAGTTTGTTCCCTATGATTAAGAGTCTCTTATGGTTTGTCTCCCTTTCTGATTTTGTCTGGTTTTATTTTTCCCTCCCTTCCCTTATGATCCTCTGTTTTGTTTCTTAAATTTCACATATGAGTGAAATCATAGGATAACTGTCTTTCTCTGATTGACGTATTTCACTTAGCATAATACCCTCTAGTTCCATCTACATCGTTCCAAATGGCAAGATTTCTTTTTCTTTTTTTTTTTTTGATGGCTGAGTAATATTCCATTGTATATATACCACATCTTCTTTATCCATTCATTTGACAGGAACATTTCAGTTGAAAGGGGCGGCATCAGGTAGGGCTGTATTCAGGTGCTGTCTCGGCATCAGAACTCAGCTTCTCCATTCCTCCCCTCTACTTTCCCCTACGTGCTTCACTGCCAGGCAGCCTCACCCCTAGGGGTGGCCGTCACATCTCCACGCTTCCACTGTCCCTCTAGCCTCATCACCTGATGCTCCTTGAGCCAATTCCTATGGCTGGGGGATGGACTAAACTGTAGGATCACATGCCCCTGTGGTGTGTACCACAGGGTCTGAGAGCAGGGGAGGGGAAGGTGGTTGCAGTGGGACAGGAATGGGAGATTTGGTCGGTGGAAGCTGTGTAAGGGTACTTTTCTCCCTACCTGAGGTCTCGCGTCCCAGGCATGAACAGTTGCATCCCAAAGGGCCCTGGGCCTGCCTCCTTGGTGCCCCCAGCACCCCCTACCCCCCGGGGGCTCACAGAAGCTACTACACAGGCCCTGGCTGAGGTTGGCTGTTCTAGCCTCTGACCATGTGCTTCCGAGCAGGATCCACTGGTGGTTTCCAGCCACCCAGGCCCTGAGCTGGCTCCTGCCCTTAAATCCCCAAACACTGGCCAAGCCCCATCTGTCTGATCCACTGTTGCCCCACCTTCCCGACAGACCCCAACCCACAGGCAGTATCTCTCCTGGCTGTGGGGCCTTGAGCCCTGAGCAGCCTCTCACAAGAAGGGGAAGGCGCTGGGCCAGGCCCCCCGCCGTGAGGTCAGGTACAGTGCGGGAGGGACTCCCCTTCCACAGTGGTCCACCCCTACCTCTGGGTCACAGCCAGAGGGGCCACGAGCAGCCATTCTGCAGAGTGTGGCTGCAGTCTTGCTCGGCAGGCCGGCAACTCTTCCAAGTCTCCATGAATAATTGAAAACCCCTTAAATGTGCGCCTGAAGCCTGGAGGACGCCCCCTCCCCCGTTGTGTGCAGGAGCAAGCTCAGACAATGCTGCCGGTGGGCCCCATCTGCCATCTACGGCACTGGGGTCAGGAGAGACCAGGCCCCGGCCTGCCTCTCCTGGGCCTGCCCCCTGCCCCTGCCCTCTCTCCTTCCCCACCTCCCTACCCTCAGAGCCCCCAGGGCAGGAAAGGGTCAGCTGGGAGGGCTTGCTGCAGATGGCAGACATGGCAAGCCCCCCTCCCCCAAGGGCTCAGGAGACAGGTGCGCCGACGGGCTTGCTTTGGGGTGGGGGCGGTGGTGCTACCAGGGAGGACGGACTCCAGGGGGACTGTCTCAGGGCCATCCCCGGGCAGGGCAGCACCCAGAGGGAGGCGCCACACCTGAGCAGACCCCACTAGGGGCCAGGCTAGAGCATAGCCAGCCTGCACCTGCTCCAAGGCATATCCCTGGAGGAGGGACCTGGCAGGTGATGGGTAGAACGGGCAGGTAGGTAGTGCTTGCCCTGAGCTCCAGGGAGCTGTGTGTGTGTGTGCATGCATGAGTGTGTGCATGCGTGTGTGTGTGCACGCGCGCACACTGAGGGGGGCAGATGTTGTGAGGGCCATGAGTGTGTGTGTGCAAGCGTGTCGCATTGTGTGGGTGCGGCGGGGGCTGTGCGGCTGGGCGTGGGGTTGAGGGAACCCACCTGGGCCTCCGCGTCTGTGGCTTTGCATGTCACACGTCTGCTCAGGACTGAGTGGTCCCAGAAGGGCGGCTGCCTTGGGCTCCAGGCTGACCCCCCCACAGCCCCAGGGCATCCTGTCCCGGAGCCCTCTGTCCACTGTTGGTGTCGGGGGCTTCTCTCAGACCCTCCCTCTGAGAGCTGAGCTTGATGTCCTAATCCCTCCAACCTGGAATTCCTGGTAATGACATTTATGAAAGGTGAAAATTAAAAACCAACTGCCACATGCTCTGGGCCCTGGGCCAGCCCAGCTCCCTGCCGGGCCCTGCGTGGGGTCTCAGAGTCCACACGGTTCTTCTCCTGGCTGTTCCGCTCACGTGGAGGAGCCTCCTTCCTCATTAGCACAAAGGGGTGACTCTACCTCATTTGTTCCCAATGCCACACGAGCGGGAGACAGGATTTCCCCGCAGCTCTGCCCTATCCTTACCTGGAACTTGGGGGGTCTGTGTAGGGGAGCCGAGAGAACCAGGCTCAGTGCTCTGCTGCAGGTCATCCCTCACCTCTGGCCCTGCCGTTCCCTGTCCCTTTGTGTCCCCTTGTGTCCCATCATCCAGGAATGGTAGATCCTTTGGAGAGACTCAGACCAGAGTGGCCTGGGCTCTGGCCTGGTTCTGTCCCCGTGAGCCCACAGAGAAGCCACCAGGATGGGTACGAGTATCACTGCTTGCTGTGGTGGGATGTGTCCCGCACTCTCTCTTCCCCCTTGAACCTGGAGAGGGTGGTCAGCTGGGCGTGGAGTAGCCCAGCTCTGCCATGAGGCCTTTGTGGACTGGGCAGAGGGCGCTGGGACCACTGATCTCTTGAGGTGACCATGCTGCCCGCTGGGAGCAGAAGATAGGGCAGGGGACGAAGCCAGTTGCTCTCCAGATCGCTGGGTAGGGGCATCGAGCTGCTTACATGTGAGACATCAGCCTGGGGGTGGTGGTGAGGCCCAGACCCTAGAGCTCCCTTCTGAACGGGAAACAGGACAGACTGGGTCTGCTTCCTTGGAGCAGAGAGGGCCACCAACCAGGTGCCTCTCAACGACAGTGCCGAGCACCCTGTCTGGGCAGGGGAAGGTCTGGCTCTGCTTCTTCATCCCAGCTGCTACAAAGGAGGGAGTTCCCCTGGTAAGGAGCAAGCGAGACGTGGCCAAGGGCTGTGAGCAGAGGCGGGGGAGGAAAACTTCAGGTCCCCTTCCTGCCCAGCCTCGGGGCCGCTGCTCCCACCCTACTCCAGCCCTCCAGCCTGTCCGCAATCCCTGATTGCCCCTGACCTGACAGTCCGCCTTCCAGCACAAGCTGAGATGATGCACTTGGTCCAGAATCACCTGGGGACCATGCATGGCCATGTGTCTGGCTCCCCAGAGGTGTCCCACAGGTCTTGATCACCCCTCCACCACCACCACCACCTCCCTGCAGGGGAAAAACCTGATATCTGGAGCATCCCCGCCCCCAGGAAGCCCTCCATCTGTAGAGCTCAGGGTGGACAACCTCGTGCTAACCAAGGAGGTGGGACCAGTTCCCATAGCAGCTCTCAGCACCGTCCAAGGGGTGTCCACTCTGTGGGAGCTGGGGACTGGGCGGTGGGCCTGTGTCTGTGTATGCATTACATGTGCACGGGCTTCTACAAGCCTGGGGCTTGTACATCCATGCCCATGCATGTCTGTGCACGTGTGTGTGCCCCAGAGTCCGGGCGTGGGCCACAGGGGGGGCCAGAGTCTGTGGCCGGGCAGGCTTCTGTTCCCAGCCTGAGGAGCAGTGACAGCAGAGCTGGGGCCGGGGGCCCGCCGCTTGCTGGGGGCTATGCATCTTGTCATGGCTGACTTCTTTATTAATCCCTTTTGTGAGCAGACTCAGGAGTTCATATTGTGAGTCTGGCCATTTGCTCCCGTTTCCCCCTGCACCCCCTGGGAGGAGGAGCACATATTAAATATTTGCGGTTTTGCTGCGTTAGGTTTTAAAGTTCAGCAGTAATTACCGTGACCAGGTGCCAAGTGAATCTGCTCCCTGGGGAAGGCTCCGCCGTAGCAGGGCTGGTGGCCCTGTTCCAGGCCAGCCTCTGTGTGCCGTTTGCACAAACCTGCATGCCTTCCCTTCCAGACCCCACTGCCTCACTGAGCCCCGAGCCCAGCCAGGCAATACCACCGATGGGTGGGATGTAGATGGATGCCCCACAGTGGGTGCTCTTGCCCGAGCACCGATGTGGGGATGCCGTGAGCGGAGCCTGGGGGACGAGCAAGCACCTTTGCCCCCCCAGCAAGGTTCATGGCCACACCTGCGACCATCCCGTCCACACTCATCCTGGAAGAGCAGAACAGAGCAGGCAGAACTGCTTTTATTTCCAGAATAGATTTTAATTGTTCAGTTCCAGACCCCCAGCCCGCCTCGTGTCAGACTGCATAGCCCTTCTTTCAGGTAAATTCAGTCCAACCCATGATTTCTTGGACAAATTCAGGGTAATTAAGACAGTGCCATCCGCTTTAGAAGTCTCTCCTGGTGCAAGCTCCTGGTTGGATGTAGCTGCTGCTTCTGGGGGTGGCTCCGGGGGCAGAGGTGGTGCCCTCAAATTTTCTGGGTAGCAGCTGCTTTGCCCCTTGGCTTTTCCTAGGACTACATGTCACACCCCTCAACAATGGCTGTTCTTCAGGGTAGCTGCCAGATCCAAAAAGTGGTGGGGGTGCCCGGTGAAGAAGAAGGGCAAGTTCAGGCTGAAGTATACCCCACGGACCTCATGCAGTCCCAGGAGGGAGCTCCTAGCCCAGCCCTGATACTTGGGTTTGACCGGCATCCCAGATGCTCTTCTGGCCATCCAGGCACCCAGATGTGCACCTGCCCTCAACAGGCTCACGGCCCACTGGGGGAGATGTGTGGGAGAGCCCAGAGCAGGGGAGGGGCGGAGGAAAGGAGGGAGGCAGACCCCACCCCTGACAGCTCCCTGAGTGGCTGTGAGCTGGGGGTGAGAGGAGTTGGGACCCCTTGGGAGAGAATGCACCATGAGGCAGGCTTGCCCCATTGAGGGAGCCTTGGGCCTCTGGGCAGAGGTCAGCTCACACACCACAGGGTATTGGCTGCACCAGTTCAACTTCTAGGCTCACCCTCAATGGACCATATCCAAGTCCTTTGGGAGGGGCTGGGAACAGACGAGAAGGCATCTCACCAAATGCCAACAAAGCATTCTGGCATGAAGGGGCTGCAGGAGTTGGAGGGAGGGGAGATGGGCCCACTTCTGTGCTGTACCAGGATGCCCTGCCTTTTGGCCATCCCTCCAGCTCCAGGCCTCAGTTGCCAGGGGAACTTAGAGGGAAAGCCAGTGGAAGCCCAAGGGGAAACAGGCTTCAGTTGAGGTGTGTCTGGGGCAGCAGTCTCATCTGAAGGTTCAGCCGAGGGTGGACCCATTTTTAAGCTCAGCCACATGGCTGCTGGGGGGTTCCTTCCTATCAGGCTTGGCCTGAAAACTCCCTCAGGTCCTTGCCGTGCGAGCCTTTCCCAGGAACAGTTCACAATATGGGAGCTGGCTTCTTTCAGAGTGAGTAAGCAAGAGAGGGCAGACAAAAGAGAAGGCTGGGCATCTTTGTAACTCGCCCTCAGAAGTGACATGCCATCCCGTTAGCTGTGGCCGGCCCGCGCTCACAGAGGGCGGGTAACAAGGGCACAGGAGCTGGGAGGCTGACCCCCGAGGTGGGCTGTGATTGAGGGGCTTTTGGTGGGGTGGGGGGGAATGGCGTGTCCTGGTTTACAGTCGCAAAGAGACCACCCTGGCTGCTCTGTGGAGAAAGTTGAAGCCAGGGGACCATTTGGGAGAAACCTTTACTTCACTGGGAGCTTCCCTATCGGCAAGGTGGGTGTAGAGCTCATAGTAGAGCCTTCCTCCGAGAATTAAGTAAGATAATACAGGACCATGCTTGGCACGGGGACGGATGGACACGTGGGCTTTGCTGTTGCCTCCTCTAGGGTCTGGCATTGGCCGCGGCCCCCTCCAGTTCACTGGGGGTGTCTTTCTGTGAGTGCGAACAATGATTGGGACAAGGTTTGGGTTCTTTTTTTTTTTTTTTTTGAAGATTTTATTTATTTATTTATTTGACAGAGAGAAACACAGCGAGTGAGGGAACACAAGCAGGGAGAGTGGGAGAGGGAGAAGCAGGCCTCCCGCCGAGCAGGGAGCCCGATGCGGGGCTCGATCCCAGGACCCTGGGATCATGACAAGGTTCGGGTTCTTTCTGGGGAGCTCTGGGCCCCGTATAGGAGGGTGCGGCCAGGTTCCCTGGTTCACCCAAGAAGAGCCTGGGCAGAGGACAGATGTGATGATGTGCTCTCCTCGAGGGCTCCCTAATGCCCCGTTTCCACCTGAAGCAGCTCACCTCAGGGAAACAGGAGGGCCACCCAGCACCTCTGGGAGACTGGGACACAGGCATAGGGGGTCCCTTATCCACCTGCTGGGACAGCCTCCGCTTCAGCCCAGCCTGGTCTGCCACTGCCCTGAGCACCGAGCGTGGTCCGCATCACCCCACAGGTGCTTACTGCAGACACCAGCCATAGGTGGGGTCTCCAGGCCACCCACACTGCTGACCAGCAGACCACAAACTGAGGGGTCCCACGATCCCTTCTATTTGGATAATTCACTAGGATGACTCACAGACCCAGGGCGTGCTCTATTCACAAGAACAGCCTTATTATAATGGATACATAGGGCCAGGTCTTCGAGGGTCCTCAACAGAGAGGTTCCAGGCCCTTCCCCCATGGAGCCCGAGCACATCACTCTCCCAGGACCGTAGCGTGCCCACCTCAGGGGAGCCTCGCTGTCCAGAGTTTCTGTGGAGGTTTCAGTGGGTAGGCATGATTGTTTAATCATTGACCACATAATGGAACTCAGTCTCCATCACCTCACCCCTCCTCGGTCAGGTGCTGAAAGTTCCAACCCTCTAATCAAGCGGTTGACCTTTCTGGTAACAAGCCCCCATCCTGAAACTGTCTGAGGCCCACCACCAGTCACCTCGTTAGCATAACAAAGACACCTGTCACTCAAGAAATGCCAAGGGTTTGGAAGCTCTGGATCTGGGAGTCTGGAGACAAAGACGGGTTCTACTCTTTGTTATACCACAGTCCGGTCCCACGTGAATGGGTCCCGGTGAAATGCAACTTTCAGCCTTATTTCCGGATCCATTTATATCCCCCCCCCCCGGTTTTTCCTTCTTCCGTCAGACCCGCTTTTAATTTATGCTATCATTTCTTGTATGCCGAGGTGGAGTAGAATAGATAATTATCACTGGTTCCAGCTTCAGCTCCAAAAGAACATGTGACCTAAGAGCAAAGACTTCCTGTGTGTGTCACCTAATGCCTGGGAGCACCGCGTTCCGGGGCCCCGCTCCACACCTGCAGCCTGAGGCAGACACTGCGGTCACTGAGCTTGCGCATTTTCCAAGTCAAGGCTCCTTTCTCCGTGAGCAGACAGCGGCGGGGCCCTCTTGACATGACACAGGTGTGGCCAGGCCAGACCCCAGGCTCCAACTACCCAGAGAATACCTTTCCGTTGTCACCCCAACTGCAGGAGCTCTGTGAGGGGATGGGAAGGAGGAGGAAGAGCACCAGAGTGGCTCAGCACCCAGGCAAGGAAGGCACCAGGAGGGGAGTCTATTGGGAGTGGGGACCCACCTTCCTGCACCCAGAGCTGCCCCTAGCTGGGCCTTGCCTGCCCCCTCCTGCCATGCCCAGAGCACCACCCTGGGAGCCCTGACTCACCTGGAGTACCTTCCCTGCCTGGGGGGTGGGCAAGTGGGGGAAGAAGACCCTGCTGGGTAAGTTGGAGGTGAGATCCAAGACAACCATGAATATTCTGCAGTGGGTTCCCGAAACATCCGCCCGCCAGCATCAAGCCCAGCAGAGGGTGAGCAGGGTCTCTGTCCGAGGGTCCTTCATGCAATGTCCCTAGCAAGGCCAGAGACTATAGCAAATGTCAGGCCGGGAAGTCCCCGGCCCCGGGGGATTAGGAGGCATCCTTTAAAGCCATGAGCTTGCTGGCAGGCAGCAGTAGGCCTGGCTTTGGATCAGAAAATCCCAGCTGTTGGCAGAAACCGAGACAATTCCTGGAAACAGCCTGGCTGGGGGAAGATGGAAGAGAGGGGTGGGGGATAGCTGCAGACCCCCTCCCCTGCTGGCACACAGCCTCCCACCGCAGAGGCCACCTTGCTTCTCAGCGGGGAGTGTGGGGCATGTCCAGACGAGGCTTAAAACGCCTCAGACACAGAGGAAGCAATTGAGCTGGAGAAGAGAACTCAGGTTGATGGGAAAAGGCATCAGAGGTGCCCCTAGCTGCAGGAGAACTGGAACGGGAGAGGCGACTGTGCCTGCCTCCAGCCAAGTGCTTCCCCTTTGGACTCCCCAGCCCGTGGGCCGCCAGAGAGCTGGCTCTCATGCATTCTCTCCGTCCCCACCCACCCTGTGCTGGAGCACGGGATGTGCACATACACACGCAGACTCACACGCAAGCGCACACACTCACACATGCGCTTCGCTTTCCACAGCAGCCATAGAAAATCACCCTCCCTGCCTTCCACCAGAAGGATCACTCACACCTGTAAATGGGAGAGAGGGTCCTCTGCACCTGTTTCCATGAGGGTAGTGTTTTCTCAGGTCCCATCCCTCCACCTACAAAGAGGACAGCTCCCTGCCGAGGGGCCACAAGTGGCCTCAGCCCAACAAAGCCAAGACTTGTGACCCAGGAAGATACTGGGGGTGTGCTTGGATTGTGGGCCTGGCTCTCTCTGGGGGGCAGGGGTCTCTTGCCTCACTCCCCTGCATGGACCCTCAGCTGGGGACAGTCTTGGAGGCTGTCTCTGGAATCCTTGCCTGAGTTTGTGCTCCACTGAGTTTGGGGAGTCTGGCAGCACCCCAGGCTCTGCCCTTGGGCTGCATGGTTTGCTTTCTTCCTTCTTGTCCCCATTAGTTAGGGACAGGAAAGGAGGCTGGAGGACCCGCTAGAGAGTGCTTCGAAATCGAGGTGTTGTTTTGGAAGGCGGCAGGGAGGAATTAGCTGGGAGCTAGGTACTGACTGGGGTCCCGCGTGCTTTCCCCAGTGTCCTCTGGGATGCCCCTCCTGGTCTTCCCCCACTCCACCCACCTTTCTTCACAGCTGTGAGCATGGATGGAGTGGGGGAGGAGGCCACGCCAGGATCACATGGGGCTCTCCCAGACCCTGCCAATCAGAACAGAGGGCTGGGGGGGGTGGCGATCTCCCTTCTCCCTGCCCTGCCTGTGATTGGCACCTGGCTGCTTCTGGGGTCTCCAGAGAGCGAGACCTCACCTTTACAGAGAAGGCCCCTCTGAGGGCCCTTCTGGGGTACTGTTGGTTGTCTGCTTGAGCTTAGACTGGATACTCAGACCAACCAGGATGACCACTTCCTTGGCAGATGAGTGTCTAGGGGCAACTCTGGGGACATGGGGCACTGCAGGGGGTCCCATGTCTTTGGGGCTGTGAGAATGTCCTGTCCAGACTCCCTTCCTGTGCTTTTTTTTTTTTTAAGATTTTATTTATTCATTTGAGAGAGAGAGAGCACAAGTAGGGAGAGAGGCAGAGGGAGAGGGAGAAGCAGACTCCCCGCTGAGCTGGGATCCCGAAGCGGGGCTCGATCCCAGGACCTGGAGATCATGATCTGAACTGAAGGCCGACGCTTAACCGACTGAGCCACCCAGGCGCCCCTCCCTTCCTGTTCTTTAAGAGATTGGCTAGCACCAGCAGACACACCGGCCACCACCCAGTGCCCCCAACCCCACTCCATAGAAGGTGTGGGTCTGTGGCCATGCAGGATACAGCCCACAGCCCAGTCCCCAACACATGTGAAAGAATGGATATGTGCTATGTCATTGTCATTCCACATCCAAGTGCAGGACCAGTGGGACATGCGTTCAGAGCAGTCCCCAGCCGTGGGGATTGGCTGTGGTAGGATTCGCTGTGGCCATGATTAGAGCCAAGACGAATGGAGGAGACAGTTCGCTTCCCCATGCTGTCGGGCATCACAGTCAGCTTTTTAAAACCCAGGAAGAAGCGTTAGGACAGAACTCTGGGGAACGAATTGTCCCCAGGCAGTGCCTGGGCTGGTCACACTCTCCTGAAGTATGGCTGCCCTCCCAGGATGGGTGTCTCAGCTGACTTTTCCACTGGGCTCCCCTGGGCCTTCTCCAGTTTGCTCTCTGCCCAGCCCAGTCCCCTCGCCTGATCTTGGGCTTCTCACTCTCCCCGGGACTGCCTGTTATGTTGCACTGGCCTTTGAGAGTCATGCACCTGTCCCTAGGCTGTGACTCAGTGCTTATCTCCAAGTCCTGGAGAATTTTCTCCTGTCATCTTCAGCAACAAGTGGTTGCAGTTTTCATCATCATAAGACCAAAAAAAAAAAAAATTTAGCTGAGAAAATAGATATGTGCCTTGTACTCTATGCTGGGAACATCTTGACATTTAAATCCAATTACCCTTTTCCCATTCTTGATGAGGATATGACATGCAGCTAGAGAACATTCTGCTAGATAAATATATCATATTCTCTGACTGCTCAAAACTTCCCAGGGCTGATCTGGGGAGCCTGCGCCCCCAACCCCTGCCAGTCACCATCAGCCTGTGGGAGAGGGTAAGGTCATGGACCTGTCAAGTGAAGAGCTCAGGTAATGTTTGAAAAATTTGGGCAGCATTTGACCCCTGCCCTTCTCTGAGCCATTAATTGGGAAAAATGGAACAACTATAGAAGCAGGGGGACTCTCATCAACCTTTATAAAGAGCCTGTGGTCATTCCGAGTTCCCCATCCCTGGGCTTTCAGCAAAATGCCACAAACCAGTTGGTTGGTGGGATTAATGAAACACATTCCCATATTCCTTCAGAACTCCAGTGGTCTCGGAAGCAAAGAGTAATTGACTCCAGATGAATCAGGAAGCCAGCAAGGAGCCCTTGTACTGTTATTCTGATGTAAATACTAGTTCTCTTTGACATCCGGAGAGATGGAAGCCACGTTCCTTACCAAGTGCACAGACCTGTCCCTGGCTGGAGAGAGACGGTGGGAGGAGAGGAAATTGCCAGGATTAATTAAGGCCACGAGAATCTTGCCTCCTCTGCCTTCCAGAAGGGCTCCCTGGTATGGGCTGTGTCCGAGGAGATCAGGCAAAGCTCTCCACCCCAAACCTGCCCTGCTTCAGAAATCCATTTACCACTTAAAGTTACAGGGTTTGCCTTGACACTCCTCACTCTATTTTCATCTGTGAGAGAGAGAGAGAGATTGAGGGAGAGAGAGGGAGCGTTGGAGCCCAAGGCAAATGTAAGTTCATGGAGATTTAGTCTCATTTTAACTTAGTTCCGAACACCTGATCTCTTCCCCAGCCTTGACTGTTAGCAGCCTGAGCTGACTCTTCTCTCCACCCCCAGAAGGTGGAGGATAATCAAGCAGAGAAAAGTTACCCCACCCAACTTCACCCATCCCCCAGAAATCATCAAAGCAGAAAATCTTCCCTCCCTCCCCTTCCATCAGGGATGGGTGACCAGCTCTTTCTTCCCCAGAGGATCAGATCATCCTCAGAAACCCCACACAGTGTTTGTAGCTGTTCATCCCAAATTAACACTGTTGTTTTGGCCTGTGTGCTCAGCACTGGTTAATAAATAGAAATTAAATCATTCATTTACTTTTTGCTGCAAATCACAGTGTGAAACTCGAGTGGCACTTCGGTTTGTGAATATGCACGGGTGTGACACTGTGCATCTGCTTGTGTGCTAAATGGAATTTAAGACTCACTCCATCAGCCCTAAAGCACCATTCCCAGGAGTTCACGTGTATTTATGGATTTTTACAAAAGCACATTTTTGTCTCTTTTAATATGCCCTGAATGCTTAGGTAAGAGTTGAAAATGAGATCTCTCTTCTCTGACATCTACGCTCTGGGCATCTCTCAGGAAGAGAAGGTCAAAGGATCTGATGAGGTCTTGGCTGACAGACAAGATGCCCTAGAGAGCCAGACATGCCCACATCCTGGCAAGCGGCGCCTCATGCTAAAGTCTGGTGCAGTCTGGTTAGAGGAGGCCAACTCTCAGAAGCAGGGGTGGGGATGCGGACCCTGTCATTTTCCTTATAAGTCCTTACATATTGCCTTTAAAAAGCAAGAATGTGTTCTAGTGTGTTTTCGAAATCAATTTGCAGTAGATGCTTGTAACTTATCCTGAATTAGATGCCAATAGGAGGCTGTGCTGGAACCATCCAGCAAATGGAGAAGCTCAAACTGGTGCATAGGCGCAAATCTCACACAGCTCCCTCCAAGAGTGCCTCACAATGGGTGTGGGATTCCTTGGTGGATATCCCCAATCCATGAGGGCAAGGGGACCCCTCCAGTGACCCCCAGGGACCTTTCTCAAGTCTGTTGGTATATTTGCAGAACTGTCTCATGGAAACCACATGCCATACTAAGTTCAAAGTCTGAGTACCTGCCAGACTGAGAAGACTCGGTGTTTCCCTGTGGGCTTTCAGCCCATGTGGCCATGTGCCTTGGGACATTGGGTCTGGGACAAAGATAAGCTGCTGGACCCAGTCAGCTCAGAGAATTAGTGGAACAGTCTTCCCAGGAAGCAGAGAATCACACTGGAACCGATCAAGACTGGTCATTTAAGACACACTCTTAAACTCCTATCCCAGCCAAAGGTCCAGACCATGGATCTTGACATTTTGGGGCCTCCCTCTTTCTCCTGCCCACCCTCTCTCTTACACACACACACACACACACTCTCTCTCTCTCTCTCACACTTTGCCCACCGTTTGAAAAGATTCAAGGACCCTTAAAAACCATTACACTTTCACGTCCTTGGACAGTGAAACTTCTCTAGAGATATATGATTTATTTTGGTATCAGCTCCCGGACTGGTATCTTGTACATGTACAGATCTTGGCTTCTGAGCTTAGATGTGGACCTTGAGGAACTGTCCTCGATGTTAAAACTTGCTCTTGGCCATGCTGATGGCCAGGACCTCACGTAGGTTATCCAGGAGAACAGAGCCTGGGGCTAAACCCATGCAGAGTAACATTAGGTGCTGTCCATTGTCCTGAAAGTGCCCTCCCTTCTTCCAGTTGTCTGAGCTGACACCACGGGGTCCCATTCTCAGAGATTTCTGTGGTGCCAGGTCTCAGTCTGGTTTTGATCACCTCCTTACTGATTGCTCTGTTTCTTGGTCCAGCTTAGATCCCAGCCAGAATCTGACCTTTTGCTTCCATCATGCTCCTCAATCTGACGTGATCCTGACAGATCTAAGTCAGCTCTGCCTATGACCTCAGGGCTGTCGGCCCCTGAATGAGAGTTGGCCTCTGACCACAAAACTATATTTCCACTTCAGCCTGTTGCATGTTGGATTCCCTGGGAAAACAGAGATTTGTGTGCAGGAAGTTTATTGGGAAGATATTATAACAGAGGAGAGTTAAATTAGCTTTGGAACAAACTATGAACATCTGCTGTTATCCATTCCAAGTCAACGTGAACTGTTTCTGATACTCCTTTTTGACAGGGATGGAAAAGAACCTATTTGTCAGACCAGTGGTCACATACCTGAGGCCACGTAAATCTTCTCTAGCTAAGATACCACATCTGACACAGTGGTCACAGTTAGGGCCACGGCTTGATAGAGTTCATGGTCATCTGTCATCCTCCAGGACCCATTCATCTTTTGTAGGGACAAGACTGGTGAGTTTCATGGGCATTTGTTGGTATGACTAGTCCTGAACTTTTAGGTCTTTAAAGGTAGCACTAATCTCTGCCATTCTTCCAGTAATATTACCTTTGATTCAGTATCTTGGTTCAGGTGATGTGGTAATAGGTGATATTTCCACTAGGCCTTCCTTACTATGACATCTCTTGTCCCAGGGCTCAAGGACATGGAAGTTCTGCCAACTGTACACCCAAACACTGGGGGGAAATGATCCCTGGGGTGGGGGAGTCTTTGAACCCAACTTGAGCCAGACTTGGGCTATTTATGACCTGACCTCTGTATGTCCTCACCAGGGAGGCTACAGTGACTCTTCAGATTGCCAAGGATCAAATCCCCATGTGTAAATGTCAACTCAGACAAAAATCTAGACATGTTTGGGTGTTCCCTCCCCCCACAGTGTACATTTAACCAAATAAATGACTCCAGGTCACTTTGGGGAAGGACCAGGGAAACTTTACACTTGCCATGATGTGATAAGAGTTCTACCTCTTGGGGACCTAACCTGTCCTTCAGTCATTGAGTTCTGGATCTGGAAACTGGCCAAGGGATTGTGCCCTGTTATTAGGACAGCTGCCCTTAGCCTCCTGGTTCTCCACCCCTGATTTCTTCTAGTTGTATGTATTGGTCAATACCTTTGTTGGCCACCCATCTTTCCTGCCCTTAGGAATGTCTTGTTCTAGTAACCATCCTCATAGCTCGCTGCAGGTCAGCTCCTCTTGGCTGCCACACTGACAGTGCTGCTCATTAAGATTCATTTATGATGCCTGAATACCACCATGTGACTTCTATTGTTTCAAAATCCTATTGTTTCCCATTGGTATCTGGGAATCCAGGTCTGTAATGGCATCTCCCACATTCATCCCTATCCTACAGAGGAGAGCCATGTCTGAGCTTCCATTGATGCTGGTGCCCCTCCTACCAATGAATTCTCTATTGCTTTAGACAAGGGAGTAGCCTCCAGGCCCTCCCACAAAACATAGTCATGTAGTGGGTCCTCCAGCCTTTCATAGATCACTCTAGCACGGTCACTTCTGAGAGCCCTTTGATCTCTTCTTCCAGGGTCTGCCACAGCAACTCTGTCATTTCTGCTTCATTTGGTGTGGGCCACGGCCTTCTCTGTGGTTCTGAGAGCATCCTAGCAGCATGTTAGCATCATCATCTGGGGTCCTTGCCATACTGTTAAATCCTGTATCCCAGGAGAATGCTCCCTTATAAATTATTCCTCCTTATGAAATTTTATGTTCTGCTGTCTTACTTGAGATCCTCAGAATCAAGTTTGGTGTATACCCCCTGGCTCCCACCAGGACCTGTTTCCTGGGTCCTTCACCTCTTTCTGGGTGTGGTCCCCTTCCTCTTCAAATGCATCAATCCAGATGTCCCCATCCCATTTCTCAGGGTCCCGTTCCTTCTTCATGGTGCCTGACATTGCTGAAAATAAACCTTCTCTGGGGCTCTGCCACTCTTACCATTTAGACCTGGAACTGCCCTCCTGCTGCAGAAGACACGAGTCTCTTGATAGGCTGCCAAAGAGGCAATAGTCAACCAATTTCATTGTCCCTAAATTACTATTTGCTCCGTATTTCTCAACCTCTTGATACATTTTGGTACACACCTGTGCACTTGCTTCCATATGCCATCCTAGTTCACTCCCAGTAAAAAATTTAACAGTTGCATTACTGCGTCTTGCCAGGGGCTATCTGCGCTCCACCTACAGCCAGTTCTGGGGTCCTCATTGGTGGCTGGTTGCCAGGCGATTTGAGTCTAACGTTTCATCTTAGCATCTGCTTTCTCTGACCACTGGCACCAACTGTCACATTCCTGGGGAGTAGACTCAGAGGAGGTGCAGGGAGTATATGGCAGGGATGGGAGGAGAGGATTGACACCTGTGGGGAGAAGGGAAGGAAGCATAACTGGGCAGGGGGAGAAGTCAGACTGTGATGTAGCCAGCCACAATTCAGGACAACTCTGAATTGATGCAAGAGGTCTGAGCCTTTTTACTCCACATCAGCCCATTTCTGGTTATGGGCAGCTCCCAGGAAGAAGATGCAGCCTTCGGTGAGGTGACCTTCCATAGCCCAGAGTGATCTCTGGATGGAATCTGGGTTGTGAGCCATGTCACTGTGCTTCCATGGTGGCCACAGTGCCCCATCATCCCCCAAATTTCATCTGATTGCTGCCTTCACCTCTGGCTCCCAGCCCCCACTCACCGGGCCCCTCTGCCCCATATGACAAGGATTGTCTGAGGCTTAGTTTGTGTCTGAGGCTTAGTTTGGGTGGTGGGGAGACAGTTTTTCCAAATTGCTTTGCTTACTCCAGGATCATTGACATTTAACTGTAGCTGATGCTATTGAATTCAGTTCTTTTTTCAGTTTGATAAAAGCTTTTTCCTTCCAGGTATTGCCATTTGGTTTTTGAGATACAAGCACGATCTCTGCAAAACTGAAATAGCATTTTTCCCCCCACATAGCACTTTAGGGTTCTAAAATATGTTCACACAATTTTTTAGCGATTTAATTGAGGTATAATTTATATACAGGAAAACACAGTCATGGAGAGCTTTGACAAATGTATACCATCACCCCAATCGAGATATACAACATCTCTCTCACTCCAGAACATTCCCTCATGCCCCTGCTCACTCAACAACCCCCCCTTTGTCCCCGTCCCCCAGGCAACCACCGATCTTATTCTGTTGCTAGAGATTAGTTTTGCCTATTGTAGAATTTGATAAGTGAGATCCTACAGTATGTACACTATGGTTTCTTTTTGTTCAGAATGTTTGTGAGCTTCATCCCCATTGTCAGGTGTATTGGTGGTTTGTTTCTTTTTTGTGGACAGGTACGTTCCGTTGTATGGAAATGCCATCCTTCGTTTATCTCTTCCCCTGATGGTGGGCATGTTCTTAGAGCTTCTTATCCCAGCACACCTGGACAAGGCAGCACTGTCCTTAGTGAAGTGAAGGCAGGAGGTGGGACCCGTACACAGCCGTGCACCCAGGCATGATGGGGCCAACAGCTACCCCGCACTCCAGCATCACTTAGCAAAAGAACCCTAGGAAACAATGATCTAGCCAGATCACTGGTGCATTTTGTAATTTCTTCCAAGGCATGTATTATTTTCTAGAAAATGCTCTAGGCATTTTCTTTGGATGCTACTTGAGGTAGCATCCTGCCAGGCAGTATTAATCCTCCTTTTTAATTCAGGGTAATCGCAATTGAGGGGCTGAGCAGCAGAGCGATCGTTTTTGGCACATGCATGTCAAACGGACAATATATCATGACATCAGACATTTTGAGAAAATTGCTTTTCCTCCCTGAATGCCAAGTCATAAATAATTTCAGGTTGGGAAGAGCTCTGCTAAGTATGTGCTTGACTCCAGAGAGTGGCCTGTAAATAGTGTGAGTCCCAAAATAAAAAAATGAGTGGACAAATTTGTGGGGTCACTTGGAGTGTGGACCTTGGTATCAGTCCTTGTAGGAGATGCTGCGGGTGCGCTGCCCAGACCTGCTTTCCCGGTGGGTGTGCCCGGGCCCCAAGGCGGTGCAGGCTGCTGATGGCTCACAGCTGCGCCCTTCATCAGAGGCTTGACCTCCGCTGATAGGAGCTGCCTCTGGAAGGTGATGCCTTCCTCCTGGAGGTGGTCTACCACCAGACACATAATGGCAAATGTGTTTTGTTTGGAGGCAAGGGACAAAGCCCTGATTGGTAGCATTCGCTCCTTTCTCTAGTGTAAACACTCCCACTGTGGTCAATTCCAAGCTACGTAGCAGAAATAGATGATAAGTTGCTTAGGGGTATAGGGCACATGCAAATAATGATATTTAAAAAGGCAAAAGAATGATTCGGGGCGCCTGAGTGTCTAAGTCGGTTAAGCGTCTGCCTTCGGCTCAGGTCATGATCTCAGGGTCCTGGAATCGAGCCCCGCATTGGGCTCCCTGCTCAGTGGGGAGTCGGCTTCTCCCTCTCCCTCTGCCCCTCCACCTGTTTGTGCTTGCTCTCTCTCTCTCTCTCTCCCTCAAATAAATAAACAAAATCTTAAAAAAAAAAAAAAAGGCAAGAGAATGATTAACACAGAATTCACTATAGTGGCTATCCCCGGTCAGGGTGGGATGGAATGTCTGGGAGGGGCACAGAGGGACCCCATGATATCGATAAAGCTCTGTTTCTCAGACTGGGTGATGAATACCTGAGTGTTTGTGTTCTTATTCTCTATACTTTATATGTATATTTTATATGTATACTTTATATTTCTTTACATGCATACTTTATACATTATGTATCTTCTTCTGCATGAGTGAAATGTTTCATGACAAAAACAATTCTAAGGAAACCCTTTAAGCTTTGAACTTGATGTCACCTACACAGACAGGGCACGGCTTTGTAGCGGAGACTGCAGAGGCAGAGTGGAGACTGCTCTGGGCTTTGCCTGCATCCACCAGCTGGGTACAACTACCAAGTTCACAGTCCTAAGGAGTTCTGGGGTGGGGGAGAAGTGTGGTCCCTGGATGGAGATTGTCTTCTCCTCAGAGGGGCAGTAGGAGGAAGTGAATGAGGGGCCGTGGGGAGACTGCCCTGTGTGGCATCCCCTCCCACCAAGAACACAGGGGAAAGCTGCCCTCAGGCCCGATGCCAGGCCTTCCCCCCACCCCGCCACCCCCACCTCACCCAAAGCAATTCTTCTTTGGACCTGGAGGGGCTGTTAAATCCACAGCAGGCCACTGTTGGAGACTTCGCATTTGGCCCTTGAAAAATCACAGTCTAAATTGCCCCAGGCACTCTGCCCTGCTTCCCACCAGCTGTGGGTGAGCTTGCTGCGCCCTCTCCAGTTTTCATCACCAACCCCCCTTCCACACGCATGATGGCTGTGGTTCTGGAACTGGCCTGGCCCCACCGCGAGCCCCACAGCTCACGGGAGGTGTGGACTTCTGCCGCCAGATGGTGCCCCTTCAGCAGAACCTTCCTTCCCCGAAGTTCCTCTTCTGCTTGCAGCCTGGGCCAGGCTCCCAGCCGGGGAGGGGGACCTAGAGCATCTGGCCCCCACCCCCGGGGCACCCAGAGGCTCTTACTGCGTGAACACAACCGGGGGTTCCTGCGTGTACCTTCACCAGGCCCGTGGGCCCCGTGGTTCACACCGTCCTGTCATCTGGGAGACACAGTGGTCTTTGGGTACAAAGCCACTGGTTTCTCATTGTAGAGATGGTGAAACCAAGGCTGCAGACAGATGACTTGCTGCTGGCCGCCAGCTCTTGGGGGGAGGTAGGGGGTGGCCAGTGCAGGGCGGGAGGAGGGACCCCAGCTCAGGCGACCGCAGTTGGGACTGAAGGCAGAGAGCAAGGAGAGTCTAAAGAAAGAAGTCAGGCTAGGAAGCGCACGTCCCACAGGCACACACAGACACCTGAGGGCATCAGAGAAGTTCCAGAAGCTATTTCGGATAAGTCCTGGGCTGAGGCTGGAGGGAGATCCATGAGGAGAGTCCCACCCTGAGTGGGGCACACGTGGGGAGGAGGGGTCCTGAGCACTGAGTAGAGGAGGCAAGGGCAGCCCCGTCCCATGCTTAGCAGGTCCCTGTGGGACCCCCTTTTGCCACCACCAGCAAAGCACCACGAGAAAGCAGCAGGTGGAGAACAGGCCCTGGGGCCAAGGACAACTGCGTTCAAATCCTGGCTCAGCCACTGACCAGCTGTGCACCCTTGGGTGGCTTAACCTGTGTGTTTCTTGGTTTCTTCACGTGTCCAGTTGGGTCAAAATGGCACTGACCCCATGGGCTTCTGTAAAGGCCCAGTGCTGCAGGCTCTTTGCAGCTAGTGGGGACCTGGAATCCATCTCCTCGCCGAGGAAGACAGCTGGGTCAGCGTGAGGGCTGAGCCAGGCGGGGCTCTGCCCACCCGGTTCCTGAGCGGCCCCTGGGGATGGTCCCTCGGGTGGGTCCTGCAGCCCCTCCTTCGTCGGCAGGCCAGCCCACCCACGTCTCTCCGTGGAGGCACTGGGGGGTGCTGTGGATGGGCGCATCTCTGTGAGGCCCCAGGCTGCTGAAGCGGGACACCTAGCCTTCTAGGCCAGGGTCAGACTCCCGGGAAGGGGGAGCATGGCCCTTTGTGGAAGGTATAGTGCGGGGGTTCACACAGCACAGAAGGGTCGGGGGCATCACACCCATCAGGCGAGGGGCTGTGGCAGGCACTCTTGACCTCCATCTGTTCACCAGCTACCTCGCGGGAGTCCTGTAGGGCCTGAGGGCCCCTGTGAAGCCTGGAGCTGGGGCGAGTGGTGGTCCCAGGTCCCAGGTTCCCTGATGGGACTGAGGGACGCAGTGCTCAGAGACAGGCCAGTGGGGTGAGGCCTGGAAGGACCCAGACTCTGTGTCAGGCCTGCCTGAGAAGTGGGGACCCTCCCCGAGAAGGAGAGGCAGAGAGATCTGGAAACTGAGAGAGAAATGCCCAAAAAAAGGGCATCCTGAAGGGGATGGTGGCACTTAGGAGACCCTCTTGGAGTCCGTGAGTGGGGTCACGGGGCTCAACGAGGGTCGGGAGGATGCGTTCTTGAGCAGTGGCTTGTCAGGTGTGTGGGGAGGGTCACAGATAAATTCAGTTTTTCCAGCTGCCTGCAAAACTAGATGCCCTCGCCAGGGGGTCTGGTCCCCAGCAAAGGCATGAACGGGGACAGACCCTTTCTCCTCAGAGTCTCTTGGTCATTCCTCTCTGGGGTTATCTGGGCCCGAGGGCCCGTCCCTGGGGAGAAGCTGGAGTCAGCATCTCCCCATGTCCTGAGCCACTCCTCTCTCGGTGCCCCCCGCCCCCAGGCCTCCATCCAGGCCAGCCAGAGCCCAGAGGCTCCCCAAAGAGATTGCCACATCCCCACTGCACCAGCAGTCAGGCTCCTAAAGGCCCACCTTCTCAGTCTCCCTGTCAGGAGTCCAGAACTATTGATTCTCTTAACTGGTTGCTCAAAGGAGACCAAAGGAAAAAAACAGGCAAAGCAAAATCAAACAGGCTTTGTAGTTTTCCACAAGTCTGGGCACCAAAGACTCACGGTTCTCCCATGAGACCCCGGACACCAGGCATCCACCCGCACCTCCCCCAGGGGGTGGAGAGGCAGTGGGGGGCACCGGCCCAAGCCCCTCGGACCGAGCCTCCTTTCCAGGACAGCACCCGCCCCTCGGCAGCGGGCAGATGCACCCCCAGCAGCCCCTGCAGCCTTCTAGCCATGGCAGGGAGGGCCTGAGGATTTCATTATGAGCTCCGATTATTATCAAGTACAAGGGGGAGTGAAGGGGACATTATAAGCTCTCCTTTTAATAAGGAATCCCATTTCCTCTTGCATTTGGTTTTCTTGCAACAGATGCTGTTGCAGAAAATGGAACAAAATGGAAAAGATAAAAAGGCAAGTAATTAACTGGGCCCAAAAGCCTTCCCAGCAGATGTCAGGGACGGCGGGGCAGGGTGCCCAAGGCCCGCCCACCGCACCCTTGCCTGGCACGGCTGCCCGGCGGCTGCTTCGGGGACCCATATGTTCAGATGCTTCCCGGCTTGGCTTGGGGTTGGGGAAGCATGGAGCCGCCCCCCTGCTGTTCAATAACTGATGACCATTTTTCTCCAATTATACTGAAATTGAAGGATCCTCAGACTTAGACACCCAAGGAAAATAATTAGTGCTTCAAATGTTAATTGTGCTCAGATGTGCCTTTGCCGGTGGAGGCTGTCTGCAAGGGAGCATGCAGGAGGGCAGCCCTATGCAGAGAGGGTTCTGCTTCTGCACCCCTGCCTGCACCCCCTGCCACCACCCAACAGGCTGGCCTCCTCGGGAACCCCAGGCTGGGCCGCCCGAGGCCAAGAACCCGGTGCCTGTTCTCACCGGTGATGGCTGCGTGAGGCTTGCATGATCGCCTCCCGGGCCAGGCCAGGGGTCCCCAGGCACTGATGGTTAGAACGAGGGCCCACGGAGTCAGGTCTGGCCTGGACCCCAGCTCTGCCACCCTCCAAGCCGGCAGTGTGGATGAGGGCAAGGCAGCCAACCTCTCTGAGACTCATTGCCCTCACGCAAACAGGGGTAGTCACATCAGCCCAGCTGAAATGCGTAACAGCCCAGAACTCGTCTGTATCTGGCCTTCTGTCCTCAAGCACCCACCAGGTCCCGCGTGAACAATTACAGAAGCAACGCTAGCCCTCCACAACAGGGCAGAATTGTCCTGTTGTGGGCAGTCAGGGGCCCCATTCTGGGCAGCCTGCTGCACCCCGAGCAGGAAGGGCTATAGGGGTCGCCCACACCCACCACCATCCCACCACCCTGTGCACCGACTTGGGGAGAAACCTCTCCCCGCCCTCTGGAGAGGAATCCACCCTCCCTGCTTGTGACTTGGCCCATGCGTACACCTCAGTTCCGTTCTCTGCGGAGATGACATGCCCAAGAGGCTTAGGCTCCTTTATGCCGCGTGTCCCAAGGAAATACACTTAGATATTCCGTGTTCCGGATCCACCGCATAATAAGATTCCTTTATCTCTTGTTGTCATGGGAAGTATATATTAACTGATTAATATTAATGTGTTGGCTGATTAATATTAATAACCGAACCGATTCCTACTTCACAAGGCAACGATGTTGATGAGCGCCACAAAGCCCCGACAGCTGTCGGGTTTTGGCAGTTTCCCCGGGGAGACGACAGAAGTCAATGCTGACCCCCTCCGCTGCACCTCGTTATGGACACCATCATTAGCGGTGTCTGTCAGAGCTGGCGTGGAAGTGTGTTTGGACTCTGATTGTGGCAATTAAAATCCTTGCCATCCAAGACAGCATATTTTATCATTTAAATAGCATTTTCCATTCTCCTAACATATTTTCCCAGTAACATTGTTAAATTAGGTGATAAAAGGTTATTTCTTGCTTCTGAAGTTGAAATACGTTACCATTATTCCTTATCTGCCTGGAATTAGAAAGGTTTGGATATTATACATTCTAAAGGTTTCATTATCAAAATTTGCCAGACTTTAGAAAACATTTTTTTTTTTTTTTGCCCTTGTTTTAATCAAAGATGGACGGAGCTTTCTTTGTCTTCTGACATCTGAGATTACTTCCGGTATTTGGTGGAAAGGGAAGGGCCATTTTTCGCCACAGCCAAGGAGGTACCTCAGGGCTCCAGTGGGTCCCTAGGGACCCCGGCTTACCTTCAGTTTGGAGCTGTCACTGTGCCACCTCCAGAAAGCCAAAGACAGGAAGGCCTGAGCGTCTTGTCCCTCTTGCCTATGGGGAAGCAACAACCAGAGGCTGCACCTTTAGCCAGTGGGGCTGGACTGGAGCCTGTCTGTGGCATGTGGCTTCCCCGTCCCGGTCTCCTCTCCAGCCACCCACCTGTCCAGCCCTAGCGCTTGCCTGGCCTGCATCTCAAATCCTTTCCTCTGGACTTCGAACCATCCACCCACAACCCACCATCCACCTGTCACCCTCTCGCCATCCATCCACCCACCCACCATCCACCCAGCCCAGCTGCCATCAGTGTGCCCCCCACAGGCCATCTCCCCATCACATCTGACATGGAAGACCTCCCCACGCAAGATCCCCCCACCCACACCTCCCAGTAAATGTGCCATGAGCAGGGGCCGGGGCCACACGCCTGGTAATGGCTCACTTTCCCCTAGTGCCCAGCATCCCCGAGTCTCCCTGTATCATGACTTCTTAGAGGCAGTGTCTCTGATGTGGCATTTTTGGCCGTGGGCTCTTGTAAGAACACATCTCTGCCTGAAGAGGAGAGAACATGGGCCGGTCCCAGATGTTGGGGGCATGGGTGACAGCGTCTCTGACATTACTTCGGCCAAGGGCGGGTGCTGGGGAAGCAGAGCTGCCAGTTTCTTCCTGAACTTTGAGGTTGATGTCAGTGTTCCTCTGAGCTCCTCTCAGCTGGGCGAGGTCTCGGCGGAAAGGGTTCACTCTGTGCTGATCATCGGAGCGAGAGATGCCAGCCCAGGGGCACCTGTCTGCAGCCAGGTGGGTCCTCATTCACCTGAGGAGCTCAACCCGGCAGAGCTGCCCTCACCTGGCCAGTCCAGGTCTCTCCCCACCCAGGACAGGGCTGTCAACTGGAAAATGGCCTCAGTATATTCCAGAAGCTGTCCCGAGCACAGAGGAAAGGTGTAATCCTCGGGAGGATTCCTTGCCCTGACCTTGCGCTCTTAATTAGGGGTGCAGCAGGGCAGACAGTGGTTGAAAGCTGGAAATACCGTTCCCAGGAGGTCCACCCCCCATGCGCCGTCCCCAGCACCCAGGATAGTGCCCTTCCTGTGCATTGCCAGCGCTTCCCAAATCCCTGCCATCTCCAACCACAAATGCTCGCAAAAAGCCTCAGGCATTCAAAACCTGCTGCATCGTGTTCACGCTGCCCACCGCCCACACCCCCATGTGTCCTGTGCTCTCCCTGCTCCACACGTGTCATTACACAGCACCCCTCACTCTGTAACCACCTCCCCAACAAGCAGAAAACAAGCTCGTTGCCGTTGTAAGCATCCCGGCGTGATTTATGGCCATCATCACAATATTTTGTTTGGAGCTGTAAACCTCCAGACATAAATCAAGTCATTAGAAGGAATGACATTTAATCCTGCAGAAGATGCCTCGGTGGGCTGAGCAGCCCTCACCCGGCTAGCGAATCATTCATTCTAGAGAGGCCGGCCCCATACACACCTCCATGGGCAGCTCCGCGTCTGCACCACACACAGGTGCGGCAAGCCAAAGGCACACGCCGAGCTGCTTTTGTTTCTTGGAATAGCATATTCACAACTGCAAAGAGATGCCCCAAACACACGCCCGGGAATCCAGACGGGAGTCTTAATTCCGCAGGAGAAGCACGCAGCCGGGTGGGGCTGTCTGTGCCCGTGATGGCTCGCGTCGTCCTGAGACCTGCCGCTGGTCGGACTTCAAAGGAAGCAGGGAAACAGCTCAGAACTGTCTTCAGCTCTCCTTGGACAGAGACCCCCACCACTTGGGAGCAGCCATTACATGGGACCATATTCTATATGCGAGACCGGAGGGTCTAATTTCCAGAAGACACCTGCTGAGCTTGAAGGGGAGGTTCAGGGACCTCAGAGAGTGCCTTCCGGGAACCCTGCACCCCCACCCTGCCCTGGCAAACAGCATCAGGCTCCCGACACATGGTGCCTCTCATAGTTAAGGAGGCATCCCCAAAATGCTGGAGAGGGGAGGGGACTGAGGGTCTCGGCTGAGGGATCGCCTTAAAGACTTTGGCAAATTCTCAGTGCACATGACAATTGTGAAAATTCCGGATGACATTTCCAGGGTTTAGTTCTACTTAATATTCCTGTGCTCAGAGCTAATGAGGGTGTTGTTATGCGGCGTTATGTTGGCTGCGTGTTTCAAGGATGTCGGAAGTCGCAGGGCTGGGATGCATGGCTTGTGTCTGGACAGTTTCTACCCACACTCTGCACTGTCTCCAGCTGAGAGCTTCTCCCTGCAAGCCTTACCCAAGTCTTGTGTCTCTGGGTCCATGTGGCCTAACTCAGGGCTGGGTCTTTGTCCTCTATCAGCCCTTCTGTCCGCCTGGACCTCCCTCTGACAGCATGTGGGGGCAAAGACATTTTCCTGCCCTCCCCCTCACACCCCGACTCACCAAGCCCTGCAGCCCTCCTTCCCTTTCTCCTCTCCCTGCGCTGACTGAGCTTAGGCGCCCCATCCCTCACCTGCATTAGGATGTAAGAACCCTACCCAGTTTTGCCCTTCCTTTCCCACTTGCCTCCAGAAGGACCTTTGAATATACAGCTGCAGGGCCCCTCTGGCGGGGGTGGGGAGGGGGGTGTGTGGGGCTGGGTGCACAGGATCTGTGAGTCTTTGAGTGAGTGTGTGATGCGGATATGGAACTCAGCCCAGCCCACTGTGGTGGGGCAGTGAGAGGAGAGGATGTTTCCTCCCCAGGATGGCCTGGGGGTGCTGTGGTCAGGCCACAGCCAGCCCACTGTGGCCCTCTGCTGTCCAAATCCCAGGGCACCGGGCTGGGCAGAGCCAAGGGCTGGCAAGCCAGAAGGGAGTGGAGGTGGGTGTTGGCTAGATGTCCAGGGACAGTGGTGTCCCCACAGTCAGCATCCAGCAAGGCAAAGATTAACGCTGTACTCCAGGCCTTACCCCTCAGAGAAGCTGGCCAGAGGCTTCCTGAGCTGCTGGTGGCCCGGTCCTTGCCTGGATCTGACTTGACGTCCAAGGGGCCGGGAGTTTCCTCTCCTCTCCGATGTGGACTGCAGCTACCCAGACCTGTGGCAGGGGCTCCCGGGTGCTCCAAGCACCCGCAGGCCTCCCCTCGCAATCTGTGATTCGCTAGAGGCTCCGTTCTGCTCAGGGGCACGCGGGATGACCCCTGAAATGCAGTTGCCATTCAGAGATCTCTGTGGTACTGGAGGAGAGCCTGGGGCTGCAGCTGCCTGTGCACAGAGCTCAAGCCAGGCGGGGAGGGAGGGCTTGCTGCCCAGTCTCGGGGCCCCTCTGGGTACAATCCGTGGACAGTGGTGACCACCCGTACGCGGCCTCTGGGGCGCTCTTCCAAGGATCGGCGCATCCATCCCAGAGCCCCTGGGCAGCCCCTTTGCAGTCCCACCTCCAGGAGCCTGCCTCCCCGGGGGGGCCTGGAGGGCCTCCCTGAGGACAGAGCATCTCTGGCCACAGGAACAGAGCTGCTGGGGACTGGGGTGCTTCAAAGAAGCATCGGCTAGAATCGATTTACTTTTGTGGCTCTCGGGGTATGGAAAGCAGCAGGTGGGACGGGTCTGACAGCCACAGGCCAGCTCAGTAATTGACACCCCAGCCGGAACGACACATCCTGAAGCCAGCTGGAGCTGGACCGATCGTTATCTTGTGCCTGGGCCACCACACTCATGAGGCTACCCCACCGGCGGCTTCTGATGGCCTGACTATCACGGGGCTGGGCCAGGCGGTGTTGCTGGCTCTTTCCCTGCAAACAGGCTGCCGCCCACTGGGGCCATCTCAGCCTCAGGCTCCAGCATGACCCACTCGTGTTTTATTTCTTGGAAACCTATAGTAGGAATTCACCAATACTTAGGCCAAATTAGGCCTCTGATGGCCGAATAGGAGGAGTCCCATTTGACACGGCCACAGCAGCCCAGAGCCTGAGCGGGGGCTCCCTGTGGGCTCTGGACAAAGGCAGACTCAGGCCAGGCCCGCTGCCGGGGCTGCAGGTGATTGGCTGCCACTGGCCTGCTTCCTCTCCTCTGAGAAGGGCCAGTCCTCCCCCCTCAGTGGGCCCTAGACAGCCACGGGCCGTGGACCGTGCCCCTGCACACACATATGTCTGCCCCAGCTCATCCCCTTCTCCCGCATCCTCCATCTGCCCTCTGGACGTCTACACTCGGAGACCCATCGGCATCTCAGACTCAGTGAGGATCTGCTCCCTTTCCCAGGACATGGCACCAGCGTCCCACGGCTCAAGCCAGAAACCACAATCTCCCTTACCCTGCTCCCAGTCAGTCCCCAAGTGATATTGGCCCAGTGGCAATGCAGGAACTGGCTGGTAGCAGCCCACGAGGACCCAACCCCGTTTCCCATCAGTAGTCTTAAACATCCACCAGCACACCACCCTGTTGATTCTTCCTGAAATCGTCTTCACGTCTTCCTCCGCATTCCCCCATCAGCAGCTGCGCCGGGCCTCAGACCTCTCCTCCCCGGACAGTGGCAGCCACCACTGACCGACCGGCCTTTCTGTTTCTGTCTTCAGCTCTTCATGTCAGAGTGGTCCTTAAATTCAAAATAGCTCCCAGCTCAAAGCCTTTGTAGACTTCCCTTGGGCCTTAGGAGATAAGATCAGGTGTCTGTCAGGACCAGAGGGCCCCTTGCTTGCTGCCCGCCGCCGGCCTCAATGGTCCCACCATTTCTTGAAACCCTTCAGTCTCTATGTCCCTTCATCCCATAAGGCCACCACCTTCTGCCAGGAATGCCCTCATTACCCCCACGTGCCAATTAATGGTCGCTACCTTAGGGAGACCTCCCCTAGTACCCTGGGCTTGCTGCCATCCCTACCCCACGCTGTCTGCTGCTCACCCCATTGCTGCCACCGCACATGGAATTACTGTCCGGCGCCTCAATTCCCCGCTAGACTGTAAGCTCCACGAGGGCAGGGGCCATGACTGTCCCATTCATGGCCAAGACACTGTCACCAGTGTGTAAGATGGTGCCGGGCACACGCACGTGCTCCATCTGTGAGTGAATGGACAGACGCTGTCGGCCAGCACGACTGAGTTCTGCTGTCTGGTCTTGCTGCCGACACACTGAAAGAACACATGAAGGGAGGAAAGGCATGACCCGCTTTAAGTCGTGTGCCATGTGCTCTCAGAAACTGGGTACCGGCATGAACACACACGCTCCCCACCCAGAGCACGCATGCCACGTCACATGGCAGGATGCAGGCACAGAGAAGTAGGGTGATGCCTCCCCTTGGTATGCATGGTGTACCACGTCGGTTCCATGTGACATGCACACTTGGAGGTACAGTGCAGTGCATGGCACCTGTGTGCGGGGGCCCCACAACCCCCCCAAACATGGTAGGAATCACCCCCAGGCTCTGACAGAGGAGAGCTTTGCAGCAGGAGCTGGGGACCCCCTCCCTTGTGCATAGGCGGGCATACTGGGGGGGCAGGGGGGATGCGCAGGGACATCCCACCCCCCAAGTGATGGGCAGATGGGGGGCGTGGAGCAGCAGGACAGCTGTTGGGTTTGCAGACCGGCTAACTGGCTGGCTGGCTGACTGACAGGCAGCTCCAACGCTCCACTCTGACAGCTGCAAGGGAATTCACAGCCAAGGCTGAGCTGACAGGGAACTACCCCGTTGAATCGTGGATCCTAATCACGGAGGCGAGGGAATGGAATCGCTAAACAAAACAAGTAGTGGTCAGAGCCGTCAGGAGCCCATCAGCCCGAGACGGGAAGATTCCCACTTCCCTCCTCTGCAGACAGGTCCCAGAGTCCCCGAGCTGGTGCAGGAGCTGGGCTCAGAGAGACTCAGCTGCTTCGAAGGTGACCCGGGGGTAGGAACCCGGGGAGCCTGCAGCTTCGCTCCCATGGGCTCTCTCTGTGCCAAGCACTGCATGTTTCATTTGAACATTTATGGACCTGCAAGATGAGTCTTTTTATCCCGTTTTACAGATGAGGGAACTAAGGTTCGCTGAAGTCAAGGGATTTGTCCAGGGTCACACAGCTATGCTCTTGCTCTCGTTTCTTTTAAAATATAGGACCCCTCATTAAAAGCTGTTACTCAGAGAGGAGTCTCCAGGCGAAGGGAGGGAAAGCCCCTGCTCTGGTCTGGGCCAAAGATCAGGGGCTACTGTGTCACCGCACCATGAGTTTGGTTGTCTCTGAGCCCACCTGCACAGGCTGTCCCCTGGGCCTGGGACAGCAGGTGGGCAAGGTGTGGCTATGGCTGGTCTCCAGGCCATGCATGAGCCCGAGCAGGGAATTTAATGAGTTGGATTTTCCTGCCATCACAAGTGAGAATTTAAGACCCTTTGGTGAGGCTCCTTCCATCTGAATTCTGTGCCTGGAGTTCAGGCTGCCCGCTAATTGCTGAGTGTGTTTAAACTTCAGTTTTGCATCTCATCTGCATAAATTAACAACCTGCCCAGAGGAAGGGAGCAGCTCACGATGAGGCATCAGAGGCCGATGGGGGCAGCGGGGTGGGGGGGGGTTTGCCCCTCAAAAGGGCAGAGCCTGAGCTGGTGGGAGAAGAGCCAGGGCGGGTGTGGCCACATGGAGACCACAGGCCCCGTCCTGGTGCCCCACGGTGGCAATGGGAGGCAGCCAGTGCATCGTAGATCTGACCGCACCACCTGGGTGGGGGTGGACAGACCCCTCAGCCCGGGCAGTTCCCGTCTGCATCTTGCCACTCGGCTGGCAGCTGCTGCCCAGACACACGGACCCTTCCGCAGATGCCAGGCTGAGCTGGAGAGGCTCCTCCGGGGGCTGGCAGGCTCCAGCCGGGACCCTGGGTCCACCCCTGCTGGGAGAAGCCCATGCCCATCCTCACTTCCAGGGGCAGCTCTCCGTCTAGGCAGCATCAGCCTTTTCAAGAGCATTTATTGAGCTCTTGCTGTGTGCCAGGCCCGTTGCCAGACTGTCTGACTCAGACGAGACATGGTCCCTGCCCCAGAACATCGAGAACTAACACGATCTTTCACTACTGATCAGATCACCCAGCCCAGTTGGGGAAATACTTTCTTACCTCTTCCAGGCTGTTCCTGGCCCTGCCTCCAGAGTGCTCTGAAGTCACATTACCACCACCACCCACCCACCGCCGCCGCCGTGTTATGGGTTGAACTGTGTCCCCTCACCCAAATTATGTTGGAAGTCCCAACCCCTGGGACCAATGACCGTGACCTTATAGATCCTTTGCTGATGTCATCAAGTCTGGATGAGGTCATTTGGGTGGGTCCTAGCGCGAAATGGCTGGTGTCCTTGGAAGAAGAAGAAAAGGCCCACAAGGGAGGACAGCCATGTGAAGAGGAGAACAGAGGCTAGGCCTCAGTGGTCACAAGCAGGGAACGTCTGGGGCTGCCAGAAGCTAGAACTAGAAGCTGTGGTGGGCACACGGCTTTCGTTCCAGACACAGCCTCCAGAACTGTGAGAGGATAAATGTTGGTTATTTTAATGGCTTCAAATACCAGCTTTGTGGTACCTTCTGACTGCAAGCCTTAAGAAGTCAGTATACCCCTTGCGATGGTGAATTTTGTGTCGACTTGACCGAGCTATCGTGCCCAGATGTTTGGCCAGATACCAATCCAGATGTTACTGTGAAGGTATGTTTTTAGAGGTGATCAGTATTTAAGTCAGTAAGCTTTGAGAAAGGCAGATCACCCATAATGTGTCAGAGAAAAGCCTGAGGTCGTCCAAGGAGGAAGGAATTCAGCCTCTAGGTGGGCCCTCAGCCTCAACCTGCAACGTCGACTCTTCCCTGCATCTCCAACCTGCTGACCGGTCCAGCAGGTTTTGGATTTGCCAGCCTTCCACATGAGCCAATTCCTTAAAATAAATTCCCCCTTCCCCCTCCCCCCATATGTGGATCCTAGTCGTGGAGCCCCTCCTTCAGAACCCTTCCATGCTTCCTGTGGAGTGGGGCCTGGGCGTTCCCTCGGGGCTTCCTCCCCTGACCCCAGCAAGCAGCACACCCTCCTGGCTGCGTTTCTCCTGCCAACATCCAAGATTCCCACCTTGCGGCTCACCAGCACTGTGTGAGGACCCAAACACCGCCCGGCCGTTCAGGCTGCCCCCTGGACCATACGTGAGGCTCAGGAGCTGCTTCTTTCTAAGGAGGACGTGACATAGCAGAACAGGGCAAGGCTGCTCATCCACCAGATGCACCTGCCAGGGAATCTGGCTAGGACCAAAACTTTGTATCTCATACGTGGTGGACACCAAGATGCAGTGGGGGCCTCGTTTTCAGTGTCTTCCCCGCTCAGGCCAGCCTGAAACCCCTGGAAGTTTCCTGGCCTGATGGGCAGCATTAGTGGACATGTGGGGAGACGGCACAGATGGTTGTGGCCACGCAGGCTCAGCCACCAGAAGATCCAGGACATGGAAAAGGAGCCAAGGAAACGCAGTTGGGGGTAGCTCTGGGGATCCAAGAACCACAAGCTGAAACTGCACAGAGCAGGGACTGTGGGCTCACACCCATGCCTCATGACCCATGTTGGCCCCTTCCGTTCTCTGCCATCTGTTTCCCTTTGCGGGTCCGACTCCTTCAGGACCGTCCTACCTGCCTCCAGGCCACAGTGTTCAGAGCAGCAGGACCCTCTCTCCATGATCAGGGCCTGGGGCTGGGATTTGAGCAGCCAGAAGAGCAGTCACACTCCTCAAACATGGTCAACCGAGGGCTCATGTGGCACCTTCCAGCCCTTTCTAGGAACTTGGGTCCTGTTTTTGACCCATGTCAGTGTCGCCAGTCTACACAGCCTGACCCTCAGAGGGTCCTGGGCATCAACGATGGGGGCTTTTGAGTTGAACCCAGCAGGTCTCTCTCCTGTGACTTGGAGAGGAGTAGGCAGCAACCCTCTCCCCAACAGCCCACGTGCCTCTAAAGCCCTGTCCACAGTTCTGCCCCAGACTCAGGCTGCACAGCCTAATTATAAGAAACTGGCCACACAGGGACTCCTGGGGGGCTCAGTCGGTTGTGTCTGACTCTTGATTTTGGCTCAGGTCATGATCTCAGGGGTCCTGGGATTGAGCCCTGAATCAGGCTCAACGCTCAGCGGGGAGTCTGCTTGGGGATTCTCTCTCCTTCTCCCTCTGCCCCTCCCCCAACTCACACACACTCGCTCGCTCTCTCTTTCTCCCTTTCTTGCAAATAAATAAATCTTAAAAAAAAAAAAAGAGGGGTGCCTGGGTGGCTCAGTTGGTTGGGCGTCTGCCTTCAGCTCAGGTCATGGCCCCAGGGTCCTGGGATCGAGCTTAGGGTCAGGCTCCCTGCTCAGTGGGGTGTCTGCTTCTCCCTCTCCCTTTGCCCCTCCCCTCTGCTTGTGCTCTCACTCTCTCTCTCTCTCTCTCTCTCAAATGAATAGATTAAAATCTTTAAAAAAAAAATAAAGGTGATGTGTCAGTTTTCCTTATTTATGGAAAAAAAAAAAAAAAAGAAAGAAACTGGTCACATACACCATCATCAGCCTTTTCCTCCCCTTGGCAGGTAACCAGTAAGCTTTTCAGCCAAACACTCTGAAGAAAACCCTGAGCCAATGAAGAGTTCACAGTGTGGCGCCCACTTGGCAGTCCCAATAACTGACGCCTTGTTTATTCTCACCAATGCTCACTCTTATCATACAGCATGTGTTTCAACCACTCTGCAAATGTCATCTGTCCAGAAAGAGAAAGCGGTTGTTTTTTTCTTATCGTGCAGGGGATGGAGCTCCCTTACAGATTGTTAACATTATGTTGAAAGGAGAAGACAGGTAACTCAGACGCCGAACATGGAGCATGTACATGACTTGCCTTGGGATTCCCCTGTCGCAGGGAAGGGGGGTGGGAGGCAGCAGAGACGTGTGGTGGCATTGGTGCCATCGGATGGAAAAGGAGGCTAGGGGTTGTGGTTTATGTTGTTCAGCAAGCCCACTGTTTCTATCTAGGTTGCGCATTCATCTGAGGGCTTGGGAGGGGCTGGTGGTGGTTATATTGAAGCCGAGTCCCCGCCGCCCCATAAGTCCCCCCACCATGGTACCAATTCTGGTGGCTCCTGGCGGTCCTATGTCCTCATGTGTGACGCAGAGGTGCGGACCCTTAGGTGTCTTTCCCCATCACTCCACAGAGCTGTCCAGAGTGCTGAAGTGCAGCCCACTGGGCATACGCAGACCCCGTCCTCAAGGCACCCAAGGCTGCAGACCTTCACTTGCTCAGAGCTAGGGGTGGGCTTTGCTTTGGCTTTTATCCAAGCAGTGCATCGAGGAGTAGCTTCCTCCACAGAAAAAGTAGGGACAGTGGGCCCCTGGCAAGGGGGGGAGCATGTTACATTTCCTTCATTAAGTTTCTGTCTTTATTCCAAAATGGCATATGGGATGGGGTCAATCTTTGCCAAATGAGCTATAATAAGTTTAAAGGCCGAGAACGTACAGCCTGTGGCACATTCAGGCTCCACCTAAGGTCTGTTGTTGGGTTTTCCACAAGACTTTTTCTTTTCAAAGGGGGCAGTTGCAGCCAGGTTGGCTTTATTGGGTAAAAGTGGCCAAGAGGTCAGAGATGCCCTGAGCCCCAGGCTCTGTCCATCAGGAATGTTCTCTCCAGCCTTTAAGTGGACCAACCTGGAAAACCTCTTGAGGCTCAGCATCCTTCTGTCCAGTCTGCACAGATAAAAAAAGGACAGGCCCCACGGCCCACCACCCTCCAGGCTGTGAGGACAGTGCCAGGAGGTCACAGCTGTAGGGCTTGACATCTCCCTAAGCACATCCTCACCCAGCTCCACTGGCTGGCAGGGTGCCTTTTGTGAGTGGCTCCTGAGTCCCACTCTTGGCCAAATCTGGCATGACTCATTTGCTCCAGAAAATGAATATAAATAAGCACCACCGTACCTTGACAAGTTGACAGGATTGACAAGCAGAGTAAATTCCTGTATCTGAGACTCTGAGGAGGAGAGGTGATTTAGCAGAGCCAGCTGCCATCACCAGAAGAAAATAATTAAGGAAACCCAGCAGCGTGGAGGGAAAATTGAGTGTGCAGCGGGTCCCTTCTGCTGAAGGGATCTGTGATGACTGGCTGCAGGAGGAAACCCTCACATGCCAGAAAGAAATGGGCTCAAGAAGCTCATGCAGGGATGAGGCAGAGCAGGGGAGGGGTGGCCAGCAGGAAGGAAGTAAGCTCTGGGCTGAGAGGGGGACCCTGGTGAGGGGCTCCATTCTAAGAGACTCCTCTCTCAGGCCAAGTACCCACTGCCTGCACCCCATACCCTGAGGGGGGCAGCCGGTTCTACATGGAGCTTCCCCTCAGTCTTCGTGGAAGAGTCTGGAAGCCTTGTTTCAGAGTTCCTCCATATGTACACACATATTGCCCGTAAGCTTGGGAATGCCCAGGAAGTTATGGACACTCTGTCCTCTGCCCGGAGAAGGGCACAACCCTGTTCCCAGCCCAAAGGGATCCAAGAAAAATACTGCAACAGAAGAAAGATGCAACGTGCCCAAGTTCCACTTTTGCTTCACTTTTGGAACTCGAAGAAGTTCCCAGGAGGCTCAGGGAATGTAGGCTTTCCATCCCAGGGCTGACCTTGCATCCCCACCTCCTCACTAGCTGGAGAGTGAAGGAGATGTATAGGCACATCCTCAGACTGACCAGTATGAGGCCAGGGTCACAGCAACGGCTGAACCTGTAAAACGACCTCGTGGAGAAATTGCCAGGGCCCCTGGGGTCAGGGACTGGATGTCCTCTCACCACCTGGGTTCCTGCCACTGGACCTATGCCTAAGTACACTGAGACAGCAGGGGACAGGCTGGGCCACCAGAACATCTCACGCACACAGCCCAGAACAGCCAGAACTTGGCCAGGTGTGCCCCGTCCTGCCAACTGGAAGTTCAAGCCTTCTCTTTAAAGGGTAGCTGGTGCTGATTGTGACGGTGGCTTTCAACAAAGCCTCAGAGTAGAAGCAGCCACTTACAGGCACCAGAGCAGGAAGAGCCCCTGGTGCCTCAGTGGCCAGGCAGGGATGGGGGAAGGAGGCCAGAACTCCTAAATAGGTTCCCCCAAAGGAAATCGTCTTGTTTTACTAGGACCTCCCCCAAGACCAACCAGAGTATGAAGCAGAATCCTCCCATCCAGCCGAAGGTTCACTTCCCAGAGCTTGTTATCCTGGGTGACTTCGGCCCCAGCCTAGCTAAAGGGCCTCCTTGGGGGGAAGAGGGAACATCGTGGAGTGTGGTCAGCAATGCACTGATCTGTCTCCATCTCCAGTGACAAGTGCTTGCCGGACAGTCACTCTGTGCCTGGGCTCTGCTTAGGCCTTTGCAGGAGACCGGGGTGAGCAGGAGGTGGCCAGCTCACGCCAGAGTCCCAGGGCCAGCTGAGTTGGCCAAAATCTCAAAGTAGGTGCTTAGGTTAGGGGACTTCCCAGAGCAAGTAGGGAGACCCCAGTCCAAGGGAAGGAGTGTGTTCCACTCCCAGGCCTGTGCGTGCGAAAGTGTGGGTGTGAGTGTGTCGTATTCCGAGCACAGAAAGTCCACATTGATTAGAGCAAGGGCTGAGCCAACGGGCCATAGAGAGAGGATGGACAGAGCTTTCCGAGGGTCCTTTCCCCGTGACTTAATGACAGCGAGGTTGCACGGGGGCGAGGGGCGGTGCTGTGGGGTTCCCGGCTCTTCCATGGAGCAGGTGGCCACCTTTCGAGACCTTCCAGGTCATATCAGGAGGTGAGACACTGAGAAGCCATCATCAGCTGGGAACCAGTGGGACCACATCTTGCTGCACTCCCATTTTCCATATGGGTAGGGCGGTGGAGGGGCACTCACACTGAGCCGTGCCTCCCTGAACTGAGCCCAACCCAAGTGCCCTCCAGCCCGGGGGCCCAACCGTCCAGAGCCCGTGAGCAGGTCCTTGGGAGCCACGTGGTACTTCTGTCACTAATACTGTCCTCTCTGCTTTTCAGGAATAAAGTTCAGCATCAGGCCGCAGCAGCCCTACAACGTGAGTTCTGAGAGTCATAAATCTCCGCACCGGTCGCCTGGGGAGAGTTGGGGAGGGCAAGGAAGAAACTCTGGAGCTCATGTCGAATCCATTCTTGGAAAGAAAAACATGCCCGGTCCTTCCCAGGAGCCCCGGGAACAAAGCCCAGGGCTTTGGAACCATGAATGTCCCCTTCCTGTTAGCTGGCGGCTTTGGACTTGTGCTAATAGATGCGGTAAATCTGAGCCAGCCTCCTCGGGCTGCCAGCTCCCTGCCCGGTCCCGCGCCACGTGGAGGTTCCTGGGAGGCCTGCGCCATCTCGTGGCTCAAAAGACCCTTGCACCTCTGGCCTCAAGACCATGGCCGGCGAGGGGTGGGGGCCTTCGGGGACTGGACCTGGGCTCAGGCCAGAAGGGTCCCATCCCACAGGGTCAGCTGGTCTCCTTCTCCCTCACCCGGAAAAAAAATCTCAGGCCACAGAGGGGGCAGGGACCCCGGCCGTAGTGAGGGCCTGACCTGTGTGACCCTCAGTGCCCTGCTGATAACTGTCCTGCCCCCGCCCCCCCCCCGATAACCATTTCTCTTCTTGCCCCAGGACCTCCCACCAGGCAGTTCCCAGGATGGTGACTTGAAGGCACCTACGGAAAAGGTCCCCAGAGACTTGTCCAGCCGGGCCCCGAGGGGCTCCCGCCTGCTGGTGCCTGACCGGCCTCAAGCCCAGCTAAACGTGGGGACCCGGCTCCGACCCCGGCAGCGCCGCCGCCGGCTGCTTATCAAGAAAATGCCGGCTGCAACAGCCATCCAGGCCAACGGCTCGGCCGGCGCCTTGGCGCGGCCGGCACCCTGGGCCCCCGACGGCCACTGGGTCACCCTGCACCACAGCCAGCAGGAGCGCAAGCGGGTGATGCAGGAAGCGTGTGCCAAGTACCGGGCCAGCAGCAGCCGCAGGGCGGTCACCCCCCGCCACGTGTCCCGCATCTTCGTGGAGGACCGCCACCGCGTACTGTACTGCGAGGTGCCCAAGGCGGGCTGCTCCAACTGGAAGCGGGTGCTCATGGTGCTGGCGGGGCTGGCCTCGGCCACCGCCGACATCCAGCACGACACCGTGCACTACGGCAGCGCCCTGAAGCGGCTGGACACCTTCGACCGCCAGGGCATCCTTCACCGCCTCAGCACCTACACCAAGATGCTCTTCGTCCGCGAGCCCTTCGAGAGGCTGGTCTCCGCCTTCCGCGACAAGTTCGAGCATCCCAATAGCTACTACCACCCCGTGTTCGGCAAGGCCATCCTGGCCCGGTACCGGGCCAACGCCTCCCGGGAGGCCCTGCGGACGGGCTCTGGCGTGCGCTTCCCCGAGTTCGTCCAGTACCTGCTGGACGTGCGCCGGCCCGTGGGCATGGACATCCACTGGGACCACGTCAGCCGGCTCTGCAGCCCCTGCCTCATCGACTATGACTTCGTGGGCAAGTTCGAGAGCATGGAGGACGATGCCAACTTCTTCCTGAGCCTCATCCGGGCGCCGCGGAACCTGACCTTCCCCCGGTTCAAAGACCGGCACTCGCAGGAGGCGCGGACGACGGCGCACATCGCCCACCAGTACTTCACCCAGCTCTCGGCCCTGCAGCGGCAGCGCACCTACGACTTCTACTACATGGACTACCTGATGTTCAACTACTCCAAGCCCTTTGCGGACCTGTACTGACGGCGGGGGGGGAGGGGGGGCTGGGGGGGGCAGCTGGCCACGGGCAGCCCAGCGCCACGCACCCGCACCTGTCCGCAGGGGCGTCCCACGCTCCGGGGACAGGAGGAGCCGTGACTGCTCGGTGCTGCTGGCCCTATGTGGGGGACAGAGGCCCGGGCCTTGGATGGGGGCCTCTGGCCCTTGTCCCATCCCCACTTCCTCACTCTTCAGCTGAGGAAGATGCTGGGGGCTGAGCAGGACCTCAGGAGTCCCAGCTGCAGACACCCAGCTCAGCTAAGAGTCAGGATGACCAGGGAATTCTGAGGCCCAGAAGATGAGGGCCCCAGCGGTGAGGGACTTCCTGCCGTCCCTTCGCCATTGCCTTGTACCAAACCACATGGTTTGCAGCTTTTCTATGACCCAGGGGGGAGGTTCCCTCGGAAGGAGTTTCCAAATAAAGCACATGGTTTCCAGAGTAGCAGTGTTGTGTTGGAATGGGAACACATGGCCCCTTCCCTCTGCTGTGGGGGCTCTTCTCCCTCCCCAGGATGGCCTGAGCCAGGCCTCTGCAGGTCCGGCTGCAGGAAAGGGGGGGAGCGGCCTACGTGGGAGGGGGAGCGGAGGACCCAGGGGCTGCAGCGCCCGTGGCTCAGGCTCCTGGGGCCAGCACTCGGTCACCTGGGGCCTCTGGTCTCAGTACCGGCCCATTTATCCCGAAAGGAGAAACTCCACCTGTCCCTGTGGAGGCCCAATGGGGTCCCTTCCTGTTAGTCACTTTGCCAGGGGCCCTCTGAGGATCTGCCAGAGCTCCCTGGGCAAGCTGCCCTGTGGGGATCCATGGGGCACAGCACAGGGGTCTCAGTGGGTGTGGCATTTCCGGGTGGGGAACGATGCTCTCCCTCTCTCTCAGTGTGGCTTTCTCTCGAAGCTGTCATCTGCAGACCCCCGCCCCTGGCCTTGAGCCCTGGCTCCATTCACCTGACCAGACCACCTTAAAGCTTTCAGGACTGCCCACCCTTGGGGGAGGAGGAAGAGAAGCCCATAGGGGGAACCTCTCCAACAGTGTACCTTTTCCCGTGCAGTAATGGCTCTGAAATTGTCCAAAGCCAAGGTGGTTCTGTGAAAGGTCCCAGAGACAGTGTGTTGGAGCTTTGAGTGGGGCTGAGGCTGTGACTCTGTCGGGTCCCGTTTGTAATGGAAAGTGCTGCCTGTTTCTTTTTTTTCTTTTTTTTTTTTTTTATTTATTTGAGAGAGAGAGAATGAGAGAGACAGAGAGCATGAGGGGGGGAGGGTCAGAGGGAGAAGCAGACTCCTCGCTGAGCAAGGAGCCCGATGTGGGACTCGATCCTGGGACTCCAGGATCATGACCTGAGCCGAAGGCAGTCGCTTAATCAACTGAGCCACCCAGGCGCCCAGTGCTGCCTGTTTCTAAAGGTCTGTCTGCCTGCTTTCAGGCCTCCTCTCTCCACCGGCCTGTGTCTGCTGCATGCCCTTCTGTATCTTTCTGTGGGCCCCTCTGCGGATCTTCCCAGGAGACTGCTCTCAGTCTGTCCCCATATGTTGGCGGAGACCCTGCTGGTCCCAAGGTGGCCATGCTGCTGGCTCCCAGCCAGCCTCATGCTGGCGTGTGTGCCGCTCCATTGCCCTTTCTGCCTCCGCCATGGGCTCCGGAAACATATGAAGGTGGGACAACGAACGAGGCCACCTCCCACCTGCTTGGGGTCACGGGCATCCAGGAACCGCGAGCAGGGTGAGGGCCCCCCTTCCCTGGGTTCCAGCTGGAGTGGCCTGGCCATCTGGCAGGAGGGAGCTCCGAGGGGCGGGAAGGAGGCTGTGGTCAGGGCCCGAGGGGCTCTTGGGTGTGGAGGCTCCAAGGCCAGGTCCGTCTGAGAGGAGGCAGGGAGGGACCCGGCCCAGGAACAGGTGCACCTAGGCTGCAGTGCTCGCAGTGAGAGGGAAGCCTCCATGCACAACTAGTGTCTCCGTGCAGGGACGCATCTGGGGAAGCCTGAGGCCGGGTGTCACCATGTCATCCCATCAGCCAGGGGGACACCTGGAAGCCCAGCTTAGGCAGCCTGTGGGGCCCCTTCACCCACTGCTGCTGCTTGGAGCCAATTTGGATTGCCATGCGACCACCCTCCCACCGCATGCGTGCGTGTGTGCTCATGTGAGTGTGCGTGTGCCTGGGTGTGCGCACGTGCATGTGAGTATGCGTGTGCGTGCATGTACGTGTGCGTGTGCACGTGAGTGTGCGTGTGCCTTTGTGTGCGTGTGTGTGTGTGTGTGAGTGGTAGGCATCTGCCGGGTGTCAGTGCCTGGGGTGAAGGTGGTATGTACCACGCGTGAGCGTGTGTATGTGTCGGGGTGGGGGAGGGTACCGCGGACAGTCCTCCTTCCTCTCTGGAACCATCTTGTGCTGCGCCCTCCCTGACCCATCTCTGACCCTTTTCATCTGCTCACCATTTTGTGGGTATAGTCTGGAGGGTCCCAGGCTCTTCCCAGGGGTCAAGCAGGCCCGTGAAGTTGGGGAAATAACTCCAATCCCCAGTGCCCTTCCCCAGCTGCGTCCTCCAAATGGGGGCCTGTCTGGGGCAGCCCACAGTGAAGTCCCTGCCAGTCCTTCTCATCCCCAAAATCTGGGGTTTCCACTGGGGCCTATGAGCCCCAGAAGCCCTGGAGTGCCCGGGGGAGGTGAGATGTCAAGTCCAGCCTGGTGGTCTCTGGCCTCAGACACATGGCCAAACTCTCCTTCTCCCCTTGTCCCACCGGCCACACACACAGGGGCCCAGGACAGATGTGGTCAGGCCCTAGATCGAGAGACAGGCTTCCAGCACCCACTTCCCCTCCCAGGCAGGGCCCATTTGCCAACTTCATCCTCCAGGTTGAGCCTATTGGTGGGGTTGGGAGTCCCAGGAGAACCCCGAGGCCAGGAGGTGGTCTGCTCTCACTCCCCCCATCTCCTCCTGGGCCTTTCCTCTCTGGGGAACACCCATGGCTGATCAAGGGGATTGCCTCCTGGTATCTCCCCACCACCCCACCCAGAGCTGGGCACTGGGGGCTCAGGAAGACCTCGGGCCCCAGGATGGAGCAGGTCGTCTCCAGGAGCTGGGGGCAGGTAGTCTGGGTCTGAACAGGGCCCATCTCTGGGGACCCATGCTGATGATACAATGATGCTGCATGAAGAATAAACAGCTACCCTGGGGTAGCCTGAGAGGAGCCTCACCTGGTAGGGGAGAGGATACAGTGTGTTAGCCCGGGCTGCTCCTGCTGCAGGGCTGGGGGGGTTGAAGGAAGAGGCAGGGGGAGGGGAGGAGAGCATGGGAAAGCCCTGAACTCTGATCCGTCCTGTCGGCCTGGCCTGGCTTGGAGGTGAGGCTGGTGCTGTACCCTGACTCATGCTGCTCAGAAGGGTAGTCTCAGCTATGAGGTGGCAGCAGACAGTATCCCGGAGTCTGGCTGGGCTGGGACCACTTGGGAACAGATGCTCCTGGCCCCTCCCTCACCTCTGCGCCTGCCTCCTGAAGGGAAGGGGGAGAGAGTAGGGGGCGGGGCTGCTCCCCAAAGCACATGAAACCTAGGGCAAGTGGCAAGGGTCAGGGGTCAGAGGTCAGAAGTGAGTAGTTCCAAACCGTGGGGCCTAGGGTCTGCCAGCCTGAATCAAGCGCCATGGTGGGCCACGCTGTGCTGGCCTCCCCGGTAAATGCCTGAGAGACCCCTCCCAGCAGTGCTGACCGTGTGCCTCGCCCTACAGGTGAGGAGACTGAAGCACAGAGCTGCACAGCGACAGCACCTGGAGCTGGGATCCCACCCGGGGAAGTGGGGCTGGGACCCCTCCCTATGTGTCGTCTCCGCCCCGCCCCCTCCACATCTGTGTGGCGCCGGGCGGGCACTGGGCGGGCGCTGGGCGGGCGCTGGGCGGGCGCTGGGCGGGCCTGGAGGGCGCTGGGCGGGCCTGGAGGGCGCTGGGCGGGCGCTGGGCGGGCGCTGGGCGGGCGCTGGGCGGGCCTGGAGGGCGCTGGGCGGGCGCTGGGCGGGCGCTGGGCGGGACTGGAGGGCGCTGGGCGGGCGCTGGGCGGGCGCCGGTCTCCACTGGCAAAGGCGGCACTCGGCCACCAGGGGGCGCCAAGTCCTCGCTCTTGAGCAGGGCCCAGGCTTTCCCCGGCCGGCCCACGAGGTGGCAGCAACACTCCTCGAGTGTGCAGCTGCAGGCGGGGTGGCGGATCCCCCAGCCCCACGGGAGACCGGGTCCCCAGCCTGGCCCCCGGAGTCAGCCGGGCTTCTGCCCTTTCTCCCTCCGTGGAGTCATGGAGGTCCTGCCTCTCCAGATATCTCTAGGCAGACCCAAAAGTCATTCCCAATATGCCAGCTCCAAAGGACCCACCGGCCCTAACTCCAAGCAGGAAAACAGGCCGAGTCCCCACCCCCAGCCCACCCCACTCCCCCGCCTCCTCACGTGGGCCTAATGGGGCAGGCAGGTCCCAGGGTTGTCGCCAAAGTGCAGACACAGGGAGGACACAGAGCGTGGGAGGGCCCCGTGTCCAGCATCCCTGCTGGCTCCACTCCTGGTTTTGGCGGCAGGCTCAGACTTGCGGGAGGATCCTGACCTGCCTGCCGACCTTGAACACTGCTCCGTCTCATTGCCCTGGCAAACCCCAAGCCAGCCAAGCGCCCATCCCCCACTGCAGGAGGAAATGGTCACAAACCTCACAGGGCCATTAACGACCTGCTGTGTCTGTCCCCCGTTCCCCATGAGGGTGACCTCGGGCCTTCTATGACCTCAACACGCATGTACATGACACACTTACGCAGACGTGCTCCCCACACAGACCCGCACAGACCCATCCTCACGAATACACACCCAGACACAGGCACAGATGCAAACACACATGCAGATACACACATGTGCTTGTGCACGCACAGCTGCACGCACACACAGACCCAGGTGCACACGGACACAGACACACGTCCACACACAGGCAGACACACGTCCACACACAGGCAGACACACACAGAAAGGCGCACAGCTAATGGTGGGCCTCTCCCTGTGGCGAGGTCGACAGGAAGGAGCGGAAAGGCTCCTGCTGTCTTCCATCATATTTATTTCTGCTCCTTCTTTTTTAAGATTTTATTTATTTGAGAGAGAGAGAGAGCCAAGCAGGGGGAGCAGCAGAGGGAGAGGGAGAAGCAGACTCCCCACTGAGCAGGGAGCCCGACAGGGGGCTCGATCCCAGGACCTCGGGATCATGACCTGAGCTGAAGGCAGCCGCTTCACCACCTGAGCCACCGAGGCGTCCTTCCGCTCCTTCTGCCCATCTCTCCTCCCTGCCCTTTCAGAGCCAGCCCTCCACGCACTCTGGGACCCCAAGCCCTTTGTCTCCCCTACGGAGACATCACTGACGCACTCACCCCTCCTTCCCTGGGTCATCGGGCTTCCCTGTCAGCACCCCATCTTTGAAAACAAAAAAGCCATAGCCCCACATCCCCCCCAGCTCTTGCCCTGTTTCTTTCCCCTCCTGCCGCTTGCCTTCACTGGCCTTTGACACTTGAACCTGCTGCCTTCCAGTACCCCCCAGGTTCCCCCACCGCAACGTAGAAGCAGCTCGCTTCCATGTCTTCAACTACCCCACCTTCTGAATTCCACAGACACTGTCTACACACTCCCTGGATGAGCTCAGCGGTCTCACACCCTCACAATCCCTGCCCTGCAGACCCCTGCCACCAGCAGCCTAGCCCTCACCTCCATCAGCAGGTAAAAGGGCCCGTCCAAACGTCAGAGCCTTGAATTTTGCCCCTATAGTCTCCCCTGCCCCAGGCTTCCCGTCTCAGCACCCCATCCCTGGATCGGCCTGGACTTCCCCCTTCACACTCATTGTCTCTGCCCCCAAGTCCTGAGACCGTGTGTTCCCCTCCTTCTCCAGCGCCTTCATCTTAACATCTCCTGCCTGGGCTCCTGAAGCAAAAATAAACGATTGTGGTATTCACTGGTTTACCAGGGACTGTTCTGAGCATTGTGTATACATTTAATTATTTAATCCTCACCACAAACCTGTAGGACAGATACTATCATTAGCCTCTTCATTTTCACAGATGAGGGAACAGACACAGAGAGGTTAAGTAATTTGCCCAAGCTCACACAGCTATTAAGAGGATGTTGCGGTACTCAAACCCCGGGCAGTTTGGCCCTGGAGTCCCCCAACGTGCCGTCCTGCTTTTCCTGCGGCATGGCGGTCAGAGCTGGGCTCTCCTAGACATGTATTGTGGGTGGAGGGAAGGGGACAGACAGATGGCCCAAGGGATCTAGAGCAGACAAGGAAGTGCTGCCGGGCACAGGGAGGGCGGGGGTGGGGAGTCTGTGAGCTTGCAGACAATGCGGCTTCCTGTAGCAACAAGGGCAGACCGTGGCCAGGGGTGGGGGTCCGTGGCTGGCCAGGACAGACAGAGGGAAAGGTCACCGGACAGAGACGACCTTAGTTCCAGAACTTGTAGACAAGTCACGTGCTACAGACATACCCTCTTCAGGCTCCGCGGGGGGTCTGAAGACACCATCATCCTACACCCATGTTGGCTCCCAACCCAATCAGATGCCTGTCGCCTGGGACAGCCCATGTGTGCCTGAGGGTGGGAGTCAGCCTGCCTGCCTGGGTCGGTGGCGGTTGCCAGGGCTACAAGTCAGCCCTCTCCATGGGGTGCAGAGCCTGGGAGCCGGGGGTGACAGGAGGAACCCTGGGCTGCTGACGCCTGGAACCTCCTCGCGGGGAGACTCCCACAGACTCCCACAGACCAGAGAAGGGAAGGGGCAGGGCAGACAGGGTGGGCAAACGCAGGCCAGGAGGGGAAGCTACATTCTTACTCTGCAAGCCCATGTGCTGAATTTTACTTTTCCTTTTATTTATTTCTTCTTCTTAAAATCCTGTTTCTTTCCCCGAGGCACATAATCTATTATTTAACATTGGATAGTACGATTGAAACTCCCAGGCAAATTGAAAATTATTTGTGTTTGAGGTTTCAGGCATGAGGCTGAGGCAACCATTTCTGGGAGATCCTGGGAACTGGGGTGAAGGAGAAGAACCCGCAGCCCTGCTCCGTCAAGGGGCTTGGGGGGAGCAGGGGGTCTGCAGGCCTGCAGGCCCTGCCCAGCGTGGCTCGGCCCTCGCACACCCAGAGCCCACAGCCCAGGGGTCATTAATCTCCATGTGGCATTTCACTTGGGAAACACTGTCAACACCTCCCACTGGCCAAAGTCCTCATAGGCCAAGCAGGTGCAATCAGTCACCCCAGCCCCATGCCCACCCCAGGGGAAAGGCCTCGGTCACAAGAGAATTAATGACATGGGGACAAGGGCTCGCCATCATTTCTCAGGGGCTGGGCTCTCCTGGAATTGGCAGCCAGTGTTGCTGGCCTAATGGGGTCCCCAGGGGTGAACCGAGGTGGGAGGTAACCGATGGGAGGGGCTCAGGGTGGCGCCGAAGGCTGATGGGCTTAGCGAAGGGGAGAAATGTGATGGCATTTCCACAGCAGGGAAGGCCAGTCGTGAGGCCGGGAGGCCATCAGCATGCATCCATTCCACATTTTCTGGGCGGTCACACGTGTCCGGGGCTGTGCTAGGCATTCTGGGAGCACAGTGATGGCTCGAGCGTGCTCCCGGCCCAGAACCAGGGCCCAGTGTCGGGGACAACGGTGAGGCTCAGGGATTCCCCACGTGGCCCTTGGCCACTCAGACAGGAACACTGGGAGGGGAAGGGGTCACAAAGGACTCTCTTGGACCAGCCTGCTGCCAGCCCCCCTCCCACAAACCCCAGATGCGGCCAGGACTCAGCCCCTCAGGCCCCTTTGTGCAGCGTCGCCCACCTCCCACCCCACCTCGTGATGTCCACAAACATCTCAGGTCCTGGACACAGTGTTTGGCACCAGGACTGAGCCTCGAGATGCACTTACCCATTTCACCTCCTGTCCTTCCACCTGTGACCCAGACAGAGCCAGACCCTGGTACCCAGCCTGGGCCCCACCAGGGCCAACAAGGGGCTCATGCTGTTATGCTTATATTTAGAATGAATATAACTTTGCAACCCACAGAGGATGCACCATCTTTTCAGAGGCCTCTGGAATATATACAAAAGCTTACCACAGATCTCATACACACACACACACACACTCATCTCAGTTTTCAAGGAAGGAATGTAAAAGCCACATGTTTAAACAACAATGACAAGAACTGGAATTTTTAACAGCTGGGCCCTTTTGGTAGCAAGTATAACAAATCAGGAGGACCAACTTAGATAAAGGAGGCCCCTACGAGGGCTCCAGTAATGTGGGGACACACACAGCTGGACCACAGGGCCTCGGGGCCTGGGACCCTGAGTGCCACGAAGACTTTCGCTATCGGGCTCACCTCCACTCCCTCTGTGGGAGGTTTCATGCTTCTCTGTCCCACTGGGGACCCACCTCCTCCGCTCTTTCTATGCCCATGGCAAACACCCAGGCAGAGAGTTCGCTGTGGGCCCTGCTGCTCAGGGGGGTGGGGTGGACATGGCCCCTTCATTCCCAGTCCCAACCCCAGGAGACTGATGGGCCCAGCAGAAATCTGTCCTGCAGAAACTCCCAGCAAGGAGACAAGCCCGAGCCTGGAAAATGTTCACTGAAGCATGACATGAACTATCAAAGGATCATAAACAGCCTCAACACCCATGAACAAGGAAATGGATGGACAAAGTGTGACCCGCTCATGCTACCAAATACATCATCCCGCATTTAATTAAGAAAGCAGTAGTCCCTTGCATTCATTTATTCCACAGATACCTTCTGAGTACCTACTGGGTGAGACCTGCTGTGTTCAGTGGAGGGCACACCACAGTGAGCAGTAACAAACCTCAGCTCTGTCTACCTGGGGGGGTCTGACTTTAATGAAATAGTAGTACCCACAGGTGCAGCACCATGACCTTCAAAGAGCTATGATGACAACCCAGACAGAGAAGTCGGGGAGGGCTTCCCGGAGGAAGTGGCAATGGAGCCAAGATCAGGACAAGTGGGAGAGGATGAGAAGAGTATGTGCAAATGTCCTGTGGCAAACAATTCCATGGCCAGGCGAGGGACAGAAGGGGGTTGCTGGGGCTGGAACAGAGGGCCTGTGGTAGATGTCTTGATGTGCACCCCAGGTCCCTTCAGCAAAGAAAGACTTCCAGTCCCTGGAGTGCTGTTGGAAGACAGTTCACCACTGCCAAGCCTCTTAAGGGCTAGCCCCGGCTAAAGACAATTGTCTGCCGAAGGTCACATCACACCCAATGACAATTCAGCATGGAAGTAGAAAGGCCCAGTGTCCCCACCCAACAATTCTGAAGGGTCATCCAACTTCATGGCCCCCCATGTGTAGACAGAACAATGGCTCCCCAAAGACTTCTGGGTCCTAATCCCCAGAACTGGTGAATGTGTTGGCTTACATGTCAAAAGAAATTTTTCCACTATAATGAAGGACCATAGCACGTGGAGATGATCTTAGATTATCCAGGTGGACACAATGCAATCTCAAGGGTCCTTATAAAACGGAGGCAGAAGGGTCAGAGTCAGGGAGGAGATTGGACAACAGAGGTTGAGGTTGGAGTAATGGAAACCATCACTCCAAGAACCATGAACCAAGAATTCAGGAAGCCTTCAGAAACCTGAAAGGGCAAGGAAACACATTCTTTCCAGAGCCTCCAGAAGGAAGACAGCCCTGCTGACCCATTTTAGACTTCTTGACTCCAGAAGTGTAAGAGAATAAATATGTGTTGTGTTAAGCCACTAAATTTGTGGTAAAGTGTTAAGAGCAGCCCTGGGAAACTAACACAGCATCAGAGCCTAACTTCTCCCTCTGCCTTATCCTGCTTTCCTCCCCTCCACTCCATGCATGTGGATCCTGGGAACCCTCCCTAATAAGCCTCTTGCATGTTAATGGGATCTGCTTCCCGGGGAACCCCGCCTACAGCAGTGAGTGCTCAGTGGTCTGAGAAAGCAGATGCTGGGTGGGATTTCAGAGCCGATCCAGCCATCTTGCCTGCCTGGCACCAGGAGCAGGCGGGGCATGGTAGACCCTGTCATAACATGACCAGGCAATTGTCAACACTTTCACCATTGGCGAATTGGGATTGTTTACTCATGGAAGGGAATGCAGTGGTACTTGAGAAATATCAGGGAAAAGTGAAATCAGTGGAATTAGGTGGCTAAATTTGACTAACACTTTGAGAAAAGATAAAGGGCTGAGAGCAGTTAAGAGCTAAGTGTGAGAGCCAGAAGACCCCTGTAGAACATGAGGGGGTCCTCGGTTTCCTGTAGTGAGAGGGTGGAAAAAGCTGAGGACCTCAGAGCAGCCAAGTTCCAAAGAAGACTGAACAACCTAAGCAGGTCTTCTGTGCCAAGGTCATACTCTGGTTGGGCAAGAATGGCACTCTGACATTTCAGATGGGACATCTGAGCTGATGCACCCCAAGATCTTAAATCCCAAGATTGCCTGCAGAAAGTGGTCCAGTCTTTCCTATTCTTTGAAGAAATGCAGAGGTCTCTGCTCCACAAGACAGCGTGCAGCCCCTCCAGGATCTGCCCCACCTCCCCTTCCGGCCATCAGATTGTAGTCAGGGGTCAAGTCACAATATAACTGTTGTGCCAGAGAAGTGTTGGGCTTGATAAGGGAGGAAGGGAACTATAACCCAAAGGAGCTCTGGGACCTGCGGCCCGTAGGCACCGGCAGGAGCTAGAGAGCCCAGGTGGGACAGGATTCTGAAGGGGCTCCATCCAAGATCACATGGCAGGGAGGGGTGATGGGCAGGGGGAGGCACATAGGTTAGAATAGGGTTGGTGAGCTTATCAATATAGAATTAATATCCTAGCAAGAGCTACAAGAGATGGGGCAGAATGCTCCTGGGATGGGTTCTAGAAATGTGAACAAAGTAATGGCCCCTCATACTCTTAGAAATGCCCAAACTTCTGCGTTAGCTGGTGGAAAAAGGTATGAACAGGCTCTGCGACTTGGGTAGACTGGAATGAATGCAAGGCCTGAAAAACAGTGGAGGACCATGCTTATTGGGAGGCCCCAGTGGAGACAGTGCTTACCAAAGCAACAGGGAATGTGCCGGTTAGAGGAGGACCAGTGTCACCAAGAGCAGGTGACAGCTTGCCTCTGTAGGCCAGGGCTGCTGGTAGGAGAGGCACTCAGCAGCGATGAGGGCAAGAGCACCCAACCATAGAGGTCTAGTGTGATATTTCCCCATCAGAAGCAAGGTGGCGAGTGGTCAGGTCAGAGTGGCAGCTCATCTGGCAAGGAGCCGGTCCATAGAACAAGGTGTTCCCTGGGGGCAAAAGAGATGGGTAGCCAACAACAACAGTGCTACTCAATAGGTACAATCAAAGAAATCAAGAATGGATAATCAGGAGCCTGAGGGTAATCCTCCTAAAAAAAAAAAAAAAAAGTCATGATTCTTTGCCCAGTTTCTGGATATAAGCCAGCTTTCAGTTCAGGAACCCAGTGACTGAAGGAGAGGTCAAGCCCCCAGGTTGAGCCTATAACACCAAAGCAAATGTATCTAGTAATTATCATCCTAGTTCTTCCCCAAAATGTACACTGGAGAAATAGGATACCCAAACAAACCGAGGACCGTTGGACAGGGTCTGACTTGATATTGATATGCTGAGATCTGATGTATCATGGTGGCCTTCTATTACAGTGGGGGCATATAGGGTCAGATAATCTATGGAATGCTGGCCCCAGTCTGGCTTACAGTGGACCCAACCGATCCATAGATTCACCCAGTGGTCGTGTCTGTACTCCCCAAATGTGTTATGAGAATAGACATACTTAGTAGTTGTCACAACTCCCTCATTGACTCTTTGGCCTGTAGGGTAAGAGCTTTTGTAGTGGGGCAGGCCAAGAGGAAGTCTCTGAAACTGCCCTCTGCCCCCTTCCAAGATAGTAAATAAAAAACTGTATTGCATCCGGGGGTGGGGCAGGGAAGGGTGGCAGATATCGGAGTTACCCTTTAAAACCCAAAGGATCAAAGGGTAGTGGTCTTCAATACAGCTCCTTTGAATTGACTAGTTTGAGCCCTGCAAAAACAAGACAGATCCTGGAGGATAGACAATGGACTATTGCCAGGTAGTGGTCAAAATTACAGCCACCATGACAAACGTGGTATCCTTGCTAATGCAAATCATCATGACCTCAGTGCATGGTCTTTGGCCATTGGTCTGGAAAATGCATTATTTTCCATCACTATCAGAAAAGAGGATAGAAACCAGTTTGCCTTCAGTTGGAATGGATGACAGTAGTCATTGACAATCTTACCCCAGAAATAGAAGTCTCCAGCCCCCTGCCCAAGTACAGGCCCAAAAGATCTGGATTGGCTGGACAGCCTACAGAATATCACATTGGTCTGCCATATCAAGAACCTCAAGCCAATCAGAATGAATGGGCAAGAAGTGTCTAGTACATTGTGGTCTTAGGAAGACCCATGCACTCCAGCTAGTGGGAGGATAGCCCAATTAAGTTTCAGGGACCTCTCATATCAGTAAAAATTGGGGGATCTGCAGTGGTCTGGGGCACTCCAGGACAACCAAAGTAAAGGACAGATAGTAACATCTTGCCGCCTCCAACCTCAAAGAAGGAAGCATGATGCTTGGTAGGTCTCTTTGGGTTCTGAAAGCAGAGTTCACATGTAGGAATACCCCAAACCACATATCAGAAGAAATGAAACGCTGTCATCTTTAAGTGAGTCCAGAGTAGGAAAGGGCTTGGCAGCAGGTCCAGGCTGTGGTATGAGAGATGCTGGCTTGGGCTCTATGACCCAGAGGACCCTATGACATTGGAGTGTCAGTATTAGGAAAAGACATCATGTAGAGTTTTTGGCAAACCCCAAAGAGGGAATTAGAATCAGAGTCGTAAGTTTCTGTCACAGGCCATGCCATGTGGAAAATTACAAATCTTTTGAAAAGCACCTCCTGGCATGCTATGGGCTTTGGTATAGACGGAGTGCCTGAATGGCCATGGGACACCGTGGAAATGCCGCTGTAACCACCTGTCTCGGTCCATTCAGGCTGCTAGAACAAAATACCATAAACTGGAGTGTTTATAAACAAAAAAATATGTATTTCTCACAGTTCTGGAGGCTGGGAAGTCTAGTTCAAGATCATGGCACCGCAAGGTTGATGAGGGCCCTCTTTCTGGTTCAGAGCTGACACCCTCTCACTGTGTCCCCACATGGTAGAAGGGGCTAGGGATGTCTCTGGAGCCTCTTTTATAAAGCACTAGTCTCTTTAATGAGGGCTTCATCCTTATGACTTACATGCCTCCTAAAGTTCCCACCACCTAATACCATTATGTTTAGGGGTTGGGATTTCAATATATGAAGTCTGGGCAGTGGGGGACACAAACATCAGAACATAGCACTGCCCGTCATAAACTGAGTTCTGTCAGACCCACCAAGTCACAAGGTCAAGTGGACCCAGCAGCAGCCATCCTAAGACAGAAGTGATGCATCTAGGACCAAGTGAGAACAGAATGAGAAGCCACACACAAGACGTGTGAGCATATAGCCCAGGCTCTCTTGTCATTCACCACGGTTGCACCAACACTTCTCTTTGTCTCACACCTACAGCCACATTGTGGGGGTCATGATGGGCTAATGAAAGAAAGAATAGCCCGACTTGGTTCACAGGGGTATTGGCTTGGTGTGTGGTAGCAAGAAAAAAATGTGCACTGTCAATACTGCAGCCCCACTCAGGGCTGGCCTTGAGAGATGGGGGTGAAGTGAAATCCCCCCAGTGAATAGAGCTCTGAGCAATGTACCTGGTTGCCGCTTTGGTAGAAAGAGAAGTACTCATGGGCCCAGAAGGAAAACAATTAGAAGAAAGGACAGGGCTGGGGGGCAGTCATGGGGCGGGACCTTGGCTCAAAGTGTGAAGCTTGCTCTCTCACATGTGAGCAGTCAGTGCAGAGCATCCATCATGGGAAGGGCACTAAACAACTAAATCAACAGAACGACTTAGCCAAGTGACAGTAACCAGCTTCTGTCATTGGCCTCTTGGCTGTTGGCACAAAGAGTACGTGAAAGGAGTAGCCGTGGTGGCGGGGATGGGGGCTATGGAAGGTCTAACACATGGACTCTCACTCACAAGGCTGATCTAGCTATTGCTGCCGAGGGAAGTCTTCCAGCAACAGAGCCCAGCGTTAAGTCCCAAACCCAACACCATTCCTTGAGGACACCAACTGGCCACCTAGTGGCAAATTGCCCACACTGCATCCCTTTCATCCTGGAAGGAGCAGTGATTCATTTGGTTAGAAATGAACACATATTCCGGGTACAGGTTTGCTTTTCCTACCCACAGGGCCTGAGCCAGGCTACCCTCCAAGGACTTACAGATGCACCAGCACAGGACCCCCCAAAACATGTGTCAGAATAAGGGTTACAGCAAAGGAGGTGAGGGGATAGGTCATATCACTTACGACATCACCCTGAATCTGCCAATCAGAGAGAGCAATGGAAGGCTGTGGTCAGCACGTCGGATGTGCTGTTTTGCAAAGATGTGGTCCCACTCTTGGGAGCCAAGCGTACACTTTATTTATTTTATTTATTTTTTTAAGATTTTTTTTTTTTTAATCTGAGAGAGAGAATGGGAGACAGAGAGCATGAGAGGGGGAGGATCAGAGGGAGAAGCAGACTCCCCGCTGAGCAGGGAGCCTGATGTGGGGCTCGATCCCGGGACCTGAGCCGAAGGCAGTTGCTTAACCAACTGAGCCACCCAGGCACCCCAAGTGTACACTTTAAATCAACAATAGTTTGACATGGGCCTACTCAGTGGTATGCAGAATAATGACCCTTTTTTCCAAAGATGCCCATGTCCTAATCCCAAGAACCTGTAAATACGTTCCCTTACATGGCAAAAGGGACTTTGCAGACATGATTAAATTGACCTGGAGATGAGTAGAGTATCCTGGATTATCTGGATGGGCCCAACATCCTTATAAGTGAAAGAGGGAGGCAGAAGAGTGTCAGAGTGATCCAGGGTGAGAAAGACTTAACCAGCCATTGCTAGCTTTGAAGATAGAAGGGAGCCATGAGACAAGGAAAGCAACCAGCCTCTAAGACTGGAAAAGGCAAGGAAATGAATTCTCCCCTAGAGCTTCCAAAAGAAATGCAGACCAGCCTACACCTTGATTTTCAGCTCAGGGAGACTTATTTCCGACATCTGACGTCCTTAACTATACATAAGATGACAAATTTATGTTGTTCTAACTCACCAAGTCCCTGGCAATTTGCTACAGTAGCAATAGGAAACTAGTACACTAAATCATAGGTAGGTAGGATAGGTCTGGGAGCCAAGGAGCAGAAGTAAGGGTGTCCTGCTTACCATCACTCCTGGCCGCCTACGTGGGGAATTTGGACTACCCATTCCCACAGCCCTGGGTTCTAAGGGTTTAGAGATCCTGGTTCCAATGAGGAATGCTTCTGCCAATGAACACAGCAAGAGTTTCATGAACTCTTAAAGCTATGGATGCTGCCTGGGCGATTTAGGGACCAGTGAGCAAGAAGAGTCCCCATCTTTTTTTTTTTTTTTTAAAGATTTTATTTATTTAACAGAGAGAGACATAGCGAGAGCAGGAACACAAGCAGGGGGAGTGGGAGAGGGAGAAGCAGGCTTCCTGCAGAGCGGGAAGCCCGATGTGGGACTCGATCCCAGGACCCTGGGATCATGACCTGAGCCGAAGGCAGACGCTTAACGACTGAGCCACCCAGGCGCCCAAGAAGAGTCCCCATCTTGGCAGGGGTAAAGGACCCTGGTCATCAGAAAGAGGTAGTTGTGAGATACACACACACACACACATGGTAGGAAGAAATATATTTAGTGCCTGGTTAATTAATCCACTTGGGTGCCTCTGGGTACCTTGCCCAATTTTAACAGTAAGTGGACAAGTACAACAACTCTGGCCTGAGGTCATGTTGGCCAGGGTCTCAGAACCCTCGGGGATGAGGGTCTGGTTATTCCACCAGGTAAGACACTGAGGCCAGGACAGTCATTAGCTGAGAGTGAGGGAAATTCAAAAGAGAGAACCAAGGTGAGAGAAAATGAGTATCAGCTGTTGCCTCAGGCCAACTCAGTGGAGGGTTGCCCTTAATCCCACTAAGCTTCGTCTTCTCTCCCCAAGAGAGAGGCACACCAAAATCCTGGATGGTCCACCCCCTGAACTTATATGACGAAGTCAAGCCTGATCATGCAAGAGATGGACTGTGTTGGACACTGTGGTCCACCACCCAGATCCCCCTTCAGTAATGAAGCACTTATCTCCCCAGCTTTTGGGGGTGCTATCTGCAGAGAGCCTCCAGCCATCAGTTCCCTTCAGAGATGGCCTAGGGTGAAAAGTGCTGCGGGGCTCAAGGTCACCCCCCCATCCATGACGCGTCCAGTGATCAATGTGGCAACACAGAGGCCCAGCATGCTCGCCCCAAAATGAGGGACAATTCTGTGCTCCTTGTGAGGTCAAACACAGCCACTGATGAGACTGCATAAGAGCTCAGCTTCTCCCTCTGCCCGCTCCTCCCTTGCTCTCTCTTTCCCAAACAGGAAGGACAACTGCTGTGGACATCCAGATGAGAGGCAATGGTAACTGGACAGGGGTGGCGATGGAGGAACGTGGGTAGGTCTGAGGAGTAACTGGACAGACCATGCTGGAGGGCTGGAGCTGAGAAATGGGCAAGAGGGTAAGGAAGGGGGTGGATCCGGGATGACTCCTGGCTTCCAGTTCCCACAACTGAGTTCCAGGGTGAGATGAGGACACTGAGGAGGCGGCCAGGCTGGAGGGAGCAAGAGCATGAGCTGGACCTGTTGCATCTGAAGAACCCCTGAGACATCTCAGGGGAGGCATGGGGCAGGCGGTGGGACCTGCAGGTGTAGATCTGAGGGTCACTGACGCTGCAGAGAGCGCGAGATTATGCAGGGAGAAAGCGCGAGAAGAGAAGGGGGCCTGGGAGTGGACAGATAGAGAGGAATGAGCCAGCAAACCAAACTGAAAAGCAGTGGGCTGAGCAGGAGGCAGGTGAACAGATGTGAGCTCTGCTCTGTAGACGTCAAGTGCCTCAGGCAGTGCGGGCGAAGTTGGGCGGCAGACACTACGGCCCCTAGAGTCTCCAAGCCCTGGAAAGACAGAAGTCTAGTTCTCCTTCCCACAGGGTCCTGCGTGGGTCAGCAGGGACTCAGCTCAGCACGGTCAGCCAGGCACCGGGTTGACGGGGGCTCCATCTCCGAACCAGCTTCCGCGATCGCCCAGGCAGGGAAGGGGCACGGGCAAGGCACGCTGGCTCCCTGGGTCTCTGTCGCATGTCAAAGCTGGCAAAGCAAGTTACATGGCTCTGCCTAACTTCAAAGGAGGCAGGGAAGGACAGAGCTGCCCTGGAGCCCACAGAGGGAGAGAGTGGGGAGCTCTTGGTCGCACTACTGTCCAACGCAGAGAGGAAAAAGGAGTGACGGCTGAGCCAGATGCTGCTGAGCCCGGGGAACCTGCGGATGGAGAAATGGCCTCTGATCCCTTGTGACCTGAGAAAGAGGGGACTTTGGAGGCCTGAAGGGACTAAAGGCTGGAAGGTAACTGGGATTGGTCGAGGAGGGACTGGAGGTGTGAAGGAAACAAGAAGTGTTGACCACCCTTTCCATCACGCCAGCTAGGATGGGTGGAGGGAGGCAGGGAAGGGGCTGGAAGGGGATGCCTGGAACAGTTAAGAGTTTTGTTTGTTTGTTTAGTGAGAGATAACTTGAATGTGTGTTAAGGCCGATGGAAAGGATCCACTGCAAGGGGGAGGTTAACTATGCAAGAGAAAGACAGGATGAGCTGAGCACAGGGGTAAGAGGACATACAGGTCTCTATGTGCTGATGCACCTGAGACCCTCGGATTTCCTGCCCAAACAGCCCTGAGCTTACTGCCCAGGCTGCCTGGGGGTTCTTCCTCACGTCTATTGTCCTGAGGGTAGACAGCACCCACCAGTGTGCGTGCCCCCAGGTCCATGGGGTGGCCAAGGGGCGGCCACTTGGGGGGTGTGTGCATACAGTATGGATGAAGCCCCCAACAGTCCAAGGTGGAGCCCAGCGAGGTGAGGGAAGCCGTGGGCCCTGACCAGCTCTTCCCATGCTGCCACATTCCAGCACAGCGCTCCAGACAATCCAAGAACTCCAAACTGAACCCAACCTGCCGGATCATTATGCAGGTATATACAGTTGACCCTTGAACAATATGGGGGGGAGGAGTGCTGACCCCCCCCACACACAGTTAAAAACCCATGTATCGGGGCGCCTGGGTGGCTCAGTTGGTTAAGCAACTGCCTTCGGCTCAGGTCATGATCCTGGAGTCCCAGGATCAAGTCCCGCATCGGGCTCCCTGCTCAGCAGGGAGTCTGCTTCTCCCTCTCCCGCTCCCCTCTCTTGTGCTCTGTCTCTAAAATAAATAAATAAAATCTTTAAAAAAAAAAAAAAAAAAACCCATGTATCACTCTGCCCCTCCAAAAACTTAAATACCAATAACCTACTGTTCGCCACAAGCCTTACCAGTGATGTAAACAGTCAATTAATACATATCGTGTATGTCATCTGTACTAATATGCTGTATCCTGACAATAAAGTCAGCTGGTAAAAAGGGAAAATCTTAAGAATATCGTAAGGAAGAAAAAACACATTTACTATACTGTAAAAAATCTGCTGTCCAGGGCGCCTGGGTGGCTCAGTTGGTTGGGCGACTGCCTTCGGCTCAGGTCATGGTCCTGGAGTCCCGGGATCAAGTCCCGCATCGGGCTCCCTGCTCGGCAGGGAGTCTGCTTCTCCCTCTGACCCTCCTCCCTCTCATGCTCTCTGTCTCTCATTCTCTCTGTCTCAAATAAATAAATAAAATCTTTAAAAAAAAAAAAATCTGCTGTCCGTGGACGTGTGCAGTTCAAGCCCATGTTGTTCAAGTTGTGCAAGAGTAAACTCTATACACATTCCCACACAAATTAGATTGGGAGTGCGCACACACACATACAAGGATACAGTTTGTATCGGTCAGCTTTTGCTGTGTGACAATCACAAAAAAATCTTAGTGGTATACAACAAAAGGCATTTATTTCTCATGCATCTGTGGTGACTCAGGCAGCCCCGCCCCACGTGGCTCATTCTGGGGCTCAGCCTGGAGGATCAGCATTTCTTCCCACTGCAACGACAGGAGTTCCAAGAGGCAAGCTCTGCCACGGGAATATATTTCAAGTCTCTGCTCATGCCACGTCAGCTCACTTCCCTTTGGTGAAGCCCAGTATCAGAGAGCAGAAAAGTACATTCTGCCAAGCATGAAGCTGTAGCAAGTGTATGGATGTCTAAAGCTACTAAAGGGCAGGGAAAAAATTGGAATCAATAATTTAACCTATCACATACCAAACTGAGTTTCCCTAGGAGGAAAACGAGATTGCTGGAGGGAAGGGGGTAATTAATTTGTAATTAATTCTAAATACTAAAAGAATAGATGTTTTAATTTTTTTTTTACAACTTACATGCGTTCCCATATTCCTCGTGTAATAAAGCAAAAATAAGAAGGCCTCAATTCTCTCCAATTCCAAGCAAAATCCTAATATGAAATTTTTACTAGCTGATTCACCTGGAAGACTGGCTAGCCATCTTTAAACAACAATTTCTGTTTCAGATCCTGACCTCAAACTATAAGCAAAAGTTAATTAGAAAAGGATTAGGGACCTAAATGTAAAAATAGAATTGTAAAACATCATAGGGAGATTGTATTTTGAAATATATCAAGATGCCTTTTCTTTTTGCACTTCCTTCGGTGACCTTCCAGCTTTTCAGCCAGAGGCTTGCATCGCCTAGAGGCAAGGAGGATGGAAGAAGGGAGAGGAGAAGGGAGGGGAGGGAGAGGAGAAAGGGAGGGAAGGAGGGAGCAGGGAGAGGGAGGAAGGGGAGGAAGGAGCTGGGGAGAGGGAGGAGGGGGAGGAAGGAGCTGGGAGAGGGAGGAGGGGGGAGAGGAGGGGAAGGAGGAGGAGAGGAGGAAGGAGAAAGGAGAGGACAGGAAGGAAGGAAAAGGTGGAAAGGAGGAGGAAAGAGTGGACATCATCCATGCACACACGTGCCAGGCAATGCCCTCTTCCAAAAGCAGCCTGGTGGGAGGTAGGAGTGGGAGGTGAGAGGTGGGAGGAGGAGTCTTTCCTTCCCTCCGACATCGACACGACATCGACATCGAGGTGGTCAGAAACCACTGTTTTCAGCAAATGCATCAAAGACCCAATTCCAGCAAGAGAGGCCCCTTGGGGCCCTTGGCTTATAAGACACAGAAGAGCTGGCTGAGGGAGGGGGTGGGGAAGGAGGCGGAGGCCCCGAGTGGATCAAAGCAGTGACAAGGGAGGGCACCAGTACTGTGACAGAAGTGAGTGGCAAAACAAAAGGCAAGAAGATACACATTTGGATATCATTCATGCAAAAGTTTCAAACTAACACAAATGTTATCATTGTTTATAAATACATTCGTATGTTGCAAAGAGTATAAAAATGTGCTCAGGAATGTTGCAACTTCTGGGTAGCAATTAAGGGAGGAGAGAAGGAGGGCTTTCCACCGGTCTGTATCATTTCATTTGATTTTTTTTTTTTAAAGATTTTATTTGACAGAGAGAGAGAGAGAGACAGCGAGGGAGGGAACACAAGCAGGGGGAGTGGGAGAGAGAGAAGCAGGCTTCCTGCAGAGCAGGGAGCCCGATGCGGGGCTCAATCCCAGGACCCTGGGATCATGACCCGAGCCGAAGGCAGACGCCCAACGACCAAGCCACCCAGGTGCCCCTTCATTTGATTTTTAAAAGAGGAGTCTGAAGCAAATATTCAGAATGTTAACATGTATCTGGGTGGTGGTATATGGGTGTCTCTTAGATTATTTCCTATGTTTTGAAATACGCAGTACGGGAAAGAGAGGCTGTGGATTAGCATGAATGGTTTGATGCCGTAGTTTAAAAACTACGTACACACGGGTATGTTTGCGTATCCGTGCTAAGGCGTGTGTGCACGTGTCTCCGTGCCTGGGGTTCTGCAGGACTCTGTGTATCTGTGTACGCTGTGTGTGTGTGTGCGCGCTGCGTGTCCCTCTGTGCGTGCCACTGTGTGTGAGCATGCATGCATCCGCGTATCTGTGCGCCCGCATCTGCGCAACACTATGTGTTTCTGTGACCTCATGTGTCTGTCTGTGCAATTGCATCTGTGGTTGTGTTTGTGTGTCTTTGAATGCGTCTATCTGTGTGAGTCCGTGTGACTGTGTGTGTGTGTGTGCTTGTGCATCTTTGTGTGGATGAACGGGAGGAAGACTGGCTGGACAAACACCAAATCATTGACACATTTCTCCCTGGGAAAAGGAAACAGGATTTTGGTTTCCCCCGCATGCATTTTTCCTGTGTGTACATGTGTGTGTGCATGCACGCGCACACACACGCCTGTGCAGTTTTTTTTTAATGATAATGTATTCTTTATTAAAATTTCAATACTTTGAAAAAGACAGTGAAGACTTTCACAGTTTGAAAAATGAGAAGAATTTACCAGCAGATCGCTGATGCCCTCCAGGGCCTCCTCTTTGCTCCCTGGGCCCCAACCTGGTGGGGTGGATTCCATCTATCCCCGAGGGCCCTGAGGACAGAAGAGCCTGAGGACACTTCCTAGCTCCACCCCAGGGGCATGGCCCAAAGCAAGCATGAAATTTCTCTGAAGTCTTGTGTCTTATCTTTAAATGTTAGGCAACTTTTACATTCTCCTCTTTAATGTATACATGTTTATCTTAATTATACAATCACGAGGTTTTAACCCCCAAATCTTGGAGTCAAGGGGCCATTCAAGGGGACTCCCTCTCACTCACCTTCCCCAGCTCCTGTGCACCCCCTGTGGGTGTGTGCCTAGTCAGGTGCAACTGGAGTCAGGGTGAGAGTGTAACCACGGTCTGTGGTCTCCCGGAGGCTCTTGGAAAGTCAGCTGCAAGAAGCAGCTAACCATCATCATTTCAAGAGCACTGACACTAGGCTGGGCCAAGTTCTTTGCCACGCCATCACACTGAATTCTCCCAGCGACCTGTCAGCTCGGTACTCTTATTGCTCTCTTGTTACACAGGAGGATACTGAGACTCAGAGAGATTAAGCCCACGGTCACCCAGCTGGACTCAGACTGCCAAGTTCATGCGGTGCACAGACTGTCTCCCTACAGGACAGGCACAAGGAGAAGGAATTGCCTGTGACAAGGAAGAGGGAGGTGTGAAGGAAGGTGTGGGTGTACCGAGCTTTGGCCGGAGGGAGGAGCCCGGGACAGGATCTCTGCTTCCCTGTCTCATGTCTGTTTTACCCTTGGACCCATTCAAGAGCAGCCGTAAGGCCCTTTGTGTTGTGAGCCCAAGGCCACCTCAGTGGCCCCTTGGAGCCAGAGTGGCAGCCACGCAAAGTCATTTAGGGGCAAGACTTGGCATTTAAGGCTGTTCTCCCAGGGATACAGACTACGCTTACATTGAGTGACCTGGAGAACCCTAGAGAGGGCCTCACTGGCCCCCAGGGACTGCAACGGCTTTCTAGAAATCTTTTCTATGTGTTGCACAGTGAGAGCGGTCCTGAGGGCTGCTTTTGTGCTTCTTCCCACTATTGGGTGCCAGGGCCCGTGTGGAGATCCATTGCCCTCCTGAACCATGGCACAGGTGCTGCTCAGGGAACAGGGAACAGCCTCATCCCCCACGCCCTAACCGCCTGCTGGGAGGACCTCGGGACTTTACTAATGCAGTCGGCCCCAGGCCACTTGCTCTGCCAGGCCACCTCCATGTTTGGGTCTGGTGTCTCCTGGGAAGGAGGACCTGGAGTAGCATGGCTGTTTCAAGCTCCCCTGAGGTGCCTTTGGGGCTTGGGGCCTCTCTTCACTCTTTAGCTTCTACCTTCCTTCCAGCTCAGGGTTCCCTGGGCTGCAGCCCCCAGAACTGAGTCCATTCTCCCCTCCTTCCCCCTGGACTGTGCCCAGGGTCCATCTTCCTCCCCAGTGCTCAGGGCAGCAACGCTGGCTCCACAGGACAAGGGCTAAACGTGATTGGTCCAAGCTAATCCCCTTTCCAGCGACTGGCTTGTAAGTTGGCCAATGGGATCATTTCCCTGCTCTCCATGCCTCGCCAAGTAGGTGTGAAGCTTGGAGCTACATGAATCTTGAGACCAGAGAGGAACAGGTGTGAGGACAGGCCAGTGTGTGGAGGACCGCAGAGTAGAGTGAGGGAGGGTAGCCTGGGTCCTTGAATACACTGCTAAGCCACTCAGACTCCACTTGCCATTATGTGAGACAATCAGCTTTCCCCATCTTGAAGGTTTGGTTATTTGCACCCATGTTCACATAGACGAATCTGGTAAAAACACTGAAACTTCCCTTGGAAAAAAAGGCTCAGATGCAGAGTGTTGAGCAATTATGGGGGGGTGGGGAGATCTCCTGGTCCCCCAGAGGCCATCCACAGGCTACCACTAGGTAAGAAATGCCTGGTCAGGAGATCTCAGTCTTTGGTCATTACTGTCTCCCCCGATGCCGGCTCTCTGGGAAAGCAGGTTGGCTCGGTGCTGAGCAGACCACCAGGTGGAAGGCAGGAAGGATGAGGTGGTCTGTAACACCCAGAGGCAGTCCCTGCTTTCTGTCCCACCAGAAACCATAAGTGCCCCTGAGCATAGTGCTGGGGACTGGGCAGAGCTCCGTGAGAGCCGGCTGGTTGTATTTTATCCGTTTCAAGGACAGGTAGGGGCACTCTGTCCCCCCGCCACTGCCACCCCAGGACAGGTTTGGACCTCCACTCTCCAGGAAGTGGGTCCACAGCTGACAGCCGCATGTTTCAGCTCTCCAGGTTCTCTGAGGTCCTAACCAGGAGGGATTTCTGGGGTGGAGGCCACGTGGATGTGAGACTGATCTCTGAGCCAGGCCAGCTCCATCCTATCCTGGTCAGGGGCCATCTCTGAGCCTCGATGTGGGCACAGACCTAGGAGGGCCAGGCTTTCAGCCTAGGGGGCCTGGGGTTGGGGGAGGAGACAGCCTGGCTGTAACACCCCAGCATTCCCCGCACCCCAGGATGGGGGGCAGCAGCTGTGTCTCAGCCTGTTCATCTGCTGTCAGTCTGATCGCAGCCTTCCTGAGAAGGCCAAGTTAGTCCAGCAGACTCTGGGATCTCATTTTGAGCTCATTTTACTTTCCTTACTGAGGTCCTCATTTCTAACCATTATCAGCAAACAGCAACGACAAAGTACAAAAGTGCACCGGAAGTCACTATGAAACATCTGGGGACTAAGGTCTTGTCTGCAGGATCTGGATGCAGGGCCCGGCACCCGCAGGGTGCTTCACGTGAGCACCTGCAGAGGAGCCTCAAAGGAAACACAGGTTTGAACCCGCTTTTTAAAATATGAACCATAATGGCGTAAGCTCTAGTTAAATCTACTGATAAAGCCAGTTACATTCTGATTAGACTCACATCCAATTTTGTCTCTCAGACCACAGTAGTGAAACGAGATGTATTTCACAAGATGTTTCCTAATTATACATCTTCAATTAAAAAAAAAAAAAAAGCCTCGCCATTGCATGATACACCACAGATCGTTAAATGCCTATCACAATCCATGCCCAAGTCTTTTAATGCAGAAGATGGTTGACATTTAACTGGGAACTTTTAAAACACTTGAGAATAAATTATGACCCAAACTTACTCTTCTTAATGACACGTATAAAGTTCAGGTCTTTAATAAAAGGATTCAGGAATACGAAAACAAAGTTCCCAGCAATATTAAGGAAATAAAGGTCCTGCAAAATGGTCAGTTCTTGTTTTGATTAAGTTGTGCATTTTTAATATAGTTGGTATAAAGTGAAACCCTTAAAAAAACATGTAGGAATTTAAAATAAAGTGGAACATCCTATTTTCAGGGTCACCGGTACCACAGTGACATTTGTCTCTTAAACAATGACACTTAGTATCTCTGTAGTTCCAGGAATACTTTTGAAGTGTCATATTAAAACCAATCTCATGGCCTTGAGGCAAAGAGAAGCAATTAGTCTTGGAGTTGTGAATAAATAAAAATCCATTTATACACCCGTCCTTGACATGTACCTTGCAAATCTTAGAAACTTCATCTAGTGGGAAAAGAAATGTTAAATCATGAATACCAACACTAAACATATCACCATGTGGCTTCCTAAAACAGTTTGGTTTATACCAATCTTTTAAGTATGAATTTATATGTATATATTCATCCATGTTGAACACAAAACAAAGCCATTCTAGCTGGCACCTAGGAGAGGGTGGGGGAGGAGTGAGGGACACCAGGGGCCCCAAGGGCCATGACAAGTAGGTTTTCAGTGCGTCTGCTCCTCAAACAGGAGCCTGGTGCGTTTTTCCATATGCTCCCCTTCCCTCAAACACGCAAAGACCCGGAAATGGGGTAGGCTCTGTCCCCGAAGAAGTTTGGGGTAGGTGTCCACGCCCTGCTCCGTTTGTGATCCCAGCCCCGTATTTAAGGGAGGACTCAGGAGGTCGAAGTATTTGGACACTTGCTTCACTTCCAGTTTGGGTCCGTTCCTTCAGTGCTGGGTGGGGTGAATGTGGATGGGGGACTTTGCTGTTCCGGAGCGGCTGGGGCAGTCGGCCACCTAGGAGGGTAGACCTCCCGGGCCTGGGCTGACCTGGCCCCAGTGCAGAGAGCAGAGAGTGGTGCTGCCAGGTCAGAGCTAGGAGCCAGAAGCCCGGAGGCTCCAGGGCGTGGGGAGCCGAGTGGGCAGCTCGTGGGCCCCGATGGAGCGGCTGCACAGATCCCTGACCTACTTCCAGGCCCCCGTTCTGTTCTAGGAGCCGCTAAAAATCCATAAATTAAGGAAATTAACTGATGGGGCCTGCGGCATCTTTGTAAGCTATTTAAATCTATAAATTTACAACATCTTCTGCATATATCAAGTAATTGAACTAACTGCAGGGATGTAACTTTAATGAGAAAATTTCCCCCTTCTCCTGTAGTTCGAGCTCTAAAATAAATAAATAAATAAAACCTTCCCTTAGGAGGAAAGTTTCTGCTTAGTCCCGCGTGGAGAAGTTACAGAAGCGCTGTCCGGGCGCTCTTACCACGCGCGAGGTGCCCTAGTGAAGGGAAGCAGGCCCTGACTTGGTCCTTCTGCCACCAGCGCCCCCCGCCCCCCCACCCCAGCCCCGGGCCGCCCCCCCCACCCCGCTCCGTGATCGAGGCCGCTAGAGGGCGTCTAGGTCCGGCAGAGCTCCGGGTGGGGGCCCCCGCGCCGCTCCCGGCGGGAGCGCACCCGCCCTCCAGCCCGAGCCTGCCTCTGGCCCGGGCGTCCCCGGAGCCGGACGGGGGCGCAGTGCAGGCCAGGCGCACTGGAGACTCCGCGCTCCGTTTCCTAGGAGTCGGGAAATGGAGTTGGGGGGTGGGGGGGAGCGGGCGGGGCGCACGGGAAAGAGGAGAAAGAGGAAGGGGGGAGGAGGTAGGAGAGGAGGAGGAAGGGGCAGCCGACCGGGGGACCTGGGAGGGACGCCCCGGGCGCTGGCCTCGGCGCCCGGGGGAGTCTTGGCCGCAAACGTCTCCGCCGCGCCGGGCGCGGAGAGGAAATGGCGCGTCTGGCCGCGGGCGACCGGCTGGGCGCCCCCCGCGCGCCCCTCCCCCGCGGTGACCGACCGCGTGTCCGCAGACGTCACGGGCGCCGCTGCTCCCCGGCAGAGGGGCAGTCGGGGCCGAGACCCGGGGAGGGAGGCCGTGGAGGGGGAGGGGCGGCCCTGGCCCCCGGCTCCGCTCCAGCCCCGGCCGACTCGCAGCCCAGTTTCTTCCCAAGTCCCGCCCCTACCCCCGGGCGCCGCGGCGGCGGCTGCTCTCCTCTTTGTAACCGAAGAGTCAAGAAATGTGAGAAACGTGCCCTGTGTTACTTATTTGGGAGCCGAAAATTTATGCCCAGCTGAAAGCGCCCGGGGAAATATTACATCAGATGAAATGACAATGATTAAAATCAGCTTCTCCCCCGCCCCCTCCCGAGCCCGGAGGAGGCCCGGGCGCCGCGTGGCCGGCCGGCGGGGGGCGGGGGGCTGGGCGGCGGAGGGCGCGGGGGCCCGGGCGCACCGCTCCCGGGAGGGTCCTGGCGGAGGCCCCGGCGGCAAGGCGCGGGCTCCGGGAGAGGCGGGTGGGGATCGCCCGGCGAAAGGAGGGGAAACAGCGCATTTTTGTCGCCGAGCGCGGCAGGCGCGGGCGCGCGGAGCTAATTGCGACTCTAATCCTCTGCCCCGCGGCGCAGCCGAGCCCCGAGCCAGGAGTCGCCGCGCGCTCCCGCTCGCGCTCGCCGCGCTGGGTAATTTGGAGCCGGATCGCTGCCCTCTGCGTCCGGGCTGGGCCGCGACGGGGCGCGGGCTACGGACTGGGGTGGGGGGCTGATTTTCTCGCCAGCAATCAGGGAAGGCCGCTGGAGAGAGAGAGAGAGAGGAGGGAGGAGAGGAGGTGGGAGCGGCGGGAGGGCAGCCGGAGAGCGGCGCGAAGAGGAGGCGGCGGTGGTGGCGGCGGCGGCGGCCGCGAGGAGGGGAGGAGGCGAGGGGAGGGCGGGGAGGGGAGGCCCCGGCGCGCCGCGCCGCGAGGGGCCGCGCGAAGCGGGGGCCGGGGCGGGAGGGGTGGGTGGGGGGAGGGTTGGGGGCGAGAGAGAAAGTAACTCCAGGACGAGACCGGAGCGACCCGCGCAGCGAGCATAGGCGGCGAGGCTGCGCCCGGCGCCCGAGACCGGCGACTGCGGGGGGCGGGGGCTGCGCCCGAGCCGGATCCGGCGCTCCGGCTCCGAGGTAAGCCCCGCGCGGGCGGCCACCGCTCAGCGCCGCGCACCCCTGTCCCCAAAGTGGCGGCGATACCGAGAAAGTCGCTCGGCTGGGGTTCGGACCTGGGTGGGGGCAGCTGCTTTGTCCCGGTGCCGGGCGGCGGGGGCTGGCGGCGCGGGGGCACCCAGCACAAAGGCCTGGCGCGGGAGGGGGGGGATTGCCCACGTGGGCTGGCCCTGGCCCCGGGTGGACCCTCCCCACGCGGGCGGGCGCCGAGCTTCCGGCCGCGCGGGGCGGGATGTGTGTGTGGGGGGGTGTTGCAGGTCCCCGCACTCGGGCCTCAGTGCAGGGCCGAGCGCCCTGCAGGGCCAGCGAGTTTCCGGGGTCAGAACCGGGCTCACGCAGCTGGGGCTTCGGGGCGCACAGGGCCCGGCTTGGCGCCCAAATCAGAAAAAGTCTCTAACGGGACAGATGTGCGTCCTCTGACGCCCACCCCGGGAGTCCCAGACGGGGCGGGAGGGGCCGGCGAGCTGGTGGTGGTCCCAGGTGCGCGGGGTCGGGGGCCCAGCGCGGGCCGCACGGAGACGCGCTCGCCGCCTCCGGCTCGGGCTGCCCGCGGGTAGTCCCTGACCTGGACGCGCGCACGGGGCACACACTCGCAAACGCCCCTCTCGCGTAGCCGAAACGCCTTTCCGTCCTCCCGCGCCCCCTGCCTCGACTGCAGAAAGATAAGCTTCAAGTTTTCACTCCGTGTCTCAAATGTGCATGAAGGAATTTAACTGCACGAGTGAATAACAGCATTAGTTTCAATTAATTTTTTTTAAATCCCGGCAACAATAAACTTTGAGAACAAAAGCGCTTTTACGTCCTTAATTAGGCGAGCTTCCCATCTGTGGTCTCTAAGTGTCTGCCTTTTGATTTAACTTTGTCCTCCGCCCCGCCCCCGCCGCACACCCCTCCCCGCCCTGCCAGGCACTTCGGGTTCCGTGGCCACCCCCGCCCCGCGGCGCCGCCGGCCTTGGCCCAGCCGGCTCTGGCCGCCCCGAAGTTCACACCGGCCGGCGGGCTCTGCGGCGGGGCTGGCGCGCACCAGGTGGCAAGCCCGCCCCCCTCCGGGGTCCCCCACGCCCCCACCCCCCACCCCCCCGGACAATTCTGCAGGCCCCTGGCACTCTCGCCCGCGGCTGGCGCCCAGGGCGCAGAGCTGAAGGGAGCTCGCGAGGCGCCTTCTGTTTACCTTTTATGGTTAAAATAACAGCTTAGCAAAGAAGCGACTTCACGAAGAAGCGATTTAGTGAAATCGTCTCAAGCTGCCACAGCTCAGCCAGTTTAATCACCCCCAGAGAGCTGAACAACTGCGAGCACAATGGGACACAAAATCATTTTGTGTGTAAATGAGCGTGGCATTCTGCTCGCTTCCCTCTGCTCGGGCGGGCGGGGCTCGGCGGCGGCGGGCGGGCACTGGACCCGGGGCTCCCACCGCAGCTCCGAGAAGCAGGTCAATACCTAGCCAGTCTGGAGTCCCGCAGGCCCGCGGAGCACACACTACACCGCGGAGGCCCCTGCAACAGGCGGTTTGGGCGAGCCTCGGGAGGGCCGCGGCGCGCTGGGGCTGGGTCGTGGGGTCGTGAGTTTGCTGGTGGCATTGAAGGACTGAACTTGTGTCTCTTACTGCACCCACTTTTGTTGCCTCTGACCTCAGCAGTGGTGTCGGGGAAAGGTCGTTGTCCAGCACAGATGCGTTTGCCGGAGGCAGCACTGGAGGTTCTGGTCGAGGCGTAAAGCCTGGGGCTTCCAATGGTGAGTTTCTGCTTTGCCATGAACATCAGGTTGCGCTTGTGATGGAAAAGAGGCTTGGATGAGAGCAAGGACTGAAGAGCTTTTGTGATGGGTACTTGGTGTTAAATGTCACTTGAGTCGTGTTCCTGGTAGTTGGGAAAACATTGCGCAGTCCGCTTTGATAGAATTTCCATCGGAATTCCTTCCAGCACAGTTTATCCTCAGTGTGGCTTTCCTTCTGACTCCTCCCCCAGCAGAGCCTCCCAGGGCAGGATAACCCATCCTGAGGTCTGTTTTGGTCTCTGAGAACTTCCTTGAGATAAGTGACCTGCTTTTCTGAGCTGGCCAGAAGTCAGGAATGCCACGAGCAGCAGACCCTGAGTAGCCCCCAGTGGGAGTATCAATGAAACATCACTGTCTAATAGCAACCCCCCACCCCCACGCCAGTTTCGGGTCAGGGAACTGGCCGGGACACCCAAGGCAGAACAAATCCTAGGAGAGGAACCTTACTTAAATTGGCAGGATTGATGATGCTCATTGGACCTTGGTTATGTTTTAAAATTGGAGGGTGAATTTCAAGACACAAGTCAAACCTGTGAGAGCTAAGTCCAGGTTAGGCTTGCGGGGGCCAGCGTGTGGGTGGGTGGGTGGGTGGGTGGGTGTGGGTGTTCACTGTGCCCCAGGAGACAGCCTCAAGTCCATGCAAGGGGCTGCATAGACCACCACTCCTCCAGCAGTGTCGTAGGGTGGCTTCTAGCGACTGAGGGACAGTCTTATTTCAGGTGGTCATGGCATAGAGGAAGGTCGCTAAGTGACTGGGGAGGAGTAGGAGAGACGGTCCATTTGCTGAGCTGCTGTCTGTTTCCTTCTGGCAGCTCTCTAATGCCTTGGGGGGGTGTGATCCCGAGGGGGTCTGGAATACATTAGGCACAGATAAGACCGTCCTGCGGGTCTGGGGAGAAACTGCAGAGGTGCCGGCTAGGCAAACAAAGACAAGTTTCCTCTCTCAGGCGCCCTAGGGAAGAGGTGGCTTCCTGCGTGACTTTTGCTCTTCCCCTGGCTTCTGCCAAAGGAGGCTGCTCTGTGTCTGGCCGTTCACAAACTGCATCTTAACCACGGTGGAGACAGTGTTCAGAGAGGTCCCGGGCTCCCCAGCGCATGGAGGCTGGGGGATCCTCCCCGAGCTGTGGTCCACGGGGCTCTCTGCTGATGCAAGAGGAGACACGCTTGGTAACGTGGCTCTGAACCAAAATACCAGGAAAATCAGATTTGTTCTGAAACATTTTGGGGCAGTAATGGTGAGCATATGCTTTAGTATTGTCATTAACCGAATTAGCAGACGTGGAGCTGCCCAGAAAACGTGTGTGAGTGTGTGCGTGCGTGTGTGTGTGCGCGCGTGCATGCGTGCGTGTGCATGCGTGTGTGTGCGCAAGCTGCTAGGGCTTTGGAGCACGGGGACAGGGTAGTGGCGGGTGGAACCCGGAGAGGGCTGTGTGGTGTGGGGGTCCCAGAGAGCACAGGCGGAAAGGATGGTTCCGAGCATCTTCGAATCTGGGACTACGGAGGAGTAAAAGCCCTGTGGTTTTGTCGGTGCTCCCCACAGATACTCTGGGCAGCGATGGAAGCCTAGATGCCTCACCGCAAGGAGCGGCCGAGCGGGTCCTCGCTTCATGCCCACGGCAGCGCCAGCACCGCGGTGAGAGCCAGCAGGGTGGGCTGGGGCAGCGGCCGGTGGCCCCCTCTCTGCCCTTTTCCCCAACGCCTGCCTGCTCACCGGCCACCCGTCCCCCCAAGAGATGGCTGTTGACTGGCTGTATGATTATGTATTTTTTGAAACAAAAATGCTCTTAATTTGATGTGAAATTTACTACATGGATAAAACTCAACGCCTTAGGTGCTGAGGAAGTCACTAATTTAGAGGTGTCTCGTTACCGAGACAAACTTGCAAAAACCCCTGAATCCCAATTCACAAATTGGTGATTCGTTTGTCAGGGGATATTTCACATCTAACACATAAGCCCGCGACCTTTAATTAGAATTTTGCAGTTTGTTTTATGCCCCTGGAGGCTGACACCTTGAAAATTTTTTTTTTCTTGATTTCTTATTGCTAATAAGCATCTTTCTTTTTTCCCTCTGGAACTTGGAAGAAAATGATGCAAATACACTTAATTACAGCGGTGGCCATAATTTGTCAGCTGAATATGTGATCAGGCACCAGGCAGAAGTGATCTGATTAGATCTGTGATCACATTGGCAATAAAGGGAGTGCACGGCTCTGTGGTGGAGAAACTCTTGTTCTCGCCTTGTCTCCATCTCCAGGAGGGAGGAAGCATGTCCCGGTTATCTCTTACCCGGTCGCCCGTGTCTCCCCTGGCCGCCCAGGGCATCCCACTGCCAGCCCAGCTCACCAAGTCCAACGCACCTGTGCACATCGACGTGGGGGGCCACATGTACACCAGCAGCCTGGCCACGCTCACCAAGTACCCCGACTCCAGGTAAGAGCCGAGCCCCACGTGGCACCAGGCGTGCCGTGGCTCCTGGCAGCGGGGGCCACCTGCCGCCAGTGGGGTCCGTCTCCTCTGCCAGCCACCAGGCAGGCTCTCCGGGGCCCACCTGCTCTCCCAGACCTGGGGCACTAGGGGCCGGGAGGCCAAGGCTGCCTCTCGGAAGATGCTTTATACAGGGACTTGCGACCCTGTGTTGGTGGCATCGAAAGTGCCAGGTGGAGCTCCTGACCCACCGGCAGAAGCCCCTCATTCGGAGCCAGGCCCACCTGAAACCGGCCCGCAGCTGGCTGGGGAGTCTTAAGTGCCTTCAGGTTCCTCGGGACTGAGACTCGGGCCTGGCGTCTGCAGAGGATCATTTGTGAGCCATGCCTCGTCCGCCTCGGGATGGTGTTGGAGAGAAGTATCTAATCCTATTTCCTGCTCTAACCCTCGGTTAAGTACAGAAAGGGAGGGAGGAGTGGGAGTTGCAATTTGCCATCTTTGTCTGTTGGAGTGGCCCCTGCTAGAGGCTCCCTTGGGCGGGCGGTGACTAGCTAGGAATTCCAGGATGTTCAGGCATATCCAGGGCTGTGGATGAGCATGAGCCTCATACCCCCATCAGCAGTCGAAGTGTCTCTGACCAGGAGCCTCCCAACAGGGCACCTTGCTCTCCGCCCAGCTCCCTGCAGCTCCTGGCTCCTGGGCCCATTTGTGGGAGGTGCCAGGAGGTGCCGCTTGGGCATGACCCTCCCAGGGGCAGACATGGCTTCCTGTTGGCATAGCAGCAGGGCTGACCGGAGCTGGGACGGGCCTCTGAGCATCTCCTGGAGGTGACGCAGTGTGCTGCTTGCTCCTGGCACGGCGAGGCAGCCACCATGGAGGGCTGAGCAGCAGGAGGGCCAAGGCTGCAGGGTATTGCCCTTGTTTTATACATTTAAAAAAAACAAGAGGAGCTAATTAAGCCCCCAGACACCGAGGGATCATCTCTGGGAAGCTTTCTCGTCTGTCGCCGGCGCGGTGGCTCAGCGCCGAGGCTTCCGAGCGCATGGCACCTTAGGAGGGCCGGGGCGGAGCTCTCCACGGGGGCAGGAAAGCTCCCTCGAGGAGCCGGTGCTGGAGGTGGATATAGCGTCCGGTTCGGAATCTGGGGAGCCCGGGCTGCAGATGGCAGTTGGACTCACTCCCTCAGCACAGCAGAGCCTAGGCCTGGGGCGCTTGTGAACTTGGCGCTTGCAGCCACGAGGCCCCACCGGCAGGGCCGGCCTGCGCGCTCGCTTGCAGAGCTCTGTCTAGGATGGGAGATGGATTCTGCTTATTTAATTTCAATTTTGCCTTCTGCGGCATTCCCGAGTTGTTTGAGATAGATCATCCCTTAATCGGTTGACGACGTTTGTGAGTGAAATTCATAAAACCCTTGCCCACAACCTCTCTGAAGAGTGTTTCTTGAAATCAGACACTTGCCTTTCTAGAGTAATCACAGCTCAGGCCTGCGGGGAGCGGCTGCCTCATTCTTGTCTTCAGGGCTGCTGCCTGGGATCAGCAAGGGCAGGGGCAGCCCTCCCCCCCCCACTCCCATACCCACAGTGCTGCTCCTCCTTGCCCGTCCTCCTGCTCTTCGGTGTGGGGCAGGCCCTCTCACTGGGGGGCTGAGGCCCCCTGTGGCCCCATGATCCGGCATGTGGGACCCTCGGCAGCAGGACGTGCCCAGAGGGGGTAGCGGTCTGCATTCTTTCTCCAGGGCTGGGGCTCTGAGATGAATCCCTCTTTCTTGCCTGGATGGCTTCTGGCTCAGGGCAGAGCTGCTCCCTGGGCCTGAAGCTTTGGCCTAGAGGCCAAGGGGTGGCGTGACCCGTAGGACAGTCAGGGGACAGGGGGTCAGGCCGGGCCTGGGAAGTGGGTTGGACAGCTGTGCTGGCAAGAGCCCCTCACATCTCTCTCGTCCTTCTTTAAGTGAGTCATTAAAATTAAAAAACATTTTTTCCCCAATTCTGGAAACCAAGATCAGTCCCTCACCGAGTGGCACTGATGTATGAGTCACCAGGAGAAGGAGAAGTAAGAGTGCTGAGGTCACCCCGGGTGGGGGGGTTCTGGATATCGGGCAAGTCCCACCTGGGCAGTGCCGTGAGATCAGGGGGCTGGTGCCCCACAGCCGTGGGTCCCTGAGCCCACAGGACTGTGCCCGGGCTTCTGGTTCTCGGCTCCTCGGCGGGGGGCGGGGGGGCTCCGACCACAGGGAGCAGGTGCTGCCATTAGCCCGCACCCAGAAAGAGCAGGGCATGGCTGCCCAGGGCTGCAAGTGGCCTCCCCTGGGCTGCTACCTCGCCCGTCCCTGCCGGACAGCCATTAGCTGCTGCCATAACAGTCCCAAGCTGGTGCCCGTGCTGGCCGTGGGAAGCGGCAAAGTAAGCCAGGCGCTCCAGGACTAATAAAACCTTCCCCTGAAACATGCAGGAAATTGGAGCCAAAGGTTTAAAAAAAAAAAAGAAGACCTCCATCAGCTGGGGTCAGAACTGGCCAGATTATTCCATGAAGGGCTTCTGAAGTTGGCACCCCCAAATCTTGCTCTTAAGACCCTGCCAGGGGGCTGGGGGGGGGGGCGGTGGAGGGGGGTCCTCTTGTGGCAGTTGTCCTAACCTGCCCTCAACCTACTCACATCCTTGTTAGCCTCAGACCCCGAGGGCATGAAAGGCCTTTGTCCTTGGAAGAGACACTGAGGGTAATAGCTAGAACTAGTCTTAAAATAAGGCCAATTGAGAACCTTCTAGCCTTGGACCAATAAGACAGCCTAGAACCCAACCAGCCCTGGAATGTGGGGTGGTCAGGAGTCCCCTAGACCAATAGGATGGTGTGGAGCCCAGCCCTGGCATCAGAGAGATCTGCAACATAGCCCAGCCTAGAACACTGTTTGCTGCATAGAGGGTTTGAGCTCAACCAGGAAGGGTGGAGAAAGTTCCACAGGGAGGCTGAAGCTTTGGTCTGGCTTGCATGTGGATGTGGTTCTTCCTTCTTCCTGCCAGTGCCATGTGGGCCCTCCTCTGTCTGGGGAGGACTGCCCATGGGACCAGGCAGCCTTGCTCAGTCCCATCTGCCTCTCGGGTGCTGGACGGCCCTCGTTCTGACATCTGAATACCCAAGCTCTGCTGAGGCCAGGTCTTGGGGGCTTTGGCAGCTGGAACAGGCCTTGGAGCCCGCAAGGCTTTCCACCAGGGGCTCTGTTCCCCAGGCCTGGGAAGTTCATAGGGCTCAGTGGCCTTCGGAGTCCTCAGATGAGTCATATCTGGTGACCGCAGTCCTGGTTCCACAGGCCCAGACCTCTCCACACCTCATCCTAAGCTCTGAGCTGCTCACGCCTACCCGTGAGGCAGCCTTGCCCTCTACACGGCCTCTCTGGGACCGGGGCTTGGCCATGTCCCCAGAGGGAGAATAGGTGAGTACATGGCTACTGCACACCCGGGCAGGCCCTCATGGCCAATGCCCTGAGGGTGCCAGGCCTGCAGAGTGGGGGACAGCGTGGACAGGAGGCCCTGAGAGCGGCTTCGGGGATTCTCAGCCCTCAGCTTCTGCCCAGCTCGTGTGCCCTGGCACATAACGGCGGGGCAGGGTAGGGCCTCAGGAGCGGTGACTTGGAGCGCACAGAGGACGGGGCTGTTGGTGGAGAGCGGAGCCTCCCTGGAGGGCCCTCACTGGTGCGGGCAGTGAGTCGGCGGGCTTAGGCACCAGCTGTGCAGGCTAGGCTGGAAGGCCTTAGTCCCACACCGGGGCCACCGCTCTGCCGGGCTGTGCACGCACACTGTCACCACCGCGGGGTTTTGCTGGTCGGTGGCCGTACCTGCTGAAGGTGTGTCCGGAGGGGCCATCCCTGAGGGGACCCTGCCAGCCCCCCACCTGTTCCTCAGTCCAGCTCCTGGCTGTCCCCACCCTCCTTGGGGCCCGTAACTGTCCACAGCCGGGCCTGGGGTCAGCAGGAGACTTAGCCAAACAGGGCCGCCTGCCGTGGGCATTGGAGAGGCCCCAACCCTCCTCCCTGGAGCGGACGGGGACAGGCAGGGGCTCCCCACGAGCTGCCCGCAGGTCCTGGGTTTCTGTCAGAACCACTGCCCTCCAGAGGACAGGCCGCTGGGACGAGACCTGTCTGTCCTGCCAGGGTGCACGCTTGTTTCCGTGCGTGTGCGCACAGGCGCGTGGGCACCTACCGAGCGCGTGTACGTGCGTAGACCGCGGTGCGTGCGTACATGTATCCACCGCAGCTCGTGTGCAAGCACACTGTTGAGTGTGTGAGGCACACATGCTGTCCCCCCGCCTGCCTCCCTTCCTCCCCTAGGGCCCCCCGAGGGAGTGGCTGCGCGTGGTGTGTCTGTGACTCTGTCAAGGGTACCGAGCAGTGTCTCTGGGTGGTTGGTGTTGGCTGGTGTGGCCTCCGCCTGGGTGTGTCTGGGTCTGCCTGTGACTCGCGTGTTGCAAGGGAGGGGACCGTGGGATGCTGGGCCCGTTGCCCAAGCGCGTCCCATCTGATGCTCATTCACGTGGGTTGGGTGAGGTGGGTGTGTGTGACCCGAGACCGCCTTGCCCGGTCTACCTGTGTTCACTGGGCGTGGGGCTGCGGGCTGGGGTACCTGATGGTTGGTGGGAGTTTTCTGGGTGGGTCTGCCTGGCAAGGGTTCGTGTGCGTGGAGCAAGGAGGCTGCCGTGTCTGGGTCTCACTGTGGTTTTCCAGGCCTGGAACGTGTCGGCAGGCCAGTGCAAGCGGCCAGGTGTGTCTGTCTCTGGCTGGGGCTTGTGGATGTCGGCCGGGTACCGAGCGTGTGCTGGTGTCCTGCCCGGCTGTGGCCTGATGGCCCTCGGTGTGTGCACACACCTGGGGTGCCTGGCGCGGTCCCAGAGTTAGGCATGTCGGGCCCCTCGCCCCTGCAGCGGGGGGGGGGGTGGCCTGGCCTCCCATCAGACGCCCCCCTCTCCCTCTCTCCCAGAATAAGCCGCCTCTTCAATGGCACCGAGCCCATCGTCCTGGACAGTTTGAAGCAACATTATTTCATCGACCGGGATGGGGAGATTTTCCGCTACGTCCTGAGCTTCCTGCGGACGTCCAAGCTGCTGCTCCCGGATGACTTCAAGGTGAGTCTGCGGCCGGCAGCTCCCCTGAGCCGCCTCTGCGGTGGCATTACACAGGGGACGCTGTGACTTAATAAATGGACCCGTGGTCGTCATGGCAACCATAAAAAGTTAAACGGTGGAGCCGAGGGCTAAATCAGTTTTTCTAAACTAATTTTGTTTTCTCACATTTTTAGCTTATTTATCAGGGTGTAACAATTAAGCAGCGGTGCTTACCCCTTTTCGTTTGCCGTGCTGAAGGACGGTCACGTGCCAAAATGACGGGAGTTAGAGCTTTCCCACATCTGTTCCTTGTTGGCAGCTTGCAGGGGAAGCCCTGATCCAAACCAACTAGACCTTTTAAACAAAAGGTTACCCCCAGGTCCCGGGGCGAGCCTGTCCAGGGCAGCCGACCTGGTTCCGAGAGGCCCACCTCCATGGTGGGCCCCTCCACGGCACTGGGGATCCCTGAGGAAGGAAGCTCAGGCCTGCAGATGCCCGCCCTTCCTTCCTTCCTGCCTGCCTGCCTTCCTGCCTGCCTGCCTTCCTCCCTTCCTCCCTTCCTTCCTCCCTTTCTCCCTCCCCCAGAGACCCAGTGGCCCTGGGGCTGTTTTGTCCTCCATCCAGCTGATACTGGGTGCCAACAACCAAAGTCAGGCCAAAGATACAGTGAAATATGCAGACATGGGTCCTGTCCCCATAGCACTTATAATCTAGTGAAAGGTGTTGAACCAAAAAAAAAAAAAAAAAAAGGCATGAATTCCCTGGGGGGCAAATGTTCCATAGAAGTAGAGAATGTGGTGAAGGGGAACCATGGAGAACCTGGCCCCAGGGGGTTTGGAGAGAAGGTTGCTTCTCTGGGTGAAGGAGGAACAGGGCCAAACAAGTATAAGGGCCTTGATGAGGGGGCAGGGTGGCAAGAAGCTTGGTACCTTCCAGAACCAGAGAGAAGGTGTCAGCCTGGGGCTGTATGAAGTGGGAGGGGAAAGGAGGCTGCCCCTTGAGGTGGGACCTTGGTGGCCAGCTCAGCATTTGGCATTTTACCTGGAATGCAGTGGAAGGGTTGTGAGCAGGGAATGACAATCAGGTTTGCAAGTCAGAAGGACAGCCCTGGCTGCTGTATGGGGAAGGATGCAGTGAGGGTGAGGGGTGGGAGCAGGAGGCCAAGCAAGGCTTCCTAAAGGCCTTGGTGCAGGTGGGAGGCAGCGAAGATAGAGCAAAGTGGCAGATTAGATTTCTGTTTAGGAATTGGCCATGGAAGGCCGTGGTGTGAATCGGTCGGGGGTAAGGGGACTCTCGAGGCTGCCTCCTGGCCTTTGGCTTGGGTCCTGAGTGAATGCATGGAGGCCCAGGGATGGGACAGGCTGGAAGGAGCATTGCATCTCACTCTTGCATGGAATTGATGGTGGGGCATTGGGTGGAGAGGTTCTGGGCTATAACGGAAAATGTGTGCAGATGCCATTTAAAACGTCAAGAGTGGATGAGAGCAGACGCCCAGGAGGGAGCCCTGAGGAACCCCAGTGGAGGGACAGGATGGGTCCCTGACAGACGACAGGCCCGGGTCGGGGCTAGAACTTGGGCTTCCCTCTGAGTGGTTCCAGAGGCTGGGGCCAGCAGGTGGAAGGGACTGAGGGCCTGGGGGGTAGGCCCTGCTTTGGGGGTTGGGCCTCCTTGCCTCTCCCCCAGGGGTCCTCAAGTTCACCAGCCAGCCTTGAGCTCAGCCCCCAATGAGTGGCCCAAGTCCTGGGGTCCTAAGCGACTCAGGGCCCGGGCAAATATGGGCATGCATGTGTTTGGGGGACAGTTGGTGTGAGTGTGCCAGCCTGGGAGTGGGCTGCGTGGAGGTGGGCTTCCCACTCCCAGACACCTCCTCAACCTGCCTGCTAGGGCAGCATGGGCCCGGCACTTGGCAGATTTTGTCACCCCTTAGACCTCACCCCCCTCTCTGAGCTGGGTGTTTATGTCCGCTTTATAGACGGTAAAACAGGCTCTGACAGGGTCAGTAACTGACGATCAGAGGCCTCAGGGCTGGTAGACAGCGTGCCAAAAATCCCACCCAGGCAGGTCTGCTTTGCCTCGCTGCTGGGCTGTGAGCTCCTCCCCAGCAGGTGAGGATGCTGCTCCCTCCTGCCTGGCCCAGCCTCTCTTCTCTGGGATTCTAAGAAGGCGGCAGGTCCGCAGGCCATAGGCACGGCCTCAGGCTGCCCTAGTCCAGCCCCCTTGGTCTTTGCAGAGGCCCCTCTCTGCTCCAGGGACTTGAGGCCAGATGGAAGAGCGCAAGGTTATCTGGCAAGGGTGCACGCCAGCTGCCGCCTTTGGGTTAAGGCTAGACTCCTGGGGCTTGTACACATTCAGCTGCGCCTCATTCTCCCCATCTGTACAATGGGTACGACCATCGCAGTCCGCACTGAGCCCTGGGGGGGGGGCAGGGCGCGTGGGGGGCCGGAGCGGGGAAGAGCAGCCCCGGCCGCGGCCATCGCTGTGCGCGCGCCCGCAGGACTTCAGCCTGCTGTACGAGGAGGCGCGGTACTACCAGCTGCAGCCCATGGTGCGCGAGCTGGAGCGCTGGCAGCAGGAGCAGGAGCAGCGCCGACGCAGCCGCGCCTGTGACTGCCTCGTGGTGCGCGTCACGCCGGACCTGGGCGAGCGCATTGCGCTCAGTGGCGAGAAGGCCCTCATCGAGGAGGTCTTCCCCGAGACCGGGGACGTCATGTGCAACTCTGTCAACGCCGGCTGGAACCAGGACCCCACACACGTCATCCGCTTCCCGCTCAACGGCTACTGCCGGCTCAACTCCGTGCAGGTGAGGGCTGCGCCCGCCCCGCCCCGCCTCCCCCCTGCCTTCCCCCTTGGGCCTCCGGCGGCAGCGGGCATACGTGGAGGGAGGCGCGGTCCCTGAAACGGTGAAGCCCTCCGTGCCATCTTACAGAAAAGGCAACAATGTGTCAATGCATAATTTATGTCCCGCTCATAATTAAATGATGGCGCCTGGGGGATGGACTTAAAAAAATTGATCTGTGCTTTTTTTTTTTTTTTTCCAAAAGGATGTTCTATAAAAATGGCCCAGAGTATTTTCAACAAAGTGTGCTTCATTTGACACCCAGAGTCTGCCTTTCGATTCAAATTAAACCCAGGCCGTCTAAGGGGGCAGGTCAGAGGCTGAGCGAAGGTGGCCTGGAGCCCCCTTGCTCACCCTGCTGACCTGCAGCCACCGCACCCAGATGGCTGCCCAGAGCCATTCTGAGCTGGCCTTCCTCAGATGGGTCTCAGAGCTGGGGAACCCCAGAGGGATGGGGCCTATTCTGCACCAGCTCTTCCAGACCCAGGAGCAGACTCCTATTTCAGGCTTAGGGCAGAGTGGACACGGGGGGGGGGGGGAAGTGCTCCTCCCCCCTCTTCCCATGCACACATTCCACAGGCTGTCAGTCAGAACTTGCTACCCGTGGGACACAGGTGTCAGACACAGTGATGAGACCCCCCCCCCCCCACAGAGGTACAAACCCACATGGACACGGAGGCCTGTAGAGACTCAGACACCAAGAGGCCTCCTCCACCTCCCCACCCCGAGTTCCCTTGAGCTGATGAGCCCCCAGGCCCCAAACCATCTGGGACTCACAGCTCAGGGAAGCAGGTGGCCGCCCAGAGGCCAGAGGCAGGGTCTCTTTTATTGAGTCAGGCCTCAGTGTGGTGGGGGAGGGGGGCTGGGACCACATGTCTGGAGGCGGGGGGCAGGTTACACCCTGGAGAAGAGAGAAGGGGCCCCAAGTCTCTTTCTGCCTCTGGATCAAGCTGTGGACCCCTGAGAGGGGCAGGATGGGGTAGCCTTTCCCAGGTTTGGTCGCTCAAGGGGACCCGGGGTCTGGCTGCTCCCATCCCTCCCGTGGTTGCTCAGCTGGTGGTTCTGCAGGGCGGTGTCTGTCCTGAGGTCTGAACAGGAGGATTGGCTTGCCCTGGCTGATGCCCACCTGCCCGCAAGGCCAAGCCAGGAAGTCTCTTTTGCAGCGGGGCATCGCTGACCCTTCTTTCTTCCCCGGCAGGTGCTGGAAAGGCTGTTCCAGAGGGGTTTCAGTGTGGCTGCATCCTGTGGGGGTGGCGTGGACTCCTCCCAGTTCAGCGAGTATGTGCTGTGTCGTGAGGAGCGGCGGCCGCAGCCCACCCCCACTGCGGTCCGGATAAAGCAGGAGCCCCTGGACTAGGCCCCGCCTCAGTGCCCGCCTGAGGCCGTCTGGCCCTGGGGACACCCCAGGGACCTGGAAACAGTGCTGGGGAGTTCTGCCTCTGCCTGCAGCAGTGGGCATGAGACTGAGGGTGGGGCTGGAGGGTCCAGAGCCAGCCCGGGGAGCCGCAGGTATCCTGGCAACAGCGCGTGGGATGCCGGAGACACGCCCACCGAAGGACCGTTGATGTGACCCAAAGCTGCTGCGGTGGGAACAGTTCTCCCGGCGCGGCCTGCTCCGAGGCAGGGTCAGCAGAGGCCTCCGGGCCCACGCCGGGGGAGCCGTTCATCCTTCTCCACGCGTGGCAGTCTCCGCTGGGTCTCCTTGTGTCACAGATGGCTTATTTTTCTACACTATTTAAGATGGAAGGAACTAACTGCGCAAGCCAGAGAGGCCGACAAGGACCAACGCTTCTTCATCTGGTGCTCCGTTCGTAGCTGGACGGGCAGTGTGCCCCCCCGCAGGTGCCCGCAGAGTGGGGCTTGGAGACTTCTGGTCCCTGCTCCAGAGACTAGACGCAAGAGCGGCAATGCCGTAGGAACTGAAGCAGGGCCCCCAGGGGGCAGGGCTGCCCGGAGGAGGGCTGTGTGGGTGTGGGGGATGGATGGCTCTGGAACCATCTGAGACCCTCCCCTTTGCTGCCACCCAGGGTGCAGGCCACACTTGGTGAGTCACCTGACCTACCAATGCCCCAGGGGCTTCCAGTCCTGTCTGAGTGTCCTCACCTGGGCTTCTGCAGAAGTCTCTCCCCATCCAGACCAGCCACGGGGCCACACCGCATCCTTACCTCAGGAATGGGCCCCATGGTGAAGGGGCCCATGTGTCAGCAGCATCCGCTGGGTCCCCAGCTCAGGAAGCCGTCCCCAGCTCCACTTTTCCCACACTAATATGCACACTGAATTTGAATGAAACTGTTACACTAGCTTGCCGATGAGACTGGGACACAAGGCGTACCTGGGGCTCTGGGCTCCGGATTCCAACAAGGACCGGCCACGAGGGGTCCTCCCAGACAACAGGCACAAAGGTGGACACCCCCCCCCTTGTCCCCCTTCCCCGCGCTGGCTCCGCCCGGGTGGGGAAGTCTTGGCGGGGCACCCCAGCCGGCCCCGCGCTGTGTATGATGCCTGTAGACTTGTATATGACTCCTTTAATATTGTAAAGATGCCGATGTACAATTGTGTGTGTGTGTAAACACATTACGTTCCTAGTTCATGCCATAAATGATGCTCTAAAGCAAACGACTCAGGCTCCGTCCTGTGCAGAAGCGACAGCCGGATCCCGCCTGGCACGCAGTGTGGAGTGTGGGGTGGTTTGGGGGCGGGGTCCCCCCCAATCGGGAAGAAACAGACCCCTCTCTCCCACGCAGCCCTAGCTGGGGGAGGGGAAGGGGCAGGGTCCCAAGCGGCCGTTATTTATTACATTTGGGTGTTTCCTCTCTGCTGTGCCTGTCCCCTCTGGGCAGCACAGATTCTGAATTCTGATTCACAGGCCCGAACCAGATGCCATACAGGGGGAAGGCAGACAGAAGGTGTCCGGGGGCTTTTGAACCTAGTCTTAAATGTTTGAGATTTTTCCCTCCCTGGCTCTGGGTTGAGGTCGGCGTCCTCTTAGCACCCCCCAAAGCAGTAGAAGGTGGCCAGCCATGGCTCCGTCCATCCCGGGGTCCTCGCAGCCCCCGGCATGAGAACCACAGGCCACCGGAGCACGGAACAAGGTCTCAGTGTGCCTCTTTCCAGGGGTAGGCCTCCCGTTTTAATAAGTCTTTTTGTGTTTTTCCTCAAAGCCCTTATGTTCTAACCCACGAGGACCCTTTTACATGCCCGGTAAGGGGCACCAGCTTCAACCTGCCTGCAGGACGGGAGCACAGAGAGCCTCATCCCGTCGGAGGCCACAAAGCAGACGCCATCCGCTGTACAATCTAATTTGTGGGACAGACTTACTAGCCTTCTTTGCTTAGCAACGCGCCTACGGTTGGCACATCTGCATTTTGGCATCTGAGGCTCACGTCTGAGAGGGGGAGAAAGTGTTGTGCTTATTAGAAAGGAAGTCTTGTGAAAACAGCTCAGTGCTGCCTGTGTTTTGGGTTTTTCTGGTATGATAGCCAGGATGGTTACTGGTGGCTGGAGATCCCCTAACATTTTCAAGCAAACTCTCTTTTTGATTAGACCGTCGTGCTGAAAAAAACAACAACGAAAACAGTAACTACTTTAACTGTCACTCCTATGTCTTTACTAATTAAGTAAAATCAGGAAGTCCATTTCACATAAATTGGCAATTTCTGAATCTGTAGAGATATCCGATGCTCCCACAGTAACGCTAAAATTCTAATATATGGAGTCCCCATAAACAGCACAAATTAGTGGTCCCTTTAAAACATTTTTCTACTTCTGGAATGACTATATTCTAAGTAATCCTTTGATCAAATACCAGCAGCATAAATGTTTCTTCTGTTCTTCAGGAGCCTCAAAACTGGTTATCTATGATAAGCAACTGGAGAGAGAGCTCGGCCAACACTGCCCAACCTCCACCAGGGCAGGGGAGAACCGGCCAAGCCACGGCACGTGGCTTTTGCCACTGTCCTGCTCACACGGGGCTTGAAGCCAGGTCACAACACTAAATATCTTTTAAAAAGTGTGGTTTTTTTTTTTTTTAAGTTACCACTTGACTGTGTTCCTTAGAATAAATAAAGGCTATTTTATAAATTACGCATGCAGCTCTAGTGCTTTGTTTCTAATCCATGGAGGCAGCCACAAGAAGGTGATCTAGATGATTCTGAAACCATCACTGCTCACACCTGGGACTTGGCTTGGCCAGTGAATGGGACCCTGAGCAGCCCAAGTCCCAAATCCTAGACCTGATCTGAGGAGCTGCCATGGAGGGCTGGGCCCTAAGCAGCTGCACAGTCCCCCCCAACCTAGCGTGCAACCATGCTGGTAGACCTGGGAACAAGGGCAGTGAAGGCATGGGCTTCCTTCGTCTCTCCCAAACCCCCAGCCCTGGTCCCTGTGTTCAGGGTACAGTAGGCCTTTTGCACTATATTGATTTTGTGTGTGTGTGTGTGTGTGTATGTGTGTATGTATGTTTGAACCAAACCAGTACATTTGGAAAATGGGCAGAGAAGTACAGATATGAGCAGTAGGGGAGGGAGGACTAATTTGGCTGAGCCCAGCAGAGCCTAATGAGCATAGGGTTGGGGGGCTACCCTTTATCCCATTCAGGAGGCAGACCTGTGTTCTCTGGACAGATGAACTATGAACTAAGATGGCCCCAGCCCATTGGGCCCTGTCCTTCCTCTTGACTCTCCAGAGACAGAAAAACAGCTACGGTGACCCTGGAGCACACTAAGACACACAAGATTGGAGCTTCTCCTAAGTAGGTGACAAGGTGGGACATACAAAAATGGGAGCAGCCAGAGGATCTTCAGTTTGAGGAAGAACCCTTGGTTCAACCCAATGGGCAATCTAGACAGAGGGACAACTGTTGTCCAGACAGGGCAGCTGCTGGCTTTGAACCTGACACCTGGGCTAACGTGGGCTGTTGTAGAAACTAATGTCCAGTTTGATGGCCATAACTTCCATTGGCTTTAAGGTGGGTGGGCCACAAATTCAAGACAGCTACACAATGCTGGTCTTGGCTCAAATGTGATGAGGACATGGCAGACCCTCTTTGCTTCCCCAGCCCCATCCAAAGGAGGTGGCTCCATGTGGAGAGAAGCCCTGCCCGGAGACTGGGACCCATGGAGTAAGCCTTTCTGGACCAAGAGAAAGAAAAAGGTATTGGTGGCAGAGAAGGGCAGCTTCCTGCCAGGAGCAAGACGAGCAGTGACAGAGTTCTAAAGTGACCCAAGTGAAACCCAACCCCAGTGAGGTTGAACAGAAAAGGAAGGCTAATGAGGGACTCTCCCTGGACCTCACAGCCCCCGGCTTCCGTCCCTGCCCTCAAGGCCCTGTAAGTCCAAGGGCATTTCCCAGTGAGCTTTCAGTGGAAGGGAGACCCCAGCCTCTAGGCAGCCCCTCCAACCCCACCCCATCCCCCTGGCCCATCTTATTGGGAACACTGAACGGCGGCTCTCTTCCCCCAAACCCCAGAGCCAGACAAACCAGGTACCTGCCTGAGCCATGGTGCGTTCTTCAAACCTCAGGGCTGTGGGCAGAGTGGGGAGCACTGCTGGGGATGCGTAGCCGGGCGTGGCTGCCTGTCCGGTAGCTGTTTGTTCACAGGGACAGAGGCCCCTGTGTTTCTAGTCCTACCCTCCTACCCCCAGTGGAAGGATGTCTTGGACAGTATTTGTGCTATTTTAGGGTCATATAACTTTGACTTGAAGAGTGGGCTGGTGAGGCTGCTGAGGCTTCCGACATCGGCCAGCCAAAGGGTCCCTGCTAACTGCAAAGATCCTTATCTTCCCAACCACCTGCTGGGTGCCGTTGATGGATGGCCGGCATGCGCCAGCCACTGTGGGTGCTTGGGGACCAGACATCCCATGAGACTGAGAGAAGACATTTGTTTTTCCACAAGGATTGTTTACTTGAGGCTCTGTAAATTTATCTGGGAGAGAATTTTCCATATTACAGTTTTTGAGTTTATCATGACATCAAACACAGATTACCCCTAAATTCCTTGATTTGAGCATAGAGCCAACAATCAGGCTTCAACGCTAACACCTCCATGGCGAACAAGCCTTCTCTGAAATTCTAATGAGAGACCCAGAGACAGAGGTAGGCACACTCCCGCAGGAGACACAAAGGAGAGGGCTGGAGGTCAGCGGCGTTTGGATTTTTGTCTTTATTTCCATTACATCGTCGAACAGCCGGTCCCGACAGCCATCTCTGGGCCTGGTGGCCACGCTGGACAACGCTCTTCCTGGCCCCAGGGCCATGGCTCGGGGACGGTAACAGCTGGGTCATCCAGGGCCTGACTCCCAGGACCTCCTCACACTAACGTCCCAGACCCGGACAGACTTAAAGAGCAGGGGCGGAGCCAGGGAGGGGCCGGGACGCCCAAGCCAAGCGCCTGGGAGGATGCCCGCGGTGCCGCCCTGCCCCTCCCCGGCCCACAGAGCCCCCCGCCCCGCTCCGCGTCCCTGGCTGGACGGCCGGAGGTGCGCCGCCTCCTCCAGTTGCTCCTGGCCAAGTCTGCTGCTGGAAGCCTGTGTCTACAATGTCACCAGAGCTTCCTCCTCCGTGTCCTGGACCCGGTCCAGGGCTCCCGAGGAAGCTGCGGTTTGGGGCGGGCGAGGAGTCTGCTCCGGCAGGGCGGGGCGGCTGCTCCCACTCCGGACTCGGGCCACGCCCTCTTGGACGCGAACACACCCCCATTTCCTGGGGCCCACAGAGACACGCCTCGCCCTGCAGCCCAACAGCAGGAAGGCAGATTCGTACGAGTATATACAAGGTCCTGGAACTCTCGCCCGGTTGCCACACAGTCGACGGAGCATAATTGGGGGAGGTTGTGCAACTGCCCGAGAAGCCGGGGCTCTCCAGGTTCTCATCACAGGTGTCCAGTGAGCCTGGGGACAGGGCCAGACGCCAACACGGCCACCTTTGGGGGGCACTGATGGCCTTGCTTCAGCGGGCTCTGCCGAGAGTTGGGGAGCCCAGGTGTCTAGGAGCTGGGCCAATGGGAGTGTGAGTTGGGGAGAGGGGACCTTGCTTGCAGCCCCCCCCACACCCCAAGCTGCAGGAGCAGCAGTGGTGGTGGCAACCGCCCTGTCTGGCAGGCCAGCGAGCACAGCGTTACCCCCTCCCCCCCTCCCCCCCGCCGCCCCAGGCCCCCAGGCAGGACCCACACCGGTCAGGTGGTAGGGGAGGGCGGACCCTGGGGGAGGCTCCACCCAACTCAGGCTGAGACTGACAACCCCTTCCCCACCCCATGGGGCCTGTGCCCAGCAGCTGGCCTGCATTCTCAGGCTCTAGGAGCCCCATGGGTGGGTCCTTCCCCGGGGGGCCCAGTGAGTCACTTCCCCAAGCCCCCGAGGCCTTAGTTGAAGGTGCCTCCCTCTCCAGCAAAGCCTTCTTTGTTCTCTCGCTGGCTTCACTTCACAACCCTCTCCTCCCCTCTCCCTTGCAGACTCAGGTCCTGCGGCCTCTAGGGGCATCGGCAAATGGATGCCACCTGGAAAGTGGGGTGGCCCTGCAGAGAACGGGCGCTTGCTTTCTCACTTCCTGTGTCCCTGCCCTCTCAGGGCTCCGTGTCTCTCGCCGCCCCCGACAGCTGGGGAGGCCCCTACCGCCCTGCATAGGTGGGACAGCCCGCGCAGTACCATTATTGGATGTGCGCCAGGAGGGAGGGTGGTTGCGATGCGTTCACCCTGGTCCTCACCACCGGGAGCTGCTGAACTGGCCCCTGACGCTTCCCTTGCGTCAGGGAGAGGCTTCCTTGGCTCAGACGACTGCAGGATCATGGCTCCCTCTCTCGAGTCTCCCTTTCCTGGGTCCCCCCCCCCCCCACCCCTTGCCCTGGTGGAGGAGCCCAGGGGAAGCACAGCCCAGGAAGGGAATTCAGCAAAGTGCCTTGGGACACAGCTTCCAGTCCGCCTCCTCTCCTCTCCCCACCTTCCAGCCCCAGCCAGGCAAGGCCACGTGGTGGGCTCACTGGCCCGGTTGGTGCCCCGCTGCTGGGTGAGCTGAACCACCCTACACTGAAGGCAGCTGTCCGCAGCACATCTTGTGTGTGTGTGAGCACCATACTTGCAGCCAACGGGAGCTCTGGTTTTGGAGAAGTAGAAGACTCATTTTTTTTTTTTTAAAGCTGTATGCACAAAGATTCTCAAATTTTGTTTACGATAGCAAAAAAAGAACGTGGGGAGAAGCTCCAGTGTCCTAAACAGAGAGGAACGATGAAGTCTCTTATGGAACATCATTTGATGAAATGCATTTATCCTTCCACAAATAATATATTGTCTGCAGTCTGCAAGACACTTGCAGGGCCTCTGGTCAAGAAGAGGAGTTACAGGAGACCAGGCTCAGAGCCATGCGGCCGCTCACCAAATCCGAAAGCCACAGCCATGACGTAGGAGCAATCAATAGTAGTATTTGCACAGAAAAAGAAAGGTGTGAGGTCCCTCAGCTGAAGAGGACCAGAAAAGCAGCCCCAGCTGGCTTCAGAGCCCATGCTCCTGCCATTAAAAAAAATGTCTAATGCATTAGCTTCGTATTGCTGCTGTGAATATTACCACAGACTTAGTGGCTTAAAACAGCACACATGTGTCATCACACGGTCATGGAGATCAGAAGTCTGAAGTGGGTCTCACCAGGCTAAAATCAAGGTGTCGTCAGAGCTGCATTCCTTTCTGGCGACTCTAGGAGAGAATGTGTCTCCTTGCATTTTCCACCTTCTAGAGGCTGCCACATTCTTTGACTCATGGCCCCTTCCTCCATCTTCAAAGCCAGATCAAATCTTTTTGATCCTGGCTCTACTGGACTCATGATTATGTTGGGCTCATCCAGATAATCTGGGATAATCTCCCTATTTTAAGGTCAACTTATTAACCTGAATTCCATTTGCAGCCTTAATTCCCCCTTGCCATGTAACCTAACATATCCACAGATTCCTAGGTTTAGGATGGAGACATATTTGGGGCCTTATCCTGCCTACCACAGCTAAATAGCAATTTTATCCACTCAAAAACTATTGAACACAAGCTGTGTGTCAGGCGCTGGTTTAGGTTCTGCTGGGGATACAGCAGTGAATGAAGAAGACAAAAATCCCTGACCTTGGGGAGTTTACACTCCAGGGGAGGGAGATAAACAATAAATGAAATAAATAAGCAAATGTATCATCAGTTAGATGATGCTAACTGCTAAGGGGAAAGATAAATCAAGGGAGGGGATAGGCAGTGTGTCTGTATGGCTATTTTGGTCAGTGTGCTGGACATCTGTAATTTGCTCCTCTCCCTGCCCTATGCCTTGCAGCTGATATCTGTGAACAGCATGAAGAGTAACACTGGCTTCCGGTTGGGCATGGCTGGTGGGAAACACCTTCAGAAGACCAGAAGGATGCAAGTGAGGTCAGGATCCCTCATCCCTCCTCCAAAAGCCTCAGCCCCTATTAGGAAGCTTTTCCCACATAGGCCACCCAGTTCCAAGAACACCTTCCTTCAGACCTAGGAATGGCAACTGTGGCTGCCTTTACTAGCCCCAGGGGAATTCACTACCTCTTCTAGTTTCCCTATACCCTGTCCAAACCTTTGTAAATCGTACTTTATAAAACTCTCCTCAGATAGTCCTAACTAGAGGCTGTCATCTGTTTTCCTAGGAAGGATTTGCTGAGCTGGCAACATTTAGATAAAGCCCCAAAGAAGATAAGGTGGGAGACATGCAGATACCTGGTGGAAGAGCATTTGGGGCAAGGTAGCTGCAAGTTCAAAGGCCCTGTGGTTAAAAACATGCAGGATGTGTTTGAGAAACAGCAAGGAGGTTCTTTGTGGCTGGAGTGGGTAAGAGAGCATAGAATGGCAGGTGAGGTCACTGGGATACGTGGGATAGGACATAAGTCAGATCATGTTGGGTCTTTGAAGAAGGTCCTGGGAGCACTTTACCTATATCTCCTCAGCACTCCCCATTGGATGCACACAGACCCTGTGGCTTCCTACGGCCCCGGCAGCTCTCCGTCTGAGGGTCTTTGCTGGCCACAGGTATACAGTAGGCCCTTGTGCAGGGAGCAGGCCAGGGAGTTAATGATCCTGGGAGTAGCCCCCAACCTATGTGGAGTTGGTGAATAAATACCTAGGTGCCTTGCCTCTTAGGTTTGACAGTTGTGAGACATGATCTAGGCAGACTCTCAGAGATCCCCAGGAGGGTTGAGTTCATTACCCACAGCGGTAATTCCCTTATTAACACACCCTGTATTGGCTTCCTTCCTTTTTCCTGTCTCACTTCCCTGTTTATCTCCCCACGCTCCCAGAAGTCACCTCTCAAGTGAACTACTTATACTCAAGCCCTTGCCTCAGCATTGGCTTCTAGAGCATCCCAATGTAAGATACCCTGTGAGCCATTTTTAGGACTTGGGCCTCTAGGAGAGCGAGGTGAGCAACCACTGCAGAGTAGGGAGTGGAGGAGTGACATGGGCTGAAGGGGGTAAGAGAGAAGGAGGGAGACCAGCTAGATGCTACTGTAGTAGTTCAGAGGAATGATGAAGGTGGGTAGAAACTGTACAAATGGTCAGCAGTGGGTAGATTCTGGATACTCTTTTTAAAAAAAAAAATATTTTATTTATTTATTTTATTTATTTGAGAGAGAGAGTGAGAAACAGCATGAGAGGGGAGAGGGTCAGAGGGAGAAGCAGGCTCTCCCCCTGCTCGGGAGCCCAGCGTGGGACTCGATCCCTGGACTCCAGGATCATGACCCAAGCCAAAGGCAGTCGCTTAACCAACTGAGCCACCCAGGCACCCTCTTCTGGATATTCTTTGAAGAGCCAATGTGATTGGCTGCCTGATCACCTGTGGGATGTGAGAAACAGGAAGGTGTCTAGGGTGATTTCAAGGTATTTGGCCTGAGCAAAGGAAGGATGGAATTGCTTTTTACTGGGATGAGGAAGATTGTTTTGTGGAGAGCAAAACAACGAAGGCCGGGAGCTCAGTTTTGGATACGCTGAGCTGAGATGCCAGTCAGACACGTGAGTGGAGATGCCAAGCAGGCAGATGGTCAGGGACACATGTAGGGAACTGAGGAAGGAGCCCAGGCTGCAGGTAGAAGTTGAGAGTCATCAGTAGATATGTGGCATGTACAGTGAGGACTGGATAAAGTCTCCAAGGGAAGGAGTGTGGAAGGGAAAGTGTTGAGGCCCCAGGACTGAGTCCCAAGCCCCCAGTATCCAGAAGTCAGGAGAAGAGGGGACCAGCAGAGGCATCCAGAAGGAGCAGCCAGCGATGGGGAAGGAAGGCCAGGAGGCTGAGTGTGGAGGAAGGGATCAGCCTGCCAGATGCTGCTGATGAGGCAGGTGAGAGGCGGCCTGGGGCTGCTGGATCCAGCAGCGTGGGGCTCACAGTGACTTTAACACCAGCTCGAGCAAGTGGGATGAGGAGGCAAGAACCTAAAGGGAGATTATGCAAGAGAGAACAGGAGAAAAGTCAAAACAAACATTGGATGGCTCTTGAGGGAAAAGTCATCAAGTATTTTAAATTAATTTTGTTTCATTTTGAAATCATCCCAAATCTGCAAAAACAAGTTGCAAGTATGCAAATTATTTTTCTGATGAACCATTTCATAGTAACTTGCTGGCATGCTGCTCCATCACCCCCAAATACTTCAGTGTGTGTTTTCTACAAACAAGGACATTCTCCTATGTAACCATCACATAGTCATCAACACCAGGAAAGTACATCAATATTCCTCTGACTCATTCAGGTTTTACCAATTGTTCCAGTAGCATCCTTATTAGCAAGGTGTTCAGTTCAGGATCGTGTGTGTACTTAGCACTCATATATCTTTCCTTCCTCCATCTGGAAAAGTTCTGCCTTTCCTTACCTTTCATGTCTTTGACATTTTTGATGATTACAAGCCAGTTATTTTGTAGAATGTCCCTCAACTTGGGTTTGTCTGATATATTTTTTTTTTCATGGTGAGAGCAAGTTATGTTGACCTAGCAATTTGACTCTTAGAAATACACCCCCAAAGAACTGAAAACAGATGATGAAACAAATACTTATATGGCACCATTCACAATAGCCAATAGGTGGAAAGAACCCAGATATCTACCAATGGGTGAGAAGACAAAGAATGGAATATTATTCAGCCACAAAAAGGAATGGGTATTGATACATGCTACGATGTGGTTGAACTTCACAAGCAATATGTATAGGAAAAGATGTCAGTCACAGAAGACCATATACTGTACAATTCCATTTATAGGAAATATTTGGGATAAGTAAATCCATAGAGACAGAAAGCAGATTACTGGCTATGGGGGAGGGAGGGTGGGTAATGGGGATTAACTGCTTGATGAATATGGGGGTTTTATTTTGGTGTAATGGAAGTATTTTGGAACTACATTGAGGTCGTGGTTGTACAACACTGTGAATATAGTGAGTGGCCCAGAAGTGTTCGCTTTAAAATGGTTACATTTATGCTATATAAAGTTCACCTCAATTTAAAAAGAAAAGATTCAAGGGCGCCTGGATGGCTCAGTTGGTTAAGCGTCTGCCTTTAGCTCAGGTCATGATCCCGGGGTCGTGGGATCGAGTCCCACATCGGGCTCCTTGCTCAGTGGGGTGTCTGCTTCTCCCTCTCCCTCTGCTGCTCCCCCTGCTTGTGCTTTCTCTCTGTCAAAAAATAAATAGAATCTTTTAAATAAATAAATAAATAAAGATTCAGATCATGCATCTATGGCAAGAATATCCAAGGAGGGTATTCCTGTTCTTCCCATGATGTCCTATCAGGTGGCACATGCTTTCTGCGGTGCTTACTTGGCTCACTTGATTATTAAGGTGGTGTCTACTAGGCTTCTCCTCCATAAAAGTCACTCCTTTTCTCTTTGTAATTAATAGCACTTTGCAGGTAGCTACTTTGAAACTGGGTATTGCCTGTCCCTCATCGAATTTTCCATCTATTCATTTATCTGTTTAGGGCAGTGACTTTCCAGCCATTCATTTCTGTTCTGTTCAAGGGGTTATAATCTGTTAAGTTCATTACTTATTTTGGTGTTGCAACGTCCCCAGATTTGGCCAGTGGGCGGCCCTCTACGTTGGTTTTGGACATTCTTTGGACATGGCCCATCATTTTTCGAGTACCTCCTTGCTGACTGGCACAACAAGCTCATCTTGTATTTTCCCTGCTCCAGTCCTGGAGTCAGTCCTTCTGGCAAAGAAAATTAGTTCATCCTAATGGAGAATAGTATTTAGAAACCGAGATATAGGGCTAGGCGTACTTATTGCTATTGGGGTGGTGGTTTTCCCAGACCTTCTCAGTGGACAGTGCTAGGGAATTTATGTGTGCATGTACACATATATATTCATGCTTTTACGCATATTATTTCTCTACATATAAAAAATATGAGTTCTTACCAATACTTCCAATTCCAACCCAACACCACATGTCTCAGTCTAGTGTTCTCCTGCTCATATCTGAAACTCTCTTTTCTAGCAGTGAGAAACATCACTCCCAGAGCCTTAAAATATCCAGTCACCGCCCTCCCCACAAGCCTTCAGACGCCTTCCTCATCCTGCTTGGGCTCTGTGCTAGGTCACACCCCTGCACAGATGCTCCCCTTCATCCAGTGTAGGTTCACACACACCCCACCCTGCACTGAGCTACTCTCCTGTACAGATGTCCTTCTCACCTCTCAGGGTGCAAGCTCTACTTTGGACCATCGCAGCTTCCTCCCTCGCTCAGCTCTACCTAATAAATTTTAGCCTGAAGTGTTCAGGAACGAAAGAGAGAAAGGAAGAACTCTGATAAAACAACAAGCATAAAAAGCAGATGAACAGACCTTATACATTCTATATTTACAGCTTTAAATTTTGCATGGAAAAAATGTAGAAATTATACTAAAATTATAATTGGTATGGTTGTGGGTTAAAATTATGAAGGCTTTTTTTTCCCATACTTCCCAAATTATCTGTAATATGGTTACATTACTTTTCAATTAAAATATTTCAAGGAAAACATAATTTAAATTGCACTTTCTAAATTGTCTCAAGCTGCATACAGCATGCTCAGGATCCATGCTAATAGTCCAAGAAGATGCCCACAATTTTAATAGAAGATCTGGAGAAGAGCAGTTTTATATCAAAACAAACTGGGAGCGGAATACAAAGGTCTCGTGAATTTTAAAAATAAGACCTGAGTTCCAGTTTTTTTTGGAGGGGGGGAATGATACTTTTCCCTTCTTCTCCCTGTGTTGTAAGGCTCAATATCATATGCTGCCTTGACATCAGGAGGACCTCAAATGGCCTAATTGCAAGTTTCCTCCTCACCTGCTCCTATAAATAAAGTTCCTCAGCCAGATAACCCTCCTTATCAAAGTGATTCCGTACAATCCCTGTTCATCCCTGATTTCAGTGCCCTACCAGCTCATGGAATTATTCAAACAAGCTAATCACATCCTCCTGCAGAAACCAGGGGGTACCTCACTCTCTTGATACTATGGAGCCTGCCTCCCACGGCCCCTGCTTGTTCATTCTGTTCCCAAGTGCAACTCCCATGTGACCCTGTGTGGCATGTGGTGTCCTCCAGGCTATGAGTATGTGTGACTATTAAAATGTTATTGATCTCACTTGCCCAGTCTCAGCAGTTGTGTATTCAACCATCCTCACAACCCTAGGGCAGGAAGCCCTCCCTCACCAAGGGGGTAAAGAAGAGGTGATCAAAACCCTGCCCTCTAATTACAACTAAATATCCTGGAAGTTACTGAACAGAAAATGATTAGAAGACTCGTAAAGCTGGAAAGCAGAAGGTGGGCCAACGAGGGACCTCAAGACTTGAGGAACAACGGCGTAGTCAGTTCCCCAACGACTGGGTGCTGAAGATTCCGACAACTTAGAACCACGAAGAGGCATAAAAAAAACAAAAACAAAAACAACAAGGAAAGCCTGCTTTCACTGGGCAAAGGACAAGTAAAGGAAAAGCCCAAGAGGGATCTAGGGGGGAGCCCCAGTGGCTGCCCATGACAGAGCACTGGCAGGCGTTCTGATCCACCTGCAGTAGGGGTACAGTCAGAGTAGAGGTTGGTCCACCTGCAGTACAGCTGGTGCAACTGCAGGAGCAGCGTCAGCTCTGTCTACTTGCCCTCCATCAAGTGGCATTAAAAGACCCAGCAGCTTCTGTCCTCCATCTCCAACTCTCCCACTGAAGAGAGTGGCCCAACCCCACCAGGTAGCCCTGGGAATGATCCCAACAGATGGCACCAACAGGGATTGGTCAGTAGCCCCAGCAGTTCTAGAAAAATTAAGCTAGAAGACAAGAATCACAATGGAAGATTTCTGATAACCAAACCATTGTAAATATATATATATATACCAGAACCTGCATACTAAATCTAAACAGAGTGACCGCCCACTAAAACAGATTTAAATAGGTCAAGAGTGTCATAACATAATAACCAAATGTCCAGGATACAATTGAAAATCACTCATCTTTCCAAAGAATCACAATTTGAGTGAGAGAAGACAACTGACTCCAATACCTAGATGAATCAATGTTGGAACTACCTAACAAGAATTTTAAAGCATTATCATAAAAATGCTTCAGCAAACATTTGCAAATTCTCTTGAAACAAATGAAAAAAAAAATCTTAGCAAAAAGTAGCAGTAATTAAAGAGAACCAAATGGAAATTACAAAACTGGAATATACAACTGAAAAGAAAAACCCGCTAGATGGACTCCATAGTAGAATGGAGATGACAGAGGATAGAAACAGTAAACTTGAAGACAGATCAATAGAATTTACTCAGTCTAAACAGCAGACAGAAAACAGACTGAAAAAGGAAATGACAGAGCCTCAGAGTTCTGTGGTACAATAACAAAAGATGTAACATTCATACAATCAGTCCCAGAAGAGAAGAGAAAGAGTGTGGGACTGAAAAAATATTTGAAGAAATATTATAAAAAATAGGGGCACCTGGGTGGCTTAGTCTGTTGAGTGTCTGCCTCCAGTTCAGGTCATGATCCTGGGATCCTAGGATGGAGCCCCTCCTCTGTTACCCTGCTCAGTGGGGAGTTTGCTTCTCCCTCTCCCTCTGACTCTCCCCCTGCTCATGGTCTCTCGTGCGTGCACTCTCTCTCTCTCTCTAAAATGAGTAAATAAAAAATCTTTTAAAAAAATAATAAATAAAAAATAAACCAACCCCATACCAAGATGGAACATAATCAAACTTCTAAAAACTAAAGACAAAGAAAAAGTCTTTTAAAAAGCTGGAAAGAAATGACACATTACCTGTCAAGGAACATCAGTTAGAACGAGAATGTTTTTTTTCATCTGAAACCATGGGGGCCAGAAGTAAGTGGCATAATATTTTTCAAGTACTGAAAGAAAAGAACCGTCAACTGCACAATCCTCTATCCAGTAAAACTATCCTTCAGAAATGAAGAAAAAATAAAGTTATTCTTAGGGAAGCTTAGAGAACTTGTTGCTTGCAGATCTATCCTTGGAGGAAGCTCTCCAAACAGAAAGAAAATGATAATAGAAGAAGGCTGAGACATTCAGAAAAGAAAGAAAAACAATGCAATGGGTAAAAATTAAAGGTAAATACAACAAACTCTTCATTGCCTCATGAGTTTCTTTAATCATATTTTGTGGTTAAAGCACAAGTTATAATACTATCTGATGTGGTGTTCAATATAGAGAGAGGAAATGCTTAACATTATTATGTTTAAAAAGCAAGGATAGTAAAACAGATGGTTTTTACACTTCACTTGAAGTGGTCAAACATCGACACCAGCAGACTGTGATATGTTATGTATGTATATAGTAATACCTACAGCAACTACAAAGAAAACTATACAAAGCAATATACTCAAAAAATCATAAAGAAATCAAAATGAAACTAAAAATGCTCAAATAGCCAACAGGAAGGTAAGAACAAAGAAGCAGAAGGATGAGAATCAGAGGCAACAAACAGAAAGCAAATAATAAAATAGCAGACTTAAGCTCTAACATATCAATAAATACTTTAAAAATAAATGCTCTAAATTCACAAATAAAAAGACAGAGATTGACAGAGTATGTTAAAACACAGACACATGGGGCGCCTAGGTGTCTCAGTCATTAAGCGTCTGCCTTCGGCTCAGGTCATGATCTCAGGGTCCTGGGATGGAGCCCCGCATCAGGCTCCCTGCTCAGCAGGAAGCCTGCTTCTCCCTCTCCCACTCCCTCTGCTTGTGTTCCTGCTTTCACTATCTCTCTCTCTCTGTCAAATAAATAAATAAAATCTTTTAAAAAAAGAAAACCACAGACACATATCCACAGACACACACGCACACACACACACACACACAACCACAATCCAAGGATATACTGTCTACAAGAAACTTATTTCAAACATAATGACATAGGGAGGTTAAAAATAAAAGGATGAAAAATATATATCATGCAAACACTAATTTTTTTTTAAATTGGCAATGTTTTTTGGATTTAACACCAAAAGCAAGGCAACAAAACCAAAACTAAGCAAGTGGGAATGCATCAAACTAAAAAGCTTCTGCACAGCAAAAGAAACCACCCAACAAAAATGAAAATGTAACCTATGGAATTGGAAGAAAATATTTGCAAATTATATATCTGATAAGGGGTCAATATCCACAATTTATAAAGAGCTCATATAATTCAAAACAAACCAAAAAACAAAACCCTACAAACAATCCAATTAAAAAATGGGCAGAGGATCTGAATACACATTTTCTAAAGAAGACATATGACATACAAATGGCCAACAGGTACGTGAAAAGGGGCTCAACATGACTAATTATCAGGGAAATGCAAATCAAAATCACAATGAGATCACCTCACACCTGTTAGAATGGCTATCATCAAAAAAATAAGCAAAAACCAATGCTGGCGAGGGTGTGAAGAAAAGAGAATCCTTGTACAATTCCCCTGTTGGTGGGATTGTAAACTGGTACAGCTACTATGGAAAACAGTATGGAGGATCCTCAAACAATTAAAAATAGAACTACCATATGATCCAGAAATTCTGCTTCTGAGTATTTATCTGCAGGAAATGAAAACACAAACTCAAAAAGATATATGCACCCCCATGTTCATTGCAGCATTGTTTACCCTAGCCAAGACATAGAAGAAATAAGTGTACACTGATAGATAGATGGATAAAGAAAATATGGTATGGCTACACAATGGAATATTATTCTGCCATAAAAAAGAATGAAATCTTGTCATTTGTGACATCATGGATGACACCTTGAAGGCATTATGCTGAGCAAAATAAGTCAGACAGAGAAAGACAAATACAATATGATCTCACTTATATATGGAATCTAAACAAGCAAACAAAGAAAATACACCAAACTCATAGATACAAAGAACAGATTGGTGGCTATCAGAGGCAGGAGGTGGACATGGGGGAAATGGATGAAGGTGGTCCTTCTAGTTTTTTTTTTTTCTTTTTTTTTTTATTCTTATGTTAATCCCCATACATTACATCATTAGTTCTAGATGAAGTGTTCCAGGTCCTTCTAGTTTTAAACTTCTGCTTATAAAATAAATTAGTCCTGAGGATGTAATGTTCAGCCTGGTCACCATAGTTAGCAATACTATATTGTTTATTTGTAAGTTGCTAAAAGAGTAGATATTAACAGTTCTCATCACAAGAAAAAAAACTGACTATGTGTGGTGATGGATGTTAATTAGACTTTTTTCTGGTGAACACTTTGCAATATATACAAATATCAAATTATTATGTTATAGATCTGAATCTAATATAATGTTAAATGTCAATTATATCTCAATAAAAATAAAACAGTGGAAGAGATATATCATGCAAACATTAACTTAAAAAAACAGGAGTGGCTATATTAATACTAGATAAAGTAGACTTCAGAACAAATAAAGTTACTAAGCACAAAAAGGAACATTACTTAATCCACCAGAAGATCTAGCTATCCTTAATGTATGTGCACCAAACAACAGTGGCTCAAAATACATGAAACAAAAACTGACAGATCTAAAAGAAGAAATAGACAAATTCACAATTATTGCTGGGGACTTTAACACTCCACTCTTAGCAAATAATTGACATACTAGACAGAAAATCAGCAAAGGTAACTATGAACCAGCAGGATCTATTTGCCATGTATAGAATATTCCACCCAACAACAGCAGAACAATTATTTGTAAGTACCCATGAAGCATTCACCAAGATAGACCATATCTTGGGTCATAAAACAAACCTTAACAAATCTAAAAGAATTGAAATCATACAGAGTATGTTCTCTGACCATAATGTAACCAAACCAGCAATCAATAACAGAAAGTCCAATAAGAAACTCTCCGAACACTTTGAAATTAAACAACATACTTCTGAATAATCCATGAGCCAAAAAGGAATTCCCAAAAGAAATTAACAAAATATATATAACTCAGTGAAAATGAAAACACATTTCAAAATTTGTGAGAGGCAGCTAAAGAAGTGATAAGAAGAGAATTATAGCACTAAATGCTTACATTTAAAAAAGGAAAAAGTCTCAAACCAATCCTCTAAGCTCCCATATCAAGAACCTAGAAAAAGAAATTAAAAGTATACAAATTGGAATGGCAGAAATAAGACATTCTCTATTTGCAGATGACATGTCATTGGTGAGTAAAATCCCAAAGAACTTACAAAAAACAAAACAAAACAAAACCAAAAACACAAACTTTTAGAACTAATAAGTGAGTTCAGTAAAGTTGCAGGAGATAAGATCAACACATAAAAATCAATTGCATTTCTGTATACTAACAATTGCATTTCTGTATACTAACAAGTGGAAACCAAAATTTAAAAATGCAATGCCATTTAAAATTGCTCCAAAAAATTAAATAGATATAAATCTAGCAAATCATGTACAAGATCTGTATGATGAAAATTACAAAATGCTGATGAAAGAAATCGAAAGATGTAAATATGTGAAAAGACATACTATGTTCATTGATTGGAAGACTCAACATAGAAAAATGTCTGGTCTCTTCAAAATAATTTATAGGTTTAATGCAACTCCTATCAAATTATCTGTAATGTTTTTTTGAGACATAGACAGAATTATTTGAAAATTTATATGGAAAGACACAGGCCCTAGCTTGGCCGAAACCATTTGAAAAAGAATACAGTGGGAGAAAATATTCTCCTTGATGCTAAGGTTCACTACATAGCTACAGTAATTAAGATAGGGTGGCTATTGGCAGAGGGATAGACAAATAGCAGAACAGAGTAGGAAACACAAAAATAGACCCACACAAATATGCCCAATTCATATTTGGCAAAGGAGAAAAAGCAATTCATTGGAGGGTTTGCCTTTTCAATAAATGGTGCTGGAGCAATTGGACATTCATAGGCAAAAAAAACAAAAACAAAAACAAAAAGGGAGAGAGAGAGAAATAAATAAACCTTGACTTAAATTTCATTCCTCATACAAAAATTAACCCAAAATGGATCATGGACTTAAATGTAAAATGTAAGCTTACAAAACATCTAGAAAAAATACAGGAAGAAAAGTTCAAGACCCAGAATGAATCAAAAAGTTCTTAGAATGAAATTAAAAGCAAGATCCATAAAAGGAAAATTTGATAAAATAAACCTCATCAAAATTAAAATGAAAAACCTATGCTCTGCATAAAATTCAGGATGAAAAAGGCAAACTACAGACTGGAAGAAAATATTTGCAAATTACTAATCTGACAAAGGACTACTATCTAGAATATATAAAAAGCTCTCAAAACTCAACAGTTTAAAAACTCATAACAATGCAATTAAAAAAGGAGGAAAACCCTATACAGACATTTCACTGAAAAGGACATACAGATGGCAAATAAGCACATGAAAGAAAACTCAACATTGGATGATGTATGGAATTGCTGAATCACTCTACTGTACCCCTGAAACTACTATAACACTGTATGTTAACTATACTGGAATTAAAATAAAAACTTAAAAAAATGCCCAACACCAATGGCTGTTAGAGAAATTTAAATTGAAAGCACACTGAGATATTACTATACACCTAAAATGTATAAATAGCTGAAATAAAACTGCTGGTGAATGTGTTGCAAAACTGAATGACTCATACAATTGCTGGTGGGAAAATTTTAGCCACTCTGAAAATTAGTTTGACAGTTCCTTTTAAAACTAGAAGTGGACTTAACCATACAACCCAGCAATTACACTCCTGGGTGTTTATCCCAGAAAAATGAAAACTTATTTTTATGAAGAAATGTGTACGTGAGTGTTCATAAAAGCTTTATTCATAATAGCTCCAACTGGGAACCTACCCACATGTCCTTCAGTGGGTAAAGAGTTAAACAAACTTAGATACATCCATCTCATGAAATACTACTCAGCAATAAAAAAGAATGATCTGTTGGAACACACAACAACTTGGATGAAACTGAGGAAATTATCTTGAAAAAAAAAGTTAATCTCAAAAGGATGATACTGCCTGATCTCACTTATACAACATTTTAAAAATAATGTAATTACAGAGACTGAAAATAGATTAGTGGTTGCCAGAAGGGATGAAGGGAATGGGGAAGAAGGGGTGGGAATGTCTATAAAGGGGTAGTTCCAGTGATGATGGTACAGTTAATTATCTTGACTGGGATGGTGGTTACACAAAGCTGTTCATGTGATAAAATAGCATAGACACACACACACACACACACACACACACACACACACACAAATAAGTGCATATATAACTGGTGAAATCTGAACAACTCTCTGAATGGTACCAATAGCAGTTTCCTAGTGTTCTCTTAAATATACTTATGGAAGATATCATCTCTGGGGGAAACTGAGTGAAGCATAGGCAGGCCTGCCCTATATATTTCTTTATTAATTTGATAAATAAAATAATCTGTAATTATTTCAAAATAAACATTAAAAAAAAATAAAAACAAAAACTTGAGGCTTTGGGCTCATTCTGCATACCCTGGGGCTTCTCCTCAGACTTCGGGAGGTTTGTCTCCATGCTCTGTTTCCTGCTCTGAAAGGAGCTCTCCATTTTATCGATGCCCCGGGCATAGCACCTATGAGGTGCTCGATAAATGTCTGCTGAACAAACTCACATGACTCCCATGATGCAAACATGGAAAGAACATCAAACAGGAGTCTACCCCTTTGACATTTTCAGGAGGCAAGTGCGGGAGCACAGAGCTGAGGTGCTGGGGATGCAGAGGGTTCATTGCCCATTTTTCTAGAGGGCAGGTGAAGGAGGGGTTGCTGTTGGAGAAGTGCATCAGAAACCAGGTGAGGCCAAAGACCGAGAAAAGTCGTGGTGGGCAGTGAGGACATCAGGAGAAGCAGGAAGGGGTGGTGGGGTCTGCCACCTCATGGCCTTGAGAGAAGCAGGAGCTCTGGCACACACACCACTTTTAGGGTTCCAGCTGTGGGCAACATCCCCAGAGGGGCATCCTTCTGGCTTCCATTCCCCATCCCCTGAACCTAGGGGCTTCTGCCCAGGCTGTGGGGGGCAGGGGTTGTCTTTTTTTTTTTTTTCTGCATTCTCTCCATCTTCTTTCTCCCTCATCATGGCATACACCACCTTCTTTCTCTTTTTCCAGTTACAAAACGAGAGCTCCCGTGCATACGTAGCAATCAACGCAAGCAGGTATTGAGGAGATGAGAGTAGAAGATCTGAGTGGACCTATCACAGGGGCTCAGGACACAGGACCTCCTGAATTGTAAACAGACCTGCTCTGTTGTAAACAGACCTCATCTCAGTTCTTGGCACCCATTGTGGGCCTGTCTCTGGCCAGGGGCAGTGACAGGGAGCATATCCTCACCTTCTCCACTCTCAGTGACTTTTAGAGAGGGAAATGTTACCCAAGTGACTGCAGAACGAATTCTAGTATGTGCATGGGAGATCTGCTTCTGCTGGAACTGCTGGCAACTTCCTTGCCTCTGGAAAAGCCTACAAAGGAAACAGATGCCCAGGAGAGAGAGCTGAGGGCTGGGGGAGGAGTCTGAGACCAGATGAGGGTCTCTCCTGCCTCCAGCCACGTCTGAAGCAGCCTGCTCCACTGCCCCTGGGCTTTTCAGTTATTTGAGCAAACATATTTCCTGTTCTGTCTTAAGGCAGTTTGAACTGGTTTTTTTCTGCTTTGCAACATAAAGTCCTGACTGATAAAAGGATTATCTACACTAGTATTGTCATGGGCCCAGTTTAGCCAGCCAAACATGATGTAAATGTGGATTTCCAGGAACACATCTACTGCCTAACATAATAGGGAAAACTCCCCATCACTATGAGAAACTAGGAAATAGTGTGAGACCAACCCTCAGTTTCCTGCAAAGGGAAATCTCATCTGAGGAGTACAGAGGGAGCAGAACTGAGTGGAACGATGTTAATGATACCTTCTCAGAATTTCAGGGGCTAAAGATGAGGGTGAGTTTGAGGCAGTCATTAAAACTTCTAAGAAATATATTCAGCCCTGGAATCCCCAGTTTAGGATTTAGGATTTCCGCCCACAGTGGCCCAAGGGAGATAGATAAGAAACAGGAAAAGTGGGGCACCTGGGTGGCTCAGTTGGTTAAGCGACTGCCTTCGGCTCAGGTCATGGTCCTGGAGTCCCAGGATCAAGTCCCGCATCGGGCTCCCTGCTCGGCAAGGAGTCTGCTTCTCCCTCTGACCCTCCCCCCTCTCATGTGCTCTCTCTCTCTCTCTCTCATTCTCTCTCTTTCAAATAAATAAAGAAAAAAAAAAGAAACAAACAAAAAGAAACAGGAAAAATGGTAAAGATCTAACTAATATTCATAATTTTGAGGGGTGATTTCACCTAAAAAGGAAGAGCAAGAAGTCATGAAAATAGAACAATCGGGAGACAGAAATATTCTTGGAAATGAAAAATAGATTGTTTTCCTATGAATCTATGAGAAAAGAACAGGCAAGTCTGAAAAAGAAGATAATTATAAGCCAATCTTATTCATGAACATACACACAAAAATACTGATCAAATGTTACAAACTGAGTGAAGCCGTGTAAAGCCCATCATAACCAAGTATGGTTTAACCCAATAACATATGAAAGCTTTATCATTAGAAAAATATTGATGCACTTAACTAAAAATAGATTAAAGAAAAAAAGAAACACATGATCACCTCAACAGATGCAGAAGAAACATTTGATAAAATTCTATATGCACTCATTATAAAAATTAGGATAAAAGAACTACAGCAAAAACCTACAGCAAACATTATACCTAATGGTAAAATCCCAGAAATTTTTCCTTTAAAGTCAGAAACATGGGGTGCCTGGGTGGCTCAGTCAGTTGAGCATCTGCCTTTGGCTCTGGTCATGATCCCAGGAGCCTGGGATTGAGCCCTGCATTGGGCTCCCTGCTCAGTGAGGGGTCTGCTTCCCCCACCCCTGCCCTGCCAACCCCCACTCATTCTCTCTCTCTCACTATCTCAAATAAACAAATAAAATCTTAAAAAAAATAAAATCAGAAACATGATGAGGGTGCTTATTATGACTGATCCTATTTAGCCCTGTACTGGCAGTTCTAGCCACCTCAGTAAGAAAAGAAAAAAGAAGTAAAAGGATTGGAGACATTATAATTACCTACATGGGGATCAAAGCTAGAAACAAGTAGAACTAATGAGAGAGTTTAGCAAACTTGCTGTAAACCTATTCAATATACAAAAATGGCATGCCTTGATGTCAGCAACACACTATTAGAAAAAAAATTTTTTTTTTAAGATTTTATTTATTTATTTGAGAGAGAATGAGAGACAGAGAGCATGAGAAGGAGGAGGGTCAGAGGGAGAAGCAGACTCCCTGCCGAGCAGGGAGCCCGATGCGGGACTCGATCCTGGGACTCCAGGATCATGACCTGAGCCGAAGGCAGTCGCTTAACCAACTGAGCCACCCAGGCGCCCCAGAAAAAACAATTTTTAAAAATCCCATTCACAACCACAACAAAAACCTCAAAACATAGGAATAAATTCAACCAAACACATGCAAAATATTATGGAAAAAAACTTTACAGAAGGACATAATAAAATACTTAAATAAATGGAGAGATATATATAGTGTTCATTGATGGAAAGGTGGCATCATGAAAACATTGAATTTTCCCATATAAGCATATAAACACAATGCATTTCCAATTAAAATGCCAACAGTTTTTAGTGTGCAGTTTGAAACATTGATCTTAGAAGTTACATGGAAAAGCAAAAGGTAACAAATAGACAAGAAAATTATATATATATAAAAAACATGGGCGCCTGGGTGGCTCAGTTGGTTAAGCGACTGCCTTCGGCTCAGGTCATGATCCTGGAGTCCCGGGATCGAGTCCCACATCGGGCTCCCTGCTCGGCGGGGAGTCTGCTTCTCCCTCTGACCCTCCTCCCTCTCATGCTCTCTGTCTCTCATTCTCTCTCTCTCAAATAAATAAATAAAATCTTAAAAAAAAAAAAA
>NC_138384.1:36590473-36646371 GCF_054177405.1 Leptonychotes weddellii
GTTCTGTTGGAGAAACCACATGTCTTGGAATTACTTTGCTGTTTCGGTAGTATTAACTGTTTTCTCGCGCTTGTTCCAGTGATTTCCGGTGAATCTGTGTCAGCAGTTCCTTTTAAATACAAATCAATAAATTCCAAAAAACGTTACCACATTTTGAATTCTTGGGTGTAAAACTCCTTACAATAAAGGCTGTCTCTTAAAAGAAAAAAAAAAAAAGAATGGAAAAATGTGATCATCGGATAGCACCAACTGTTGGCAAGGACGCAGGGAAATGGGAACAGCTTTGTGTTCCCATTTGGAGTGTATCTTCCTAGAGCAATTTGGAGATGAGTTTGGCAAGAGTAGGAAAGCTTAAGGTGCATTTCCCATCACCTGCCAGTTCCCCAATTCACTGAATACCCCAGAGTCTTCAAGTCTAGGTGCAAAAGGAAATATTAAAATCCATTGATCCCAGCATTGTTTCTTAGTCCCAAAGTGCGAATGTCATAGATTTCCATTACTTGAGCAATGGGTAAATAAAACGTAGTATCGTCATATAATGGAATAAAGCCAGTCATTAAAACAAATAACCTGGATCTATATATGTCAACATGACAAGATCTAGAAAGTATATATATCTTTATATTAAATATCCATATTTGGAGAGAGAAAGCAAAAAAGCAAGCTACAAAAAGATACCTACTGCCCAGAAAGGGAGGTGCTTAGCAGGACCCTAAGGGAGGGATCCCCACTTTATGGAGATGGAAGGGGGCAGTGTTGGGGTAAAGAGCTGCAAACTGCCTGCAGATAAGACATCTCCCAGACTCTCAGACTCTCCAAGAGACCCAAATACAAACTTTCTATCAGCAGTACAGGTCTTCTGACTGTGTGGGATGCTGCTGGCCGTCCCTGTCACCTTTGGCGATAAGATATGAACAATTGCTGGAAAGCATTGTGATCCCACAGCCTGAGCGCTGCAGAATTCAAGATGAGTGGGCCCCCAGGGCCTCCAGCTCCAGCCCACATCATAACTTGCCTTGTTTTTCTTCTCCACTACCATTACACTCACTTTGGCTCCACGGGCTCGCTTTGAGGTTTGGCATTTTCACATTTTTAATATAAACTCAGATGCTTAAGACAGCAACTTCAAATCCTTTAAAAAGAAAAGAAAAGAAAAAGACACCTCCAAAATCTACTTCCTAATTTTCCACCTGCCCTTTGTGTCCAAAAAGGACACCCATGTAAGAGTAGCTTGTAGGTTGTAACCTCTTTCCTGAATGAAGAAAGCAAACCCTTGCTTCCTCTTTCTCATGCACGCCAACCTCCTTAATCCCAAACGGGCACACTTATAAAGCCCTGCTGTGATTTTCACCTTGTGACTTCCGATCCCCTGCTTGTTACTGGCTGGGGTGCCGGAAGGTGGGAGGTAGATGTGTCTGAGGTTTGTCTCTGACCATGACCCTACTTGAGTCTGTCTTTGTCTGTCTTCCATGGGGAGTTTAAAAAAACATTAGTATCCGAGCTGGACAAGGTCAATGAAACTGAGGAAGGCTCTTTTTGTATGAATTAGAGAACACTGGTGGGAACCGCTTCCCTGCCTTCCTGCAAGAGTCTAATATGCTCCTTTTGTCCTTCTGACCCCCCACCCCAACCTGGCTCTCTGCCCTCGGGGCTGGCCTGTGAGGGCCACAGGAATGGGGGGGCCTTTGCCTCTGGTTTCTGGTTGGGGCCAGCCCCTGAGATCCTCCTGCTCAAGACTGGAATGAGAGAGGAGAATGGGGAGGGCATTTATCCCCTCCGGGACCACCCTCGTTGAAGGTCACTGCCCAGTCAATCACACAGCCCTTGTTTTCCTGCATGCTCACACCAGACTCTTGTGACAACATCCTAAAAGGGAAACAAACCTGCATTGCAATTTCCTTAGCAATCTCTCCCGTTCTCTCTCTGTATTAGGGAAAAAACCTCAGTCCTTCCCCCTCCTGTGTCTCTCTCCTGTGCTTTTACACAGAACACTTCACTGCTGACACTTCCAATCACCAAATGTGTGTGTGTGTGTGTGTGTGTGTGTGTGTCAGCAGGCGGGGGGTGGGGCATTGAGGGTCCCCCACACCAAGCAATCCTGCAACACCCGCTGGGTGTCCTACAATTGAACTCCATTCTGACACTTTCTACCTGGAGAGAGCACCCGATCCCAGAGGTGAAGGGCTCAGTCCCACAAGGCTGCCCCCCACTTCAGGTGCTAATCACAAGTCCAGGTAGCCACCTGTGCATCGGACCCATCAGCTATAAATCAGAAGTTCCCGTGACCACCCCCCCCCCACCTTGGATTTGATTAATTTACTAGAACGGCTCACAGAACTCAGGAAAACAGTTCCTTAACAATTACCCAGTTTATAAAAGACTGATATGATAAAGGACCCGATGAACAGCCAGACAAAGAGTTATTATGGGGTGAGGTCTGTGAGGGCCCCCGGTGAGGGAGCTTCTGTCCCTGTGGAGTTGGGGTGTGCCACCCTCCCAGTACACAGATGTGTTCACTAACCTGGAAGCTCTCCAAACGCTGTACTTTTGGGGATTTTTATGGAAGCTTCATCACATAGGCACGATCGATCATTAACTCCATTTTCAAAGATTGAGGGGTGAGGTGGGCTGAAAAATGCCAAATTTCTGACCATGGCTTGGTCTTCCCGGTGACCAGCCCTCATCTGGGAGACCACCCGGAGTTGCCTCATTAGAACAAAAGACACCCCATCACCCAGGAAATTCCCAGGGTATCCGGAGCCCTGCGCCAGGAACTGAGAGGGCAGAGACCCACTTGTAGCTTGTATTATGGGACTATTTCCGTCTCCCTCTGCTCTTTCATTCACAGCGTCTGTTTATGCAATACCTACGATGCGCCAGGCATGGCAGGTTGGGGTGGGGGTTGCTGTGTGCATGACAGCGAGGAGCTGGGCGCAGCCCTGCCTCCAAGGAGCATGCGGTGTGCGGGATGCAGAGCTGGAGAGGAGCGTTTCTGACCGCCCAACCATCTGAAAGCTGGCCTCTGCGTCTTTCTCTACCGCAGAGTAAGGACTAAATGAGAAAAGTGACTGACGATCACTCGGCATTCCTGAGTGATATCAGTCACTTGGGATTTCCCGAGCGCTGGCCTCCCACAAACCCTGTGTCAAGGGCCTTGGCGTGGGGACAGGTGCACGAGTTGGGGGACAACCCCTTCCCTGGCTTCGTAAAGATTATCGTCTATTGGGGGACATCAGGTGAGCGAGGCCGTCTGATGGGGAAGGGTTTCTGAGGGATTTCCAGGGAGAGAAGGGAAGGCCACAGAGGAGAGATTTCACTAACGCTCTTGGCACACAGGAAGAGGCTCCTTTAGGGAAAGGCCATGAAAGTGGCTTTAGAAAATACGACACACTACTGCTGGACTCCACACTCATCCAGTGATGAATCAGTTCCCAATTAGGTGTTCAGCTGCCAGGAAATCACCACCTGTTTCCCCAGGAGCCTTGGGAGCAGCTCCATTCCAAGGACCTGGGAGCAGGCCCAGGACTGAAGGATGCAGGCTGCCTGGTGCCTTTGTGGGAGAGCTCCATCCCCTCTTCCTTCCCATTAAAACCAACAGAACCCATAATCACAAACCAATAATCCCCCATACCCTGTCACCTTGGCCCCTGCGGCTAGCCTGGCAAGGACCCTGCCCTGAGGGCTCCCTGCCTGCAGCCGGCCTGAAACCAGCATTGAAGGTGCAGAAAGAACCCCACAGGGAGGAGATGATCCCATCCAGCGGAGCTGCTCAGCCGGGCCCTGAGGCTGAGGGGAGTTTGGAGAGGGGGCCGTGATGATGTGGATGGTGTGCACAGCGAGTATTAGCGGTGTCCCGGGTGCTGTGCTAAGGGCCCCACGTGAACCATGTCACTCGGTCCTCCCAGAGCCCTGTGGGGTAGACGTCACCATCCCCATTTACAGGGGAGGAAACCAAAGGTGAAACGGGTAAGCGACCTGCCCCGCAGGGACCCGGGAATGGGTATTTGTGCCCCGGTGCAGGACAGGCTTGAGAGCAGGAGGGCACTGCATGGGGGACAGCCATGGGGTGTCAAGGGGTGGGGCAGCACAGAGCAGGTTTGGGGAGAGGCAGGAAGTCAGTTGGGCTAGAGCAGAGGCCTGGTGAGGGCTGTTGAGAGAAAGGGGAAGCCCCATGATCAGCGCTTCCTGGGGCAGGTGGAGAGGTCAGGGCTGGAGGCGGAGACCGGAGGCGGAGGCGGGAGGGTGGGGGTGAGGACAGCCCCTCAGGCTAGGGTGCTTCAGGCAGAAGCACAACCCCCAACATCCCCTTTTCATTCACATAAAGCTGGGTTTGTTTCCATTTATCTGCTAGACTTTTCAGCCAAGATGCTGTTAGAAAAACATATTGCTCTAATTTAACCCACATGTGCATCCCCAGGACAGAGTCTAAAAGAAAACGTCAGGTCCTGAGTCCTTGGCCTTGTGGATGTGGCAGGGAAGGCCCTGGCCTCAGGACAGGCCCTGACCCTCGTTTCAGGGACCTTCCTAAAGTGAGTCCCCACCCCACCTGTGTCCCGGGGCAGGCAGGAGAGGGTGTCCCGGGAACGGAGGCTGGCAAGGTACCTTCTGCGGCCTGCTTCCTCTACAGCTGTCCGGAGCAGGGCGGTGGAGACAGGAAGAGGCCAGCCGGCACTGCATAGGGATGGGGCCTGTGCAGGAGGGACTGTCGACCCCCTTCCCCAGGTCTCAAAACTCTGAAGCAAGCAGAGGGGACAGGAGGGGGCGTTTATCCAATGACATGGGGGAGATGCTGCCTGTAGGACCAAAACCAGGGAGAAGCCAGTCCCAGGGTCCTGCGATGTGGCAGAGGACCACATGAGATCTCGCCTGAACGTCTGGTGCACGTGATCGGCTTGGTTTTGCAAACTTGTCTCGCAGCCCCACCTCGCTGGCCGAGATCCAGCAGGGAACAAAGCCAGCGTGCTCATTTCAATACCCTCCACCAATTCTGCTCCCGTCCCAGAACTTATTTTGAACATAATTATATTATTTGGGGGAACTGATCGTCAAAACCTAGAAAATAAACCCAATCTCACCCAGATGTTTATTCAGGACTGGGATTGGAGACACAGCACCGAAGGGCAGAGCCGAAATGTCTCACTTTGATTCAGGGCCTAGCGCCTTCTTGATGGCTTACAAATCAAGTTCTTGGTGAATTAAGTCCCAAGGAGACGCTGATCCTCCTTCCCCAAGCTTGTTCCACCTCCAGGGTGCCTCTGTCTACAACAAAACTCGCTGTCCACTTGGTCTGGCCTTGATTTCCGAGCAAAGGCACTTTTAAATGAAGAGCCTGATGTCAGAGGGTTCATGCAAGCAGCTTACATCTGTGACCCTCGGGGACCCCTCTTGCCCTTGTGGCTTCCAAAAGTTGAGCCCCCAGGCCCTTCAGTGGCAGGGCAGGGCCAGGAGCAGCCCTCAGAACCCACCTGGATGGCATCCCAAAGGGTGCTGCTGGAAAGAAGAGATTAGGGTCGATTATAGGGTCTTCAAAATATACAAAAGTGTATTTCTATCAGAAACAGCAAAAGAAATGGAAGTGATCTCTCAGAATGTCCGCATGAACTGGGTTTGCTGTCCACAGACTGGAGAACAGTTCTTGTTCATGACCGTGGCTGGTGGCCCCTGTTCATGTCTGTGACCAGGCAGTCTTCTCAGGTTCCCCTCCGCCAAAGGCAGGGCAGGGCTCCCTGGGGTCTTACGCTGAAAGCTTTTTTTTTTTTTTTTTTAAAGATTTTATTTATTTATTTGAGAGAGAGAATGAGATAGAGGGAGAGAGCATGAGAGTGGGGAGGGTCAGAGGGAGAAGCAGACTCCCTGCTGAGCAGGGAGCCCGACGCGGGACTCGATCCCGGGACTCCAGGATCATGACCTGAGCCGAAGGCAGTCGCTTAACCAACTGAGCCACCCAGGCGCCCCGTTACGCTGAAAGCTTTGAAATCTCCCAGGCTACCCTCCAAACAGGGGTTCAGCTGGCGGCCAGAATGCATCTCAGGAGCTTCCTCAAGGCTGGAAGGGCCTGGGAGAGCCACCTGAGGCATGGCGGCCTTCCCTTATCGCCCTTCCCAGAGGAGCAAAGGGAGAGAGGCCATTCCGGATCTTGCAAGGACTGGTGTCCAGGCCAGGCTTGAGCTGCTCTGGTTCTGTCGGTGGGGGGCGGGGTGGCTCAGCCCATTCCCTGGCCAATCCTTTGATGGACCCCCACGCCAAGAGGCTGGTGGGCTATCACAGCGGAGACACTTACCAAGAACCCAGGGCCATGAGCAGGCAGAGAACCCAGAGATCCAGAACACTGGATCCACACATGTTCAACCCTGCACTGACACACGGATCCCAAAGTGAAGGCCAAGGAGCTTGCACCTTTGAGCTCACCTCCCAGAAGGCAAAAGCAAGGAAGACCCAGGTTCAAGACCAGGTCCAGTACTGGAAACCAGCCGCTATTCACGGGCTCCAGGGAGGAAATCCAGCATACAAACCTCAGGCGACAGATCTTAGATGTTACTTTACCTCCTTAAGTTGGGGCTGGGCTGAAATTTTGGTTTATCAGGTTGGCCTTTCCAAGTTCCAGTGACCAATTAAGATGAAACTACCTTTCACCACTAACACAGTTGATAACAGCTGCACAGCTGTGTACCAGTCCCCCCGCCCCTGCTCACGGTCACCGAGGCTGCCCGTGTGCCTCTGATGGAAACTTTTTTATGGTTTGACAAGAATTTGATGTCATTCTTTTTTTCCACGAAGGGCTGGGCCTCTGGACACAATGCTATACAGTAACCCTGTAATCTTGGGATTTAATCAAAACCTATTCCAACAACTTACGCTGGGGCTACAAATGAATGTTTATTTTAAAACAATTTGCATGGCTTTTTAAAAATTTTTAAAAATTTTTTTCTTCTTGGAGCTAGATTTCTCCCGGCCCTAAGCCACTCTTTCCCCCCTCGAAAGGCTGTGTCATATGCTCAGGTCGTAATTAACCACAGAGCTGTTTTGGAGAAGGGGACAACGAGAGGACATTTGACGAAGAGTTAACAGATGTCATCTCGGAGGCTGCTGGCCCACTGTTGCTGGGTCATTTGAGGGATGGAAGCTGATTCTGTTGCTGTTGCCACCAGAGAGTAGTAATAATTACATGCAGGCTGCATTAGGCATAGCAGATTGGATGTAGAACATTCTGTTGAAAACCGGCTCATATCCGGTTTCTCTCGAGATACAATGGAGACGACCCCTGGTTCGCAGTTCTGAAAGCCGTCCCCGAGGATTCTTTCAGACTTTCCAATGGAGAAATAGGTCAGGTTCTTCCACGGCAAACGCTGCCGAGGTCCGGGGATGGCAGAAAAGATCCACTCTAGAGTGAGTGTTGGCATACTTCAGTGAGCGAGCCTCACCGCACCCCAGAGCTGCCTTTTTCCATTTGAAAAATGAAAGAATTAAATTCAAAACAAACAACTTCAATTTAACACCAAACTACAGGATAACCAATCTTAAAAAATGTCACAGCGTAATGGATCTTAATACCCATAGAAAACACAAAAACAGCACCATTGTTCCCCGGCAAGGCAGAGCAAACTCGCAGAATTTCAGTGAAGGAGAAAGAAGGGAAAAACACCTTATTACTTCCAACCCCTGCGAGCCATTTTGGTCTCCAAAGGTTTTAGGCTGCCTGAGGCCGTGTGTCTGCAGTGTTTCGGGAAATGACTTGCCTTTGCACGAACGCTGCTCTGTTCTGCAGCGAGGCTGCTTGCCCCCGAGCAGCGCCGCTCCATTTCTGGTTAACTCTTCCTTTCCGGGCCCGCCGCGCGCAGGAGCAGTGTGGACGGGGGCGGGGGGCTGGCGGCTGGCGGCCCCTGGCCCAGGGACGCCAAGGCCACCGCGCAGCAGCCCGGTCTCCCGTAGGGCAGGCGGGCTGAGCCGGGCCAGGATCCGGCAGGAAGCAGGAAGGCCAGTGACCCCCTCTACTTTTTAAAGAATCTCTTCTCAAACCAAGCTGTAAAGCAGCTATCCTCAGACACACAACACAGCCGAAGCCAGGGGACAGAAGTGGGACCCGGTGAGCCAACACTGGCCAATCCAGCCTCCCGGGATCCCTGGGAGGGACAGCTTCCCGCCTCTGCGACAGGCCCAGGCAAGACAGTCTTCTGGTTAGTGCAAGGTCTGGCCCGCTGAGCAGGGCAGGACTTACACTTAGGTCCCGCGTGACACTGACCGAGGGAAGCAAAGTGACAGGAACACGTCCGCCCGCACCTCTGAGCAGGGAGGGGACAGAAAACCGCTTAGCACTTAAGAGGTTAATACAATTCCTAAGTGTTCAGCAATCACTGCAATTTAGTGCCATTTCGATTATTACACAATAAACAGACCCTGTTGTCTGGAAGCAAATTTTTATGAGTATAGCTGAAGGGGCTGCAACTTATTTAGCTGCTGAAACTCGCAGGGAAGGAGCATTTCCGAATGCTAAGACCACGGATCAGAAATGCAGGTAGCAGACAGAGGTTATTCTTGGGTCACGGCTCGGCAGCTCAACCCCGTGACCTTTAAAATGAGGATATCATTAGAAGGAGATAAAGTTCACCGAAGTGTTCTTTAAACAGAACCGTTTTAATAATGATATTGTTGAGTTTCCGAGGGAAGGATTTGGGGATTTTCAGAAACATGTTCCGTTCAGGAAAGAACATCATGTTAACATGGGCTGGGAATATGTAAACCATTTGCCTACCTCGAACATACATTATACACACCACACAAACACACACACAGAGACGTGTACGCACAACCGAAACAGCCAGTTCATCTGTACTGGCCCCTGCTGTCTTTCACAGGTATTTGGGTACAGTGATCACAAACCAGATCACATTCCTAATATAACGAGAGACCGAAACATTGAAACTGGAGAACAGGGAGGTGGGAGATATGGCAGCGGGCAAAGCCTGGGCAACACTTCACTACACACTCATCTCCAAGAGGCACTTCCTCCCCCCTTCCCCCTCCCCCGAGGCATAGAGGGGTTCAGCTCCGGGGAGGAAGAGAGCCTTGCCCCAGCTCCACTCATGGAGGAAGGAAATCACCCCAAATATACTTCAAGATTCAAGGTTAAAATGTGCACAGAGGCTTTATGTGTGCACATTTTAAGACTTGTAAAGGGCTGTCACATTGATGAGTTGTGAAGCAGCCTCTGAGTGAGACAAGGGGGTTATTTTTACACCCATTTCACAGATAACATAACTGAGGCTCCACCTGAGAAGAAACGGCTTGGTTAGCCCACACCAACAGCTGCTATATTCCAGGAACCCCTCCCAGAGGGGATGACATCTCCAAAGGAAGGTCTAGGCTCCCTCCTCTGGGGAAATTGGACACGCTTGTAGTTAACCCATAGGAACTGGGCCTCTCACCACACAAGGTCCCTGGGACCCAAGGAGCTTAATGTGGGCAGTATGGGAGGCAGGGCGAAGCTGTGAAGTCCATCCTGGTTCCAGGGTACGTATGCCTGCTGCTGAGGGAGATGAGTCCTGGTGGCAGGGAGGGCACCTGGTGCCTAGGAGGCTGGGCTAGGTCCTGTGACTATGTTAGCCCGGCTAACAACAGGTGGTGCAGAAAGCAGAAAGGAGGTCTCAGCCACAGAGCTAGGTAAGAGTTTCCACCCGCCCCCTCCAGCAGATCAGCATCAAGTGGTCAGAGGAGCACACCCTGAGACATCCCAATTTGGGTCATGCTTCTTTGTGTGTAGCATCCTTCTTTGGTCTCTCAAAAATGTTAATGCTCCTTGAAGGGGTAACATTCAGTTCCTGATGTGAGTTTGTGAGATACTCCCAACCATCTTCTGGTCTGTCTGTCCTCCCATCCATCCCTCCATCCATCCTTCCCTCCCTTCATCCATCCATCCATCCTTCCCTCCATCCATTCTTCTATCCATCCATCCATCCATCCATCCATCCATCCATCCATCCATCCCTCCATCCATCCTTCCATCCATCCATCCTCCCATCCTTCCATCCATCCATCCTCCCATCCATCTATCCATCCCTCCATCCATCCTTCCATCCATCCACCCATCCTTCCATCCATCCATCCATCCTTCCATCCCTATCTATGCATTCATCTATACATTCATTCTTCCATCCAACCATTCTTCCATCTTTCCATCCATCCATCCTTCCATCCATCCTTCCATCCTTCCATCCATCCTTCCATCCACCAATCCCTGTCTATGCATTCATCTATCCATCCATTCTTCCATCCGTCCTTCCATCCATCCATCTTTCCATCCATCCTTCCATCCATCCATCCTTCCATCCTTCCTTCCATCCATCCATCCACCCATCCATCCATCCATCCATCCACCCTCCTGTTCAACAGATCCTTCCCAGATACCTGTTCCATATCTGGCCAGGTTCTAGGTGCTGGAGTGATAAGAGGTCCTAGCATGCATAAAGGGAAGAACTTCGAGGGGGCTGGAGACTTAGAGAGGGGACATCACCCAGAGGTGGGTGAGCCACGTTTGGACACCCTGCTGGCCCCCATGTTGCTTGAACCACTATGAGAGATAGCTCACAGTGCAGTTTGGGTCCCTCGAGCATTAATCATCTCCTCAAGGGGTCAAGTCTCCTCTCTTTTCAGAGAAGAAAATGCAGTTCATGATCATTGCATGGGGAGAGAGACGGCAGTGTAGGGAAGGCATGTAGGAAAAACAGGAATTAGAGGACAGTGACAAGGGCAGCCACAAAGAGACTCCCAAACATTCTGCATCAGAGGCCCTTTAGAGACCCAGGCAAGGCCTATTAGGAGCGCAGATGCACCAGGCTTGGAGCTATCTTGTCCCCATACTCCACCCCTATTCTGAATTCTCTTTGAAACATTGTTAGTAATTGGCGGTTCAAAACAACCGTATGCTTATAAAGCCATCGCCCATCTGGTCCAGGCTCAGGGCAGCATCTCACACAAAGAAACACAATCCACCAACTGAAATGTAAAGTTGACCTTGAAGGACATGGGAGCTACAGGGGTGCTGACCCCCTGGACGCAATCAAAAATCCGGGTATAACTTTTGACTCCCCCAGACCTTAACTACTAATGGTCTACTACTGACCGGAAGTCTTAACAATAACCTAAACATCCCATAACACATATTTTGTATGCTATTTGTATTGTATACTATATTCTTAAAATAAAGTGAGATAGAGAAAAGAACATGTTATTAAGAAAATCATGAAGAAGAGAAAATACATTTACAGCACTGTACTGTATTTATTGAAAAAAATATCCGTATATAACTGGGTATTTGTGGTTCAAACCTGTGCCATTCAAGGGTCAGCTGTCATTTCAAACTAACTTGCCAACTTCAGTCGTGACATTTCTCACACGGTCAGAAGGAGATGCACAGACCACAGCACTGCTTCTGAAATCTGTCTCTTCTCTCCTGCTTCTTCCCTGGCATAGTTTCTCACACTCCCCAATACCGTGCCACATGCCTCTCCCTCTTGGCCCTGACTTTCTCTCTCTTTCCCTTTCTTTCTGATCTTGCTGTTCAAAACCCCCAAAGGACTGGCCTGGCCAGCCAGAGAGGGAATTTGCTGGATGATCTTGGGCCCCTTGGACCCCTCATCTGATCTTCTATGGGTTTGTGGTAAGAATTAAATGAAATAATAAAAACAAAACATTTACTAAAAGAATTGGTACATGGTGGGCAATTATTTATTTGACAGAGAGAGATAGCGAAAGCAGGAACACAAGCAGGGGGAGTGGGAGAGGGAGAAGCAGGCTTCCCCCTGAGCAGGGAGCCCGATGTGGGACTCGATCCCAGGACCCTGGGATCATGACCCGAGCCAAAGGCAGACGCTTAACGACTGAGCCACCCAGGTGCCCCATGGTGGGCAATTAATGAATAACTTTTCATATATGAAAATCATGACAGATTTTATTATTTCAAAAGTGTTCATGATTTCACATAAAATGATTCTATATACTATAAAAAATTAACTTAGGAATTTGGGAGAATGTTCTCCTGGTTTATGGCAAGGCAAACTGGAAAGTAAAATTACTATTATGCAATGCTTTTCCCCCCAATAATTCCCGTGTTAATATTCAAATGAAAATGGGCTCCCAAATTTCTGCATTTTTATCATGTGTGTCTGTGCTAGCATTTATGTTATATTCTGAATTAACAAACATCAAACGCTAAAAAATTACATATGCATAAAAATGGGGAAAGGGATATGCATCTTTTGTAAATCTCAGTGGAACACACTCAAACCTCTAGCCCTACCAGATACTCCCAGCTCAAACCACATGGTAATTTTGGAATAAGGAGCATTAATGAGTACAAAACAATAACAAGGCAGTTTGGGCATATGCTAAAAAAAATAAAATAAATCTTTAAATCAGGCCGTCCTTATCATTGGGTGCCTCCTAATGAATATCATTCTCAGTAAAGAACCTTCTGGCTTGCTCATGTTCTTTCTGTTGGCTAACATCCCATTCAAGTCATCTTGTGTCACACAAAGTTAATGTGAATCCAAAACAAACTAAAAAGGAGAGAATGTCAAAAGAACAAACTTTTAAACTCTGCACTTTTTATTATTAGATGCTATTCCTAACTTGTTAAAATTGATCAAATAGAAAGCTGTGAAAAGAGAAAAAAATTAAGCCAACTAGAAAAGTGTGACTTGGATTTAATATTTTATAATTGCCAAGGGACATACTGAGATCAATGAATTTTTGCCTGAGATGAACGTCAGAAAAAGATGTACTTCAGTCTTTTAGGGAACATTGGTCTATTTAATTCTTGTGTCTGATGCATGTGAAATAGGCCCTGCCCCAGCCTTCTCTCTTTGCTGTGGGCATTGCCTGCAGCAGATATTACCACTTTTAATAGGGCCGCTGTCTGAGGAGTGGCAAGGGATCCGATAACCCATCGACTCTAATGGATCTGCCTGTTTATTCACTTACACCTTTTTTTCCCAGCTAATTTTAGTTTTGCGTGCTGAGTTGTTTCACTTTGAATTCAATGAAAAGAAACAAAGGAAAAAAACAGTGCAGCTAATAAACCATGATTATGTTCATGGCCCCTCTCGACAGGTTTCTCCACGTCCCAGGTACACCATCTGAGAAGAGATTCACTGTGGCATTTTCTCCTCTGGTTGACAGAATTAACATTTTATTCATGCTCAGATTTAGAGGAAAAATCAGATGATTCAAATCACTTTACATATAATGTGCTGTTGTTTATAGTCGATCTAAAGGCCCAGTCTCGGGCCCCAGACGTCCTCCAATTTCAGACACTGGTCAGTGACTTTTCCTACCTGGCGAGTCACCCCAGAGCTCTTGGCAGGGTCATACGAACGGGACAAATGCCCAAATGCTTTGCTTTGGCTAATGAAAAACCAGAGAGACACAAGGAGAGCAGGGCTGAGTGTCCTCCAACAGAAATAACAAAAGTCACTGGTTTAGAAACATCCTCCCTCCCAGACTCTCTCCTTATGCCGGGAGAGCTTGAAGAGGATTCCAGAAACTTTTAGGCTAATACCTGCCAAGGAACACGAGAGGGACAAGGGTGTCCGGTATAGGAGAGAAGGAAAAATAGGGCCAGCTTCCCCACATTTTCTGAACAAGAGCCATATCCCACTGTGGGATTTTGTCACAAAGATCCTGTGTGCGGAAAGGGTGAGCAGTGCCCACCGGTGCCCCAGGGGAACTCCCGCCGATTCCTCTCAGTCCCAGCAGGTTCCAGGGGCTGCCTCCTCTCCGCCACAGGTAAGGTCGGCCTCTGTTGGAGGCTGGCGGCCTGAGCTCCAGAGGAGGCATCCTCTACGTGTCGGGAGGGTTACTATTCCCCGGGGACCAGAAGATTCCCCTCTAAACAGCTCATGCCCGGAGCTCACTGCCCCCTAGATGGTGCCATACTGTGATGGTGAGTCTTCTCCTGGCAGAGAATTACTACGACTGTTGCCCCATCAGGAGCTAAGATAATTTATAAAATAATCTGGAAAATTTGGAGAGACTCTAGACTAGCCGGGAGGAACAGAACGTGGTCTGTCATGGAATCTAATAAAAATAGGGCCCTCCGAGTGTTCACCAGAATGTCAACAGCTATCTGAACGAAATCCCTTTCAGACGAAGCAATCGCCTAATGCCTCCTTTTGCCCTCACGCAATTAAAACAGGGTAATTTTTTAGCCTGTTTCTCTCAGCTATCATCTGTCACTCTAAGAAGAAAGGCCCTTAGCATCCCAGCTGTATCCAGTTTCACACAATGGCTTTTCTTCTACCGATTCTCCTTGCAGCCGGAAGTCAGGCAGCTCACAGACTGCAGCAGCCCTGGCTCTCTTGGACCCCCATGCCTTATCCGCGATTTCTTCCCCAAATCACCCAAATAGTCTTTCCTTCGTGCAGCAGGAGCTCTTCAGCAAAGACGCATTGACTTCTGCCGGACGCAAAGCACTGGACTGGGGTGCTCGGATGCTGGTGCGGAGCTGAGTCAGATGAGCTTCTATTGGCTACAGAGATGAAGAAATGCAGTGCGGATGGTCCCCGGCTTACCTCCCTGCACAGTGCCATTCAGCCCTGCTGTTCAACCCAGAGTCTTGGGGGCCCTGTCTCTTATCCATACCCAGCTTACAGGAAAACAAGGCACAGGTCCACAATACGTGCCTTGCAGCCCAACCCCAGCACAGCCTCACCACGCCAGAAACTATCAGCCGCCCAGTAATTCTATTTCCCCTCCATGCGTGCGTGCAGACCCGGATCCTCACTCTCAGACCCAGTGTGCAAAGCAGCCGGGGAACAACAGACTCAAGTTGGAAGTGATTTACTTCATTAGCTGGGATTACAAGTTTAACTTACAAACCAGAGGTCAAAATTTCTCATTAACAAGGGGGCCGTGAATGGCTGCAGGCTTTGGTTCAAGAGGAGACCACTCTTATTACTAACTACACATTTCAATCTGTCTTTGATGTTCTCCTTCTTCCCTCCTCCCTTTTATTTTTTGGCAGAGGAGCTGATTTTAATTGTGGCACTACAACAAGGCTCCCTCCATCCCGGGGAGCAGCCTCCTGTCTGCTGCCGCCGAGCACCAGGCTGCAAGATTGGGTGCAGCCCATCGCTCAGGGCACATTTTAATGGCTCCTCTTTCCTACAAGGCTTGGATTGTTTTCCACGTGATTCTGGTTAATTTCACTGCGGGAAAGGGCATCGGTTTTCCCTGTGAGCTTCTGATCCGCCTGCCTCAGAGAGGTGAAATATATTAAAACGGAGAAGGAGGCGTCATTCTAACTGTCCCAACGCAAAGACGAGACCCGGCACATTCTCCTGCGCCCAGAATAGAGGAAGGAGGTTGACAGAGACCACCGTGCTGTAAAAAAGTGTTCTCTTGAAAAACATCAGCTCTCGTTGTTTACAAAATACTCAGACTGTTCTTCACATGCCTCTTCTCTTCAAAACCACTGCCAAGGGTTAAAAGAAGCAACTGAAATGAGATAAAAACCTTTGCAGAGGATGCTATACTTGGAATCTCAAAATCCAACCCCACAGATAAGAACAGGAAGAAAATATAGCAGCCTCTCCCGGTGTGCGGCACAAATCATAGAACGCTTAACGGGCACTTTCTATTTCTGAAGACCGCCACCCCAATGCAGGCCACGGGGGCACAGTGACCATTTTCACTGAAACAGGGCTTCGAACGGAGTCACTGGTGGAAGTGATTACGATATCTAATTATTTAGTACCATGGCAGTTATAGAGAATAACTAAATTGTTATTCCGGTCTAGTCTGGGAAGAAGGTCACATTCAAACCACATAAGCTCTAAATACTCCTCGGTTACTATTAATGTGAGGGGATGTTGCCATTAACGTTTGTGCTCCCCGAGAAATGTTTTCTTAGTCCCCATGTGAAGAGCCAGCCCACGGGTACTGCAGACACCACAGCTGAGTGCCCAGTGCCCAGCAGAGAGGGGACCACGCTGCCCTCCCCCCCGCCCACATTCAGATTCAGCCGCCGGAATCCGGGCTGGCCCACTTGGCTGCACCCAACCACAGCCACGTTCCAGGCAAGGCAGTGTGCCGTGGGGAAGAAAACTCAGCGTGCAAAATAAGCGTGACAAAGGGGAGGGGGCTCGGTGGGGGGGTTCTGCGCAGGACCACCCGGTTCCCCTTCTGTGCCCCTTGGGGGCTTCACATCCTTGGAGGGATGACTACTTTCTTTGCTTTTCTGCTTAAGGTTCAGTATTAGTCCCTTGACGTCTCTAGTTCCCTTTAACACAGATACTGGTTAGAACTCGAGGAATCTGTATGACCTGGAGGTGAAGAGCGGTTTTCTGCTGGGGGACAGTCAGCGGCTCAGACCTAGGAAGACGCAGGGGCTCCAGGTCGGGGGTGGGGGGGCGCAGGGAGGGGGGCCCGAGGCAGCCTGGCCATCTGGGCTAGCGGCTACTTCCTGCCGCCAGACAGCACCCGGGGCCAGGCCAGGCGGTCACCTTGACCGGGCTGCTGGGGCGTCACCCACGCTGGGGGGCTTTTTCAGCTTCACCAGGGGGCTATCTTAACAACAAGACATCTTAGAAAGGTCATTATTGCTGGTCTGATTTCAAATAGGCACCACAGTGAAGGGCTGTCTTTGTGTGGGATTAATTTTAAAACCTCAGGATTTGATGTCAGTGGGAAAGAACCAGCGTGGGACTCACAGTGCTGCCTTCTCCTGCTTCTGGCCAGTGCCGGGGGCTCGTTTCTTAGGAGATGAAAACTCTGACAAGCCCTTCAGTCAAGCTGAAAGCAGGCAGCAGTCCAACAACACCCACAGGCCTCACGGGCATCCTGTGACCCCTCCGAAAAGTCACATTCACTTTGCTCTTGAGAAAGGAAAAATAATGCTGGAGGCACTTTATTTTAAACCATGTGAAATAAGGAAATGTGAAGATGCGAAAATGAAGTGGAAAAAGAAAAAAAGTTAGAATTCATTTCTGTCCTTTGCAATGGCTTAGAAAGCCAAACTGGTTCATTTTGAAAGAGTGTAAAAATCTGATCCATTCACCAGTAGGCAGAGACTACAAAATGCTTAAGGTAAAATATGTAAATATGTAAAATTATCTGTTGAAAACCATCTCCTTTTGTGCTTGAAAGAATTTTTTAAAGCATCTTTATTTCTATTCTGCATTAATATACTGTTGAACAGAGAAGTTACTTTCTGGCAAAACAACAAAACCAAGGTGTTGAAAATAGTCTACAAGTGAAGTCCACAGAGAAAGGGAAGGACAAAAAGGATTCTACCTTATCGTCAGTAATAATTTACAGAATATCACTAATAAAACAAATTACAGAATCCGCGTTTCAAAAGCAGCGTCTGCCTGAAAGCTTGAAACAAAACCCACCTCCCAGCCTGCACTACCTTTTCTTTTGGAAGTGAGGTCCTTCTCCCTAGACCCCTCCATCTCCTCCTGACCCAGCATCCCCTACCCCATGTCCTTGCTGAAAGAACTAGAGACCCCTCAGCAGTGCGTTTAGACACATACCACAAGTAATTGGCCCCAAACAGCTTACCGATTTCTAAATATCCTCAAGTTCATTTAAAAAAAAATATGTAAGAGAATGGCGGAAGAAATGCATATGGTATAGTATCATCATTCATTTAGTTTGGTTTAAGTACATTTTATCGCGACAGAAATGGTTTTTGTCACATGACATCTAACTTCCAGAAATAGTTTTGTGGGTTTTTTTTCTTCCCTAATTCCATTCCTTTGGGGAGAGGTTTAACCAACGAATGGAGTGTCTCATCAAAAGAACATCTAGATTGTGGTGTTTCCCGTCTCCTCCTGGGTGGAAACATCCTCACCAGCTGGACACCCGGCCCTGTCAGCCAGGGATGGAGGGATGTGCCTAAGATCGAGAATGGTGTGTGTCTGAGAGCAAATAACTGAGCTTTCAAGCCAGATGTACAGAATGCTCAGATCCTACAGAGACAGACATGATATACACTTGAACTTGTCTTTATTTATTGCAGCAGCATTGTTGGGGGGGAAAGGAAGGCACTTAAAACTGAAAAATTGCTCAGTTTTGCAAACCCTTGGGTATTTTCTGAAAGATCAGACAGTAGAGAATAGAAGGTTTTCTCAGAACAGTTTGCAAATCTGCTTTTTCTACTGTAAACTCTCATGTTCCTATCCCTTGTTTCCATGCTTTGCTTCATTTAAATCTTTCATTTCCTCAACAAGGTCACCAAAAAATAAATTTTTAAAAAATCATACACATACACTCAAAAGATACTTGTCCAGGAAGGGTTCCCAGCTCCTGCCCACGCTGATGGAGGGCAAGTTCACAGAGCCCAGCTCCCAGCTCCCTTCCCCTGGACCAGGCTAGGCCTAGAGCTGCCTCAGAGAGCCCAGAAAGGAGGATGCTAGGAGCCCAAGGGTTGCTGATGGGTCAGTAAGATTGGGCTAGAAGCCAGAGTCTAAAGCATTGACATTTTGCTCATCATAGGTTTTTTTTTTTTCATTAATTCTTATTTTTAAAATTTGCATTAAAATATTTATCTTGAGGGCGCCTGGGTGGCTCAGTTGGTTAAGCGACTGCCTTCGGCTCAGGTCATGATCCTGGAGTCCTGGGATCGAGTCCCGCATCGGGCTCCCTGCTCGGCGGGGAGTCTGCTTCTCCCTCTGCCCCTCCTCCCTCTTGTGCTCTCTGTCTCTCATTCTCTCTCTTGCAAATAAATAAATAAAAAATCTTTAAAAAAAAAATTTATCTTGATTACGGAGAATTTGGGCATTTTCTTAAATTTTTTCCAAAGACAAGTGCCTCGCCCACCTCTCTCTGATCCTAGCCTTGCTGTGGGGGAATGGATACCCCACTAGCTGAGCAGAATCCTGCCTGGACCAGCCAACGTGGTGGAGGAGTGGTCATTTCTCTCAACAACCCTCCCCAGAGGGCTGGAAGCAATTTCTCCACAGTCTTTCTCCATCCGGGCTCACTGCAATCTCTCTTCTTAGATCTCATCCCGTCATAAAGATTTCCTAAACAATACAACTTTCAACTTTAAGAAATCCAGAATGGGAAAGCGTTACTGAATTAAAATAGAGCTTTTCTTGTACATGACACTGGAATATTACTCAGCCATCAGAAAGGATGAATATTTACCATTTTCATCGACATGGATGGAACTGGAGGGGATTACACTAAGTGAAATAAGTCAAGCAGAGAAATACAATTATCATATGGTTTCACTCATATGTGGAACATAAGGAATAGTGTGGAGGACCACAGGGGAAGGGAGGGAAAACTGAATGGGAAAAAATCAGAGAGGGAGACAAACCATATGAGACTTTGGACTCTGGGAACCAAACTGAGGGTTGCGGAAAGGGAGGGGGGTAGGGGGATGGGGTAACTGGGTGATGGGCTTTAAGGGGGCACGTGATGTGATGAGCACTGGGTGCTATACACAATTGATGCACCATTGAACATTATTATATCAAAAACTAATGATGTACAATACAGTGACTAATTGAATTCATATTAAAAAAAAGAATACATTATTCTAAGTACTATCAGAAACCACATAGTAAGTAAAGTTTTGTGTCCTGATAAAGGTCTTAAAAAGACAGGATGAGATGTATTATTAGCATTATTATTATCAACCACCCCCATCACTTACTGGGTGCCATTCATGGAGCTGAGGGCTCTACACATTTATTTCGCTTAGTTCCCAGCAACGCTGATGGCAAATCTGAGGTTGCGCAGTTATATACACTGGTCGTGGGGCACAGCGAGGATGTGAAGTCAGAATGGACTCTGAAGCCCACATGCTAAGGAGCCTTGGAGATAAGTTTGATTTTACTCTTTCTTGTACATTTCGCTGGCCTAACTCTGGGCATGGATGCTGAGCCCAGGGCTGATGTTTGGCCAACTGGCTCAGTTGAGGCTCTCCACCACCACCACCTGTAAGCCTGAGGCTCCACAGCTGAGGACCCCTGAGCATCACCCAGCAGAGGCCAGAGGCCATGTCCCCACCCACATGGCCGTGGGCACACGCGGGCCCTTCTGCCCTGCTGGGCAGCCCTGGACATCAAAGGCATGCCCAGGGCCAGAGTCCACTTCCTCTGGATGATATCTTCAGAGCGGCCAGCAGCAGGAACACTGATTTTTAATTCTAGGTTCTTACACAATAATAATCAAGACGAAGCAGTAAGATAAACAGATCTCCAGCTTAAAAGGAGGACAGGAGGGGCGTGGGGAGGAATACTGGTTGTTGCAACTAGAAACTTAAGCATCGAGAAATGCATGTGTGTTTGTCACGTTCCCAGCCTGCCAAAAAGGCAGCCAGACCACGATCGGAACAGCCACCGGCCTGGGCTCTTCCCCTCCCCTCCTCCCTGTGGGTCCCGTCTGTGTGTCCAGGCTCCCTGCCCTTTTCTCCCCTAGGCGAGCCCCAGAGGGTATGTGCTCCTAGCACGCTCACTTCCATTCCTTCTTGGCCACTCCCTCAGCTTTTCACCTCATATTCTGCCAAGAACCCCCACCTGCACTGTTGGTTCCAATTGCCCACCCTACCCTGACCAAGCCTCTTTAAAAAATTAATCTTGATTCTACTTGAGGTACGTTAACCCATGTGCCTCCAAAAGAAACCAATTGCATATACAGAGGGCTCAAGTCCCCTGGGACTCCTATCATCCATGACTACTTCTCAATCTTCTCAAAGGTAACCTCTCAGTCTGTATACAGTTGACCCTTGAATAACACAGGTTTGAGCCGCACAGGCCTGCCCATACATGGATTTGTTTCTCAAAAAGTGCAGTACAGTCCTGTAAGTGTATTTTGTCTTCCTTATGATTTCTCAACGTTTTCTTTTCTCTAGCTTACTTTATTGTATACAATACAGTATATAATACAGATCACATACAAAATACATATTAAGTGACTGTGGATGTCATCAGTAAGGCTCCCAGTCAACAGCAGGCTATTAGTGGTCAAAAGTTTCGGGGAGGTGTTGGGAAGTCAGAAGTGATACATGGACATTCTACTGCATGAGGGTGTCAGTGTCCCTAACCCCCATGTTGTTCAAGGTTCAACTGTATGTTCTTTCTGAATTTTTCTAGGCTTTTACAGCATATGTGGGACTCCCTTAAAACTATGTAGTATTATTTGTTATCAATGAACTTTACATATACTGTGCAGATTGTTGTGGGGGTTTTTTTGTCTTTTTTTTTTTCTCAATGGTACAGCTTAGAAATCTATTCGCATACATGTAGGTCCAGCTCAAAAATGACTGTATAAAACTCCACACTGAAAAGAGGCCTCAATCTACCAGGGCATTCCAATATTGATGCACATGTAGGTTTCTGCTGCTATAAAGACGGCTACAGTGATCTTCTATACACATATATATTTCCCGAGGAGAGATATGGCAGAAGCAAAACTGCTGCGCTGCAGGGTAGGCACCTGGCTGAAGGACACCGCTAGGCCGTCCAGGACAGGTGCACAAATGCATGGTCCAGTAGCATCTGAGGGCAGGATCCCGACATCCTCACTAGTGCCTGATACCATTAGACTTGTAAATTTCTGCTAAATTTGATGGAGTGACAAATGCATTCAACTTGCATCTTTCTTAAGATTTGGCAGGATTGAGCATCTTTTTATAATAAATTTTTACAAGACATTTCCCACGTCTCTTCTGTGAGCTGCCTGTTCATATTCTTTGCCCATTTAAAAAAAAATGAGTTGGGGTGCCTGGGTGGCTCAGTTGGTTAAGCATCCGCCTTCGGCTCAGGTCATGATCCCAGGGGTCCTGGGATCAAGCCCCACATCGGGCTCTCTGCTCAGCGGGGAGTCTGCTTCTCCCTCTCCCTCTGCCCCTCCCCCCACTTGTGCTCACACTCTCTCTCTAATAAATAAAATCTTTAAAAAAATTAAAATTAAAAAATGAGTATTTTGTCTTTTCCCCCAATTCACACTTGCTTCCCTGCTTGAGCACACAGCAGGTACTCAGGACATGTGGGATCTCAAGCCACTCCATTCGCTTTGTATATGGGCATAGCAGCTCCTGGCCACCCTGTGGCTCTGACATATTCCTTTGAAGGGGATCTAAGGCCACCTCTTCTGGGAGGACTTCTCATATTTCCATGGCATTTGAAGATCACTGATCCTGAAGCCGGAGGTAACAGCACTGACAAGGAGCCCCCTAAAGGCAGGGGGACTCCAGAACATGCCACACCTCCAGCCCCACCACCCTGCCCCCGTGGGTTTTTCACAACCAGCTGGGGCTTCCACCGGGATCTGTGCAGCCCAGTGGGCTTGCCCCAGCCCTAGCCTCAGCCCAGTGTCCGGGGCCCTAGGGGGCCTGCAGGGGCCTTCCCCAGCTGTGCCTAGTGTGTACAAGCCCAAAGCAAGGTGGCCCACAATCACCCCTTTGTTTGACCCTGGTACATTGACAGACGCCAACACCAAATTCCACCAGTTGCTCCAAACTTCCCAGGGGGGCCCTGGGAAGAATGGGATTGAACTTGGATCAGCCCGCCTGCCGTATCTATGCTTTGCTGATGGCCCCATCTGCACTCCTGGGTGTATTGCTCCTAGAAGCTGAGGTGCAACCAGTGGGGTCAGGGCCCAGCCACAGCGTCTGGCACCCTCACTCGGCACCCACACCCTGTCCACAGTGCAACACCCCTGGGCCATTGCCAGAGCTGCTGTAGTGGGAGCACTGGGGAGTCCAAGTTCTCAGTAAGGGAATCCCTCGCCTCCCCCCTCCCTGTGGCCCCACCTCAGAGGATGCTGAGTAACAGGTGCACATGGGGAGCGTCATCCCTGAGCTGAGAAGGCCTTCAGTGGAGGCCCACAGTCAGCCAGAGACCCAGCCACCCTGGGTGCCCCTGCCCCGAGAGCCCAAGACAGAGAGAGGGGTGGGGGGCCACGGGTTCCTGAAGGCCAACAGACCAAATTTTGGTCAAATTCTAATAAATCTTCCACTCAATATTAACATTTAATACTGAAAAGTACTAATGGTGATTCCCTCTTTTGAATTCCAGCCCTCTCAGATAGGCTATCTCTTGAGGTGACAAGCCAGCGGTACCTGAATTCATTACTGCCTGATTAATTATGCTGCCTTTGTACGAGGGAAACGAGGACTTCAATCAGCCACAGCCACCATCCCCAGGCCGCTGCCTCGTCAGGCCGGCCACTGTCAGAAAGCCTGGCCCCTTGCCCGATGTGGGGGCGGCCAGGAAGCTGGGAGTGGTGGCTGGCTAGATGGGGCTGCCAGCAGTCAGAGGGCCCGGGATTTGGGGCCCTTCCTGCACAAAAAAAAAAAAAAAAGAAGAAAGAAAGAAAAAGAAAAAGAAAGGGCATTTGAGCAGTCAAGGGAGGGAGAGCTGAGTCAGGTCCAGAGGCTACAGAGCAAAAATTTCTGCTCTGTCCCAGGAGGGGCCTGACCAGGAAGCTTCCCCTGGATTCTCTGAAACTCAGTATCATCCCTTCAGGATGGGGCACGGGGACTCAGAAAGTGCTGGTTAGAGCAGAAGTATCCCTTGGGTACACGGCCACGTCGGTAAAGGTGAAGGTTAACTTGCCAGCTACCCAGACTTGAGGGTGGGCACAGCTCTGGTGGGCATCAAAGCGGAGCCTTGACATCTGGGGTTGGGGTTGGGCAGCTCCAGGCACCAAGGCCGGGGGAGAACCACCACCTCCCAACTTTGCTGGGCTGTTTACCTGTCAGGCTGTTTACCTCCCACTGTGGCCCTTTGTCCTATGCATTCAGCATTTGTCAGGGTCGACAATGTTGTGAAACACAGTCATATTTGGGGAGTTGCAGAGTGATGTATTTTTTCACGGAAGAAAAGACTAGATAGCTTTGTAAATGTCAGTTCCCCACTCCTACCCTGAGGCTTTGAGTGTGGAGAACAGAAGGGGCAGATGACAGCCTGAGTGCCCTGTGAGCCTTGTCCTCAGCAGGTCTGGTGTTGAATCCTACCCTATCATGGATGTGCTGTGTGACCGTGGCCAAGTCACCTGCCCTCTCTGAGCCTTGGTTTCAGAGAGACAGCTCTATGTGCCCCACAGGGTGGTTGCGAGAGTTATATAAGGGAGCATACGTGAAACCCTTGTTTTTGCCCCAGACTACCTCCGGACATAGGCCAGCTTGATCCAGCTCTTTTGGGTGCCACTTTGTCAGAGCCAAGCAGTGAAAACATGAAGGGCTGCTTTTCCTTGCTAAGCTGTGTGTGAAGCCACCGTCCCATGGGGAAGCTTCGGGGCCTGGGAGAACATGCAGTACAGGGCAGTTTTATAAAACCTTGTTTTGAGGCCACACCAGAGCAATCCCAGGGCCACCCCCCCACCCTGGCTGCCCTCCCTGGAGGCTTCGCTGGCCTCCCCACAGGCCACCCGACAGGTGTGGTCACAGGGGCACCCCCGCAGAGTGGGAAGGGAGGGCCGTTGCTCACGTCCTGGGGAGAGGCGGGTGTGTGCCGAGGTGCAGCTAGGGAAGCCATGAGGAGTCAGCAGTGGTGCAGGGGCACAAGGAGACGAGGCAGGAGCATCACCCACCAGAAGCCAGGCCTGGAGTTCGGTCAGGGAGCAGTTTAGGTCCAGCCTGGCCAGGAGCAGTCACAAGCCAAGCGCCAGGAATCCTCAAGTGGTCAGAAGTGCTGAGGCGTGGGCACCCCCACTCAGACCATGTCTGAGCACAAAGGGTGAGGTCCCACCAGAGACCCAGAAAGAAAGATCTAGTAGCTGGAGTCCGCTGAAGACAGAGGGAAGGGGGCTGGGACTGAGCTAAGTCCATCGGAGGGAAAACAGGACAACCTCCATAAGCTCTCTGTTTTCAGCTGCTGAACCTACAAGGTTCAAACATGGGAGGTTGGTGGAGAAGTTAACTTGGAAAGCTCTAAAAGATACAAAGGCCACTTCATTGGTGACTTGACCTTCAGGCAGGAGCAGAAGCCACCTTCCTTAGCTCTCCAGGTGTCTGGACACATGCTCTGTACGACCTGGGACGTGTGATCTCCACCCCAACGCACTTGGAGAAAGTGTGCAGCCTGCTTGAGGCCATTTTTCTCAGCAAGGGAGAGTGGTCCCTCCTGATTCTGGCTGCGAACCTACCGAAGGACCTCTGAAAAGATGGGGGCGGGGGGTGGGGCGGCGGGCAGAATAGACCACAGGGCAGCAGGGTTAACTTGCTAAGCCTTTGGAATCACAATATGCCCATTACACTGGTAAGAGACTAAGACATTTGCCCGGAGACAAAATACCAATAGTTATGGACTGGATTGTGTTTCCCAAAATCCATATGTTGAAGGCTTAGTCCCCAGTGTGATGGTATTTGGAGGTGGGGCCTTTGGGAGGTAATTAGGGTTAGGCCGGGAGATGAGGGTGGGGTTTTCATGTTGGGATTAGTGGCCTCCTGAGATATCAGAGAGCTCATTCCCTCTCCCTGCCCGGTGGTGATGCTAAGAAGCCAGCTGTCTACAAGCCAGAGAGAGCTCTGACCAGAACCCAACCACACCAGAACCTTGATCTCAGACTTCCAGCCTCCAGAACTTTGGAAAAATAAATGTCTATTGTTCAAGCCACCCAGTCTATGGTATTTTGTTACAGCAGCACGAGCCGACAAAGAATGGTTTTCATGAATGGTTTTCTCTTCTCTTTTCTCTTCTCTTTTCTTCTCTAAAGCCACACAGTAAGCCAAAAGGACTAGGTGAGCACCTGGCACAGAGTTCTTAATGGCTATGGAATCTTCTGGAAACTGTCAAGGAAATGCTAGGACCCTGATGACGAGAGGATCAGCCACAGGAACCAAGGTCTTCTTCACCTGTCTTCCCACGCTCTGTCTCATCACTTGTCTGCAGAGGACAGGTTGCTACAAAGTCCCAAAGATAGGGATAGAGGAAGCACTAGGCTCCAACCCACCTAGGACATCTGGGCATTTCAACCCATCAATATGGCTGTAAGCTGGGGTCTCAGGGCAAGTTCCTTAACCTCTCTGTGCCTTGATTTCCTTTCTATAAAGTATAACCACACCCCTCCCATTAGGTTATTATGGGATCAATGAGATCACAAATAATGGGAGCTCTGTAAAGGTTGGTCTCCTTTTCCTACTTGGCCTCTGTATTCGCCCATTTGCTCTTATTTTTACGAGTATTTCACAAAGTTCACTGAGCAGGGAGAAAAACCTCCCCTACTTTTTTTTTTTTTTTAAGATACCATAGTATTTTAGAAAGAATATGGGTCTTAGAAAAAAATGTTGACTAGGCTGGCACATAGTGGGTATTCAATAAACATTTGAAGAAAGGAGAAAGGAAGGAACAAAGGAACTCTCCAAGGAGAGTGGGTGACTCTCTTGTCAGGCTCCTGTACCTTTACTACAGTATATACTTGATTTGGGGGCCCTCTCCATGCGTGTCTGTCTCCCTCGGGGGTTGTGAGCTCCACTAGGATAGGCACAGCCCAACACTGAGCCTGAACTCTGGCAAAGCTCCACAAACACGTGGCGGAGCAGAAAGGAAGTTGTTCTAGTTCCTAGAGTTTCCTCCCTACACATAGATTGCCACAGTCAATAGCATGGTTTTCCAGGCTCTGTGCATCTGACCATGTGAGTATGGATGCTACAGTGGGGGTAAGACAGTGGGTAAGTATGACTCTGCTTTAAGAAAATGACTGGCCTCCAAAGCATTCTGGAACAGCCGATTTGATTCAGTGAAAGTCAAAGAAGTACATTCTCTGTTAACTGCTATTGATAGCGGCAAATTTGTGCAGTCATATCAGAAATATTTACCTTTCTGCCTCCTACTATGTCTTTAGTCATTGTTTGCATGGCATATCTTTTTTCACCTTTGCACTTTCTACCTTTCTTATCCTTATGCCAAAGTATATCTCAACATGTAATTGGGTTTTGGTTATTTATCCTGTCTAACAGGTTTTGTAGTTTGATGGCAGTATTTAGTTCATTTATGTTTAATTTAATTACTTATATATTTGGGTTTCAATCTACGATGTTTCTATTTCTTTTTCTATTTGCCTCACCTTTTTTGTCTTCTTTTGGAGTCATTATTTTCATTTCATTTTACTTTCTATTATTAGCTTGTTAGTTATATATGTTTACCATTCCTTTAGTGGCTATACCCTAGAAAGTATATAATGGATTGAATTGTGTCCTCCCAACAAATTCATATGTTGAAGCCCTAATGCCCGAATGTGACTATATTTGAAGATAGCACTGGGGCGCCTGGGTGGCTCAGTTGATTGAGCATCTGACTCTTGATCTCAACTCAGGTCTTAATCTCAGGGCCATGAGTTCAAGTCTCGTGGTGGACTAACATGGAGCCTACTTAAAAAAAAAAAAATGTACAGATATTTTCTTCTGCTGTATCTTCCAATTCACTAATCCTCTATTCATCTGTGTCTGATCTGCTTTGAATTCATCTAATATGTTCTTAATTTTAATTATTTTTTTCAGTCATAAATTTTCCATTGATTTTCAAAATAGATTTATATTCTTTGCTGGAATTTTCCATTTTGTTTTTCTATCTCCTTGAATGTATCAATCAGGAGTTATCCTGAAGTCTATCTGATAACTCTAATAATTGGATCTCCTATGGGTCAGTTTCTATTATCTATTTTTTTCTCTCAGTTTTGGGTCATTTGGTCTTGTCTCCTGGTGTGCCTAGTAAATTCTGATCAAATGCTACATGTGGTATATGAAAATTATAGAACCAATGTGATATTGTGGATAATGCTATCTTTCTCCAGAGATTTTCTTTTGTTTTCATAAAGCAGTTAATATGGAGGCAGATCATCTTAATCTGGTTTGAGTCAAAGTTGTTATCTTTGTGAGAATTGGTCCTTTTTTTGGTGTAGCCTTACTACTGATATAATCTTCAGAGGTCCTAACCAAAAGCCTAGGATATTACCAGGCTCTCTCTGAGATTGCCAAAGCTTTGTTGATCTTCTTAGCCTTTAAGTCACTGCTCTTAGATGTAAATGCCTTGAGGGGAATAATAGTGCTGTTATGGACTGAATGTTTGGCCCCCCCCTCATTCATATATTGAAGGCCTAACCACCAAAATGATAGTATAAGGATTGTGAAGCCTTTGGAAGGTAATTAGGTTTGGATGGGATCATGAGGGTGAAGCCTCCATGATAGGATTAGTGCTCTTGTAAGAAAAGGAAGAGACATCAAAGCTTCTTCTCTCTACCATGTAAAGACACATCTGCTAGCCAGGAAGAGAGCCATCACCAAATCTTCCAACACCTTGATCTTGGACTACCAGTCTTCATTACTGTGAGAAATAAGTGTCTGTTGTTTAAGCTACCCAATCTATGGTATTTTGTTTTAGCAGTCCAAACTGACTGAGACAACTGTCAAATGTCAAGCTCAACTATCTATACTTCCCTTCTCTCCAGAATCTTGTCCTCTAAAGTTCTTACTACCTAGGTAGATCTCTGATGTTTTAAGATAGATTTTAAAAATTATCCAGCTGCTCTAGTTGTTTGAGGTAGGAGGCTTAGTTTGAACCAGGCTGTGTTCCAGAGCTAGAAGCAGAAGTCTCAACTATTCCTTTACCATAATGCCCCAACTATAATGACGGTTAGCACAAAAACTAAGGTTTTGGGTATTGGCTTTGGAGTAATAAATTCCATCTGGATGGGTATTTAAAAAGTACAAATTAGTTCAGCTGATTGGAAAAAGTGGAAAATCATAGTTTTCTATTAAGGTAAATTATTTTAATTAAATTAGTATAAGAAGCTTTTGAGCAGTCACTGGAAACATACAATATATCACGGCTAACTTCCCAATATTTTTTCCTATAGAGAAGCGTACCTTTGGTTCAAAGCAGCAAAAATTAGAGAAGCTCCTAACATTGTCAGCCTTCCACCAGGGTCTGAATCACACCAAAAGATGCCTGTTAGATCCCTAAGAAGATAATGTGTTTGACTCTGCAGCATAACTCAGGAAAACTCATTCGGCAAACATATAGCAACCAAATTTAAAGATTCTTTTCTGGGGCGCCTGGGTGGCTCAGTCATTAAGCATCTGCCTTCAGCTCAGGTCATGATCCCAGGGTCCTGGGATCGAGCCCCACATCAGGCTCCCTGCTCCGCGGGGAGCCAGCTTCTCCCTCTCCCCCTCCCCCTGCTGTGTTCCTTCTCTCGCTGGGTCTCTCTCTGTCAAATAAATAAATAAAATCTTAAAAAAAAATAAAAATAAAAAAATAAAGAATCTTTTCTTCTCCAAAAGTTTCAGAAATTGTTCTTTTAAAGGGCAAGTATCCATAAAAACTGAGATGATGAAAAGAATAAATAGAAAGAAAAAAAACCCCATAATTTTCTATAATAGACATGATACAGTGAACTACTTGTCAAATGACCACTGCTGTTTCAAGCGTTGCCCGAGCAGATGGCTCATGTCACATGGGCAAAATGGCCATCAAAGCACAATCTGTTATGGCAGAGTATCAGGATGAACTAGTGAACCTGAAGGCCAGGCTGCTATATCTTGAACTCCGAGTCCTACAGGGAGAGAGGGAAGACAAGAGCAGTTGGGAAAGCTAAGGGTATCAACCACAAACCCTCACATTTTGATGAGTAAATGGTCTTTACTACCAATGCTGGGCATAACTACCAGCAAATGTAAAGCTAATGTTACTTAAATGAAATGCCTTGGGAACTAGATGGATGGAAATAAATCTGTGAGCCCAAGAGACCACTATCTCAGAAGGTTATAGACTGGCTAATTCGATAATGCTTTGGTCTCCAAACACAACTGAGAAATTCAAGAACAAAAGCTCAAGATGGATTGCTTCAGCTAACAAAATAAAGGGTGATGACAGGAAGTCCATAGGGGGTCTCTTGACTCCCTAGAGACACACACACACACAAGGAAAAAAATGGTTGCAGGCAGGTTATAACTGCAGGATCTATTAGGACTAAATGGGTCCTCCTTGCAGATCTAGTCTCACCATGTTATCTTCTAGAAGATGAACTGACACCATCCAGGGAACTCCTTTTCATCTGTCAATCAATTCTTCCGCAAAGCCTTCCACACCTACATTTGGTGGCTTCCCTCCTTATCGTTTTCTAATCTAGAGTGTGAGCTCCATAATTTCAGAACTCAAGCAAATAGAGGGTCCTCAATGTTTCTTAAATGGACAAGTGAGAATCAATGTGCACAAAGTCACAGAGGAAGACATGCGCCGATCATCCTGAGCTCCAGCCCAGGTAATCCAGTCAGGTTTCAACGCCAGTTCCCAAGTTTGAGAATACAGTGCAAAAAGTAAAAGATTAAAAAACTTCAAATAGAATAAATATAAAATAGAATAATATAATGAACCACCATATACCCATGATTGATGTCCATCTTGTTTCCAACTATACCTTCACCTGCTTTCCTCATTGCTACCTAAAACTATTTAGGAATAAATTCCAGATATTATATCATTTCATCTATAAATATTTTAGGATGTATTTCTAAAATACATGAAAAATACATTAAGATACTTTTTAAATACCTAAAAATGTAAGAACATCACTCTGAAATAATGTAACAATACTTTTTAAATATCAAATATTCCATTAGTGTTCAGATTTACAAGTGTTCTATGGGTGTCACCTGTTTTTCTTTTTGCCATTTGTTTGATTTGGAATCTAAGTGTGATTCTTTTCCTTACAATTAATTACTGAAGAAGTGGGTTACTTGTCCTGTAGTGTCACAAGATCTGGATAGCTTTGATTATGTTCCCATAGTGTTGTTTAACATGATCCCTATACTTTGTATTTCCTGTAAGATGATAGTTGACCTTGATGAGGCTGGATCAGATTCAGGTTTGATTTGTGTGTGGGGGCAGGAGCGAGAGGAATGTCAAGACTACTTCACAGTTGGTGCTGAGTTTTTCCACTAGAAGGCACATCATGTCAGGTTCTCACTCTCTCTCTCTTTTTTTAATATTTCATTTATTTATTTGACAGAGAGAGTATGAGTGGTGGGGGGAGGGGCAGAGTGAGAAGGAGAAGCAGACTCCCCACGGAGCAGGGAGCCCGATGTGGGCTCAATCCCAGCACCCCAGGATCATGACCTGAGCCGAAGGCAGACACTTAAGCGACTGAGCCACCCAGGCGCCCCTACCAGGTTCTCTCTTTCCATGATATTAGTAGCTTAGCTTATCTGCCTAGATCCATTAATTCATTAGGGATGCAAAATGGTAATGTCTATCATTCTTTCTCTTCATTTAGGAGCTGGAAATACTTTTATTTTTAAGATTTTATTTATTTATTTTGAGAGAGAGAGAGAGGTGAGCAGGGGGAGGGGCAGAGGCAGAGGGAGAGAGAGAACCTCAAGCAGACTTCACATGGAGCACAGAGCTGCTGTGGGGCTCGATCTCACAACCCTGAGATCATGACCTGAGTCGAAATCGAGTCGGATGCCCAACCAACTGAGCCGCCCAGGTGCCCCTGAGCTGGAAATACTTATAAAGAAAAATTTCGGGGCGCCTGGGTGGCTCAGGCGGTTAAGCATCTGCCCTCGGCTCAGGTCATGATCCCAGGGTCCAGGGATCGAGCTCCGCATTGGGCTACCTGCTGAGCAGGGAGCCTGCTTCTCCCTCTGCCTTGGCCTGCTGCTTCCCCTGCTTGTACACTCTCTGTCTGTCAAAAACAAATAAAATCTAAAAAAAAAGAGAGAGAAATTTCCCCTCATCTATCATTTCACCACCCAAGCCCAATTTTAAAACTACTTAACTAAACCCATGTTTTCTCTCAAGTTAGAATCCTAACTAGGAGCATGAACAACTTTAAGGAAACCTTCATTTATTCTTTATTTCTGGTCAAGAATTAACTGGAAGACCGTGAGCCTGACAGCTGCAAAAAAGAGAGTCTGGCTTGGTTCTTCCCTCACTAGTTGGCTGAGGACCTGCCTGCCCTGAGATTTTTCTTTAGAAGCATTGCTCCAGGGCTTGCTCTAAAGCTCTACCCTTTCTCTTTGAAAGTGTTTTCTCCTATAATTAAGAGAGTTTCTAATTTGGGGAACAGATACAAATTCATCAAAATTATATTTTTAAAAAGTCATAATCCTGAAGCTGCCTAGGTCTAGCTCCAGGGAAATCCTGAATTGAGGAAGGATCCTAATCATGATGGAATTTAAGACAATAGTTGATAATCTTTCATTCCCAGAACTGGGAATATCCTAAGGAAATGCCAAGTAAAAAAGTAAAATCAGCGATTGATTTTGCATTTTGAGAAACTGACCAAGTTTCTTGATCAAATGTTCATTGCAAGTCTGACTCAAGGTTGAACAGATAAAAGAATCCTCCAGGGTACCCCTACCTCCTGGGTCTTAGCATGCTGTGATTTTGAAAAACCAGACCCTGGCAATCAGAGACCTCTCTCGTTCCACCGCCGAGGAAATGAAGGATGCTTCGCCTCCAACTCCTGGCTCCTGTTAACATGCCCTCGGGTCCCTGCTGGCGCCAGGCTGGGAGGGAGAGTGGCCCCTGTCTTGCTGTCTGCAGAGGCTAAACGCATGTCTACTCCTCGGTTGAGGGAAGAAAGGCATCATCCTCATTAATTTCATGAGGCTGGGACCCTCGCTGAGGTTTGGCTCTGTCCACCCGGTGGAGCTGTCCCGGCAGCCGGCACCCAGCACCCAGACGCCCAGGACTTAGGCCCTGGGAAAATCCCGGCCTCTGTCCGGTCGCTCCTCATAGGCTTTCACTAGGCTCCCTTGTGGTTTGCTAACTCACCATTTGGCCTTGGTACAATCTATTTGTGCCTCGGCTTCCCCAGGTAAAGTAATAAGGTTGGACGGGAGCTTTGATTTGCAGACTCACTGAGGAAGCTTTTTCAAAACCCTCTATCAGGGTGCCCCTGGGGACCCACGGGATCGGGTGGGGGACGGTACGGGGGGGTAGGGGGGCCGGTGAAAGGCCCGAAGCTCGCCTGGGACCCAGCGCCCGGGCTCTCCCGCCTCTCCCTCTCCGCCTGGTCTCGCCCTTGGCCTGGGCGGGGTCAGGCACGACTCCGGGCGGGTTCCGGGAGGCTGGGCGCGGCGGCCCGGGTTAGGCAGCCCCACCGGAAAGACTCGTTTCAGCCCGAGCCGGCGGAGGCCGGGCGGAAACAGACTTGTCGTCCCCCCGCGGGCCCTCCGGGTCCCCGCCCCCTCGCGCAGCCCCGCCGGGGTCGGGGAAACGGCGGCCGGCAGCTGTGGCCGCCCAGGGTCACCCACTCCCACGCCGGCCCCGCCCCCAGGCCGCGCCCCCCAGGCCACACCTGGGCTCTGCCTCGGGTCCCCGCGCCCGGGACTTCGCGGAGCCTCGGCAGGGGAGGGGAGAGAGAGGCCGACCCAGGCGGGGAGGGCCCGACCCAAACTGGGGACCCGTTGCCAAGAAACCGGACCCCCGCCTCGGGCTCCGACAGCAGCCTGGCGCAGCTGCCTCTCCCGCAGCCCCCGTACCCCCGCCCCCTTATCGTCCAGAAAGGCTTCTGGAGCTGCGGCGCTCAGGCGACCCCAGGCGGAGACAAGAACCTTGGACGGCGGCTCTGCGGGTGAAAGCCCCGCGGGCAAGCGGGACCGCCGCTCCCCAGCTCCGCCGCGCCTCCGGGCCCCGGAGATCGGGTGGCGGCCCTGCTACCGCCAGCTGGACGGCCTCGGCCCGGCCACCCCTCCTCTGGGGGCCGCAGCCTCCAAACGGGGTGCTGGTGCAGAGCTGTAGGGCGGCGGGACCCAGGCCTCGCCGGGTGGGGGCCGCGTCTGCGCGGCTCTGGGGGCGGCACTAGCCATCTGTCAGCCGGCGCGCGCAGGGTCCCCGGCTCTGCCCCGGTGGTGTCGAGGCACTGGGGAGACGAGCCCCTGCCCAGGCAGCCGCCCCGCCGACCGCGCGGACGGACGAGGCACCGCCCCCTCTCCGCAGAATAGGGGCCCTTCCCTGACCGAGCAAGTCTGTCCCGCCTGTAATCCTATGTGACCTTGGTCAACTTAAAATCTCTGAGCCTCACAGTGTTCTCATTCATAAAAAGAGCCCGCCCTACCTTCCGAGTACAGTCGGAACGAGAGGGGACAATAAACATGACAACTCATTGCCACCTTTGGAGCCCCAAAGGTGGGGCAAGTTTTCTCAGCACCCGGAGAAGAATGTGCAGCGGCTGAGATTGCTGGCAAGAAGACAATCCCATCCCTGAAGGAAGAAAACTGAAATAAGCACTTTATTTCCCTTCTATAAAAGTACAATCCAGTACTAGAGACGTGTGAAAATTAAGGAGTCCTTAGAAGCCATTTGCTGGGTTTTAACTTTCTATCAAAGAAATGGGTGGAGGGGACAGGAATGCGGGGTGCTCTGGATCTGAGGGAGTTCGCCTCAATTCCAGAGTCACACATACCTGAAGTCCTGCTTCTATTATTTACGAGAATTGTTACCATAGGTGAGTGACTTCACCTCTCTGAGACTCAGTTTTCTCATCTGTAAAATGGAAAAAAATTACACCACCAGGCTATGGGGGCTGTTGAGAAGATTAAATGGGAAAATGAATATAAACGTCCTTGGCACAGGGCCTGGCACATGGCAATACAAGATAAATGCTAACTAGTGCTTTTGCTGTTTTCAGTGCTTTCTTTCCTCCTCCCTTACCAACATTCTACTGTAAAAATTTTCAAATATACAAAAAAAAAAAAAAGAAGAATGGAAGTAATTGTAGAGGGAACACCCATGCATGTTTCCCTTGGACTCTACAATTAATATTTTATTCAATTTGCTTTATGGCATGTCTGTTTATCAATCCAGCCCTCTGTATATTTAGCAATCCATCTGTTCTGGTTACTATTGTGGAACAAATTTCCCAAAACTTAGTGACTTAAAGCAACAGCTATTTTGCTCTGCTCATGGATTCCGTGAGTTAGGAATTCAGACAGGGCATAGAAGGGTTGACTTGTTCTTGCTCTGTGATGTCTAGGGCCTCAGCTGGGAAGACTTGATGCCTGGGGGCTAGAATCATCTGGAAGCACCCTCACTCCCATGTCTGGGAGGTGCCAACAGAGAGCCTGTGTGTGGTCTCTCATGGAGCCTGGACTTCCTGCCAGGATGGTAGGCTCAAGATAGCCAGACTTTTTACATGGCAGCACAGGGCTCCAAGTGTGAGTTCCGCAAACAAGGCAGAAGTTGCGTTGCCTATATAACCCGCTCTGGAAGTTACATAGCTGGAAGTTACATCATTTCCTATTGGTTGAAGTAGTCACGGATTCAAGAAGAGGAGAATTAGAGTCCCCCTCTTGATGGTGACGTGGCAAGGTCACTTTGTAGAAGATCCCATGGACGAGAGCTCTTGTTGCAGCCATCGTTGGAGATGCCACATTTGTCCCTTGGTCATAACAACTTTTATGCAAAATGCCCACCCTAAGAGCTCCCCAAAGTCTCTTTCCATTAAAGCTGTGAGGCTCGGGCTCAAAGTCCAAGATTTCTTTTTATAAATCAGGTCCAGGCATGCATAAGGCCCCTCAAGTATGATCCCTTGGGTACTCTATTTGAAGACCTGTGAAATAAATGGAAATGTTACCTGCCCCACCCCCCCACCCCCCCACCCCCCGCCGCCCTCCTCACCCCTTTACATAGATGAGAACAGAAATAGGATTATCACCAGAGATACTCCTATTCAAAGAGGGAGAAAATGGGAGGCACACAGGTGACACTGGACGAAAACAATTCTGAAATCTGGCTGGGTACCAGTTGCCAATTCCTTGGGAGTTGCTTTCCATGGTTCTTGGCTCTGCCCTCTGAGTCATGCTTCCTCTTCCGTAAGAAATGAGCTGCACTGGTAAGTAAGCCTTCTGAAATTGCTTCCTGCCCATAAAAGCATGGGAGTTCAAAGGCCTCCTTTCATTTTGAATTGTCTCTTTCCCTTTCATTCCAATCTAATTCACTTCCTTTAAAACTTTTGTGGATTTCTTCTGTATCAGTCCGTAAATCCAATCCATTAAACAAAAGCTATAGTTACAAATCTCTTCAGACTAAGCCCTTTTCTACTTTGGGCTCTCCATGAAGTTGCTGTGGGACAATTTCCTCAGGATCGCTAGGCATTATATTGTTTAACACAGAGGGTTTTCAAGGCATGCTGTTAATATCTTTAAGAGAACTTCTGTCTGGGGGCGCCTGGGTGGGCTCAGTCTTTAAGGATCTGCCTTCTGCTCAGGTCATGATCTCAGGGTCCTGGGATCGAGCCCCACATCGGGCTCCCTGCTTGGCGGGAAGCCTGCTTCTCCCTCTCCCACTCCCCCTGCTTGTGTTCCCTCTCTCGCTGTGTCTCTCTGTCAAATAAATAAATAAAAATCTTTAAAAAAAAAAAGAGAACTTCTGTCTAGTTGGAAGGGGCTGCAAGGCACCGCCTAAAAACTTCCCGGTGTCTTCATCTTTACCCTGAGATGTCTTCCTGGCAGCGCCTTGCATTCATTCTTCTCTCTGAAGCTCTTTCTTTGAGAATCTTCCACAGGAGAAACTTGGAATGAGAAGTTGTTTTTGAATCCAGCTACTCCCGACTTCTACACTCTTCCAAATTTAATTCTTGAAACCAGTTATTTCTTTCTTTAGTTCTCTCTCTTCTCTAGCCATTCCTCAGGATGCACAGCTGAAAGAAACCAGGGGGTACTTCCATTGTCCTGCTTGGAAATCTCCTGAAATGGGTCAGAGCTGGAAATAGCGGGAGGGTCTTTCACTCACATGTCTGGCACCTGGGCTAGGATGACTTGCAGGCCGAGACAACAGAATGGAGTCACTATGACTCAGTTGAGTTGGCCTCACGGCAGCACGGCAACCTCACCGTAGTTGAACTTCTCACTGACGGCTCAGGGCTCCAAGCACAGGTGTTCCTGTTGGACAAAGTGGAAGTTTCTCGAATGTTCCTGACCCGGCCTTGGAACTTCTACAGTCACACGTGGACCGGATTCCAGGGGAGGGGGATTAGACTCCCTGTCCACCAAGGGGAGTGGCCCAGTTTCCCTTGATGGCCACGGTTGTACGAGAGCAGGTGGGAAGGACGATGTTGCTGTGGTCACTTCTGGAAAATAAATTCTGCCTCACTATCCAAATTTTGATGCATTTCAAAGTAAGTTACTGATATCCTTACGCTTCCTCACCGAAAATGTGATTGCTGCACATCTTCTCCAATACTTGGAAGTGTCTTACATTTTCATTGTTGGGGTCGGCGTGTGGTGGTATCTCAGTGTGGTGTTCATTTGCATTTCTAACTAATAATATCGAATACTTTTTCATGGGCTTATTGACCATAGCTTCCTTTGTGAAGTGTCTTTTCAAATCTTTTTTTTTTTAAGATTTTATTTATTTACCTGAGAGAGAGAGGGAGAGCACAAGCAGGGGGAGTGGGAGAAGGAGAAGCAGGCTCCCTGCAGAGCAGGGAGCCCGATGTGGGACTTGATCCCAGGACCCTGGGATCATGACCTGAGCCGAAGGCAGACGCTTAACGACTGAGCCACCCAGGCGCCCTCTTTTCAAATCTTTTGCCCATTTTTTGGACTTTTTAATTATTGAGTTAATAAGGATGATATGTTTTATGAATATTTTCTCCCAGTCTGTGGCTTATCTTTTCATTTTGTGATAGCATTTTAAAAAGATTTATTTATTTATTATTTATTTATTTTGAGAGAGAGAGAGAGAAAGCACATGAGTGGGAGAAGCAGAGGGAGAGGGAGAGAGAGAATCTCAAGGAGACTCTGCACTGAGCGCAGACCGCGACGTGGGGCTCAATCTCACAATCCTGAGATCATGAGCTGAGCGGAAGTCAAGAATTGGATGCTCAACCAACTGCACCACCCAGGTACCCTGCGATGGCATATTTTGACAAGCAGAAGATTTTAATTTTTTTTAAAGACTTATTTATTTGAGAGAGAGGTGGGGGAGGGGTAGAGGGAGAGGGAGAGAGAATCTCAAGCAGACTGCCTGCTGAGCACGGAACCTGACACAGGGCTCGATTTCTCGACCCTGAGATCATGATCTGAGCCAAAATCAAGAGTCAGACACTCAACCGACCGAGCCATCTAGGTGCCCCCAGAGGATTTTAAGTTTGAGGAGGTCTGCTTTGTCTGTTTTCTCTTCTATGGTTTGCTTCCTTAGTGATAGATTAGCGATCTGTCTCCTCAATGTTGTGAAGATATTCTCCCCTGTTTTCCTTTGGAAGCTTTAAGTTTTGGCATTTGTACTTAGGTCGGTGAGCCGTGTGGAATTAATCTTTTAATGTGGTGTGAGGTAAGGGCTCTGGAAGCTTCTTCCTGTGGCGAGGAAGCTCAGCATGAACTACATTTCCCTCCGCTGTACGGTTCTGGGGTCGGGAAGAGCACAAGAGAAATGCGTGTCATATTTGGAAAGTGGAAGTAAAGGAAGTGCCAGCTCTAAGCTCCAGTGATCCACACGGAGCCAGGCACATGGTCGCTAATCTGTCGGGTCACTCTGACTTTGTGCAGCCAGCCAGGCACATACTCGTCCTGCTCCCCTGAGTCCTGGGCCAGGGGCCTTCTGCTGCGCGGTCAAGGGCACCAACTTCTTCCATAGGGCATCCTCATCACTGAGGTTAGCGTTGCTGACAGACAGATGCAGGTGTCAATTTGTCCTCATGGGGTCCAGTTTGTCCTTGTCCTCCCCCTCCTCACACCCGTCTTTCCTTCCTGTCCACCAGTCCCATTGATTGCAGGCCAAACATAGAAGCAAAAGTAACAGTTTTACATAGACTGTTTAACCAGCTCTCACAACTGGGTAGGGTCGAGGTCCTATAATAAAACCCTTGTTCTGTATCACTCACAGTGACTCTGCTTCTCTCATCAAACCCTAACTGCTACCAGAGTTGAGGTTCATTTTTTTTTTTTTCTATATGGATACCCAGTCATCCCAGAATCATTTGTGAGAGACTCTTCTTTCCCTGTTGGATTGCTTTGGCATTTTTGTCGAAATCAAGGGACCAATCCTTGAACTTCTCACTGACGGCTCAGGGCTCTGCACAAGTATCTGCTTCTGGGTCCTCTGTCCTCTTCATTAATCTGTTTTTCAATCTTGTCCCCAGTACCACACTGTCTTGATTACTACAATTTCATAGTGAATCTTAAAGTTCCCGTTCGAGTTTTCCAATTTGTCCAGATTGAGGTTTCTTCCAGGACAGAGCAAGATACACCAGGGTGGGAAAAGGTACTATCTGGAACATAGTCTTTGCAGAGACACTGGATTGGATGTCCCTAAAGGACTGTTATGGGTTGAATTTGTTCCCGTCCTAACCCCTAGCACCTCAGAATGGGACCTTATTCAGAAATGGGGCCACTGCAGATGCAATTAGCTAAGAGGAGGTAATTAACTAGAGTATGGTGGGCCCTAATCTAATATGACTGTGTCTTTATAAAAAGGAGAAATTTGGCTGCACAGTGAGACACGCTTAGGGGAAAGATGATATGAGGCCCTCAGGAGAACACCATCTACAGCCAAGGAACGCCCCAGGCTACAAGCAGCTAGCGGAGGGCCTGAAACACATCCTTCCCTCCCAGCTGTCAGAAGGAGGTAACTCTTTGATCTCAGACTTCCACCCCCCAGAACCGTGAGAAAATACATTTCTGTTGTTTAAGTCACTCTAAACCTTTCGTTCTCAGGTGCTCATGGCCTGCCCTGCCGTGGGCCACAAGGCCCCACTTTTTCTTTGGGAAGCTGACTTTCCTATTTCATGTGCTTCTGGTGGGAAGTCAACTCCAGTACCTGCTCCCTGGCCCAGGGTTTGGTCTGACACGCACCCCTTGCCAGGAATCTGAGTTTTAAATGGAGGAAAACAGTTTGTGCTCAGCCATTTGGATGGCAGTAACCCCCAAATCCTTCCTAAGCCCCCACATCCTCGGGCCACCTGGCTTCCCAACCTACCTGCGGCTGCCTAGGGGTTATATGATTCTTTGTGTTGTCTCATGTCTTTTTCATAATCATCGTTTCTTTTGCTTACATTAGCCAGAGTAGGCTTCTGTCATTTGCAATAAAGAGCCCCCATTGATCCAGCCATGCCCTTCGCCTGGGATCTGGGAGGACCCAACACCCCTCGGGAATCAGTCTTCCTTCCCTCCATCTAAGAGCTACCAGGTAGAGTGGGGCAAAACTCAGCATCTGCTGCAGTGTGGGGGTGGGGAGCACCGGCAGCTGAACACCAGAGCCCAGGGGGGCAAAGGGGCATTGGTGAAGTCTGGTGTGGGGTTTTGGAGCCCCAGTGTGATGAGGAGGATGTGTGTGGGGCTAGGGGTGGGTAGCAGGGGCAGTGGTCTGTCATGGGGAGAGGGGACAAAAGCAGAACAAGGAGGGTGCCCAGAATGAGGAACTGCAGGCTTCATGGGATGAGGCAGGCGACTGCATGGAGTGGGGGTAGGGGGTGCACAGTGTGGGTTTTCTGACCCCAAGGGGGATGAGGAGGGCTTCTGTGTGTGGGCAGAAGCAACGGCAGCAAGAGATTGGTATGTACAGAGGGCACTGATCTAATATGTAAATATATGGGTAAAATGGGAGCCACATTTCTCACTGTTAGAAAAGGGAGTTTTAAATATGGAAAGGAAGAAAAAACTAAAATCATCAACCTGTTATGGGCTGAGTCATGTCCTCCCCCCAAATTCGTATGTGAAAGCCCTAAACTGCCAGTACCTAAGACTGACTATATTTGAAGACAGAGTAATTTAAAGGGGTAATTAAGTTAAAATAAGGCCATTAGGGTGGGCCCTAATCCCATCTGACAGGTGTCCTTATACAGAGGAGATTAGGACACACAAAGAGACGTCAGGGGCTCAGAGGGATGCTCATGTGAAGAGACAGCAGGGGGTGGGGTTGCCATCTGCAAGCCAAGGAGAGAGGCCTCAGAGGAAACCAACCCTGTTGGTACCTTGATCTTGGCCTTCCAGCCTCCAGAATGGTGAGAAATTAAACTTCTGTTGTTCAAGACACCCAATCTGTGGTATTCGTTATGGCAGCCCTAGCAAACTCAAATAGAATGCTTTAGGATGAGATGAAAATGGGAGTTATCAGCACCAATTCATGGTCTTCAAGGCACATAAAGATAGATATAAAACTAAACATAAATGTAAATGTAGGTATATGTATATAAATATGTGTATGTCTGTCTGTATGTTTATGCATTCATGTACTTTTTTTTTTTTTTAAAGATTTTATTTATTTATTTGACAGAGAGAGACACAGCGAGAGAGGGAACACAAGCAGGGGGAGCGGGAGAGGGAGAAGCAGGCTTCCCACTGAGCGGGGAGCCTGATGCGGGGCTCGATCCCAGGACCCTGGGATCATGACCTGAGCCGAAGGCAGACGCTTAACCGACTGAGCCACCCAGGCGTCCCGCATTCATGTACTTCTTATCTGTGTTGACTGAGAGTCCCCGGGAGCGGGGACACCCCAAAAGTCATGAGCTCCCCTAGCGTCCAGGTCTTACTTTCTAAAAATCATTCTCCACAAAGTGAACAGGGCAGGGAAAGCCCAAGATGAGTCTGGACATCTTGTTGCACCAGAAAATAAGGATGTGTTCAAAGAATGATGGAGAGATGCCAAAGGACACGGGGGGAGCTCTCACTGGAAATTAGAATCCACTGACTGCAACAGAAATCTATAAATCCCATGCTGATACAAATCAATAAGTGGAGAACCACAGAATGCTTCCCTGCAGTAGGATAGGGGAGCCAAGTGTATAAGGAACGATAGAATGAGAAAATCATAACCTCGCAGCCACCATGGTAACGAATTCATCCAAGAGTCGCCAGTGGATGCTAGGACCAGTGGATAGAGGTGTGATGAGAAGCAAGATATTTACTTAGTCTCAAAGCACCTCCCCACAAAATGTTCATTAATGACAAAAGTAAAAAGAGTAATTGTGTAGTAAAAAAAAAAAAAAAGGATGGCAGACACAGATACACCTTAGTCAAGTTACCATCATCAGTAACGGGACAAATTGAGATCAGATGCCCCCTGATAAGATGCAATTAGGAGAGCACAGTGTCACCTGTGTGACCTTCTGGCCAAAACCACAAAACCTGAATCTAAATGTGAGCAGACATCAGTCAAACCAACTTGAGGGAGAGTCTACCAAATGACTGGCCTGTGACCTTTGGAAGGACTAAGATCATGAAAGGGAAGGAAAGGCTGAGGAACAGCTCCAGATTAAATAACTGAGAGACTTGACAATTCAACGCACCACACATTTCTGGACTCAAGCCTTCTGCTATAAAGGATGCTATCAAATCAACTGGTGAAACTTGAATGAGGTCTGAGGAGTGACTATTAGTAATAGATCCATGCTATTTTCCCAATTTTAGCTATCTACTGAGGTTCTGTAGGAGAATGTTCTTGTTTGTAGGAAATACATATTTAACTTTTAGGGAGTGACAGGGCATCGAGTAAGAAATTTATCTCCATACTGTTAAAGAATAATGAAGCTCTTTGCACTGTCCTTGCCACTTTTCTGTTGATTTGAAATTATTTAAAAATTAAAAAATACATATCTCTAGAAGTCATACAGATGGCAAATAAGCCTATGAAAAGAAAATCATCAGGCATTAGGGAAATGCAAATTCAAATAACAAGGCGATACCACTACGCACATAATAGAATGGCTAAAATCCATAAAACTGATAATACCAGTTGCTGGTGAGAAGATACAGAGCAACGGGAACTCACACTGTAGGTGGGGATGCCAAAATGGGGCTGCCACTTGGGAAGACAGTTTGGCAGTTTCTTACAAAGCTAAATATAGACTTACCATTGCGCCCAGCAGTCATGCTCTTAGGTATTTATCCAATTAAACCGAAAACTTAAGTCCACAAGAAAAGTCTGTACATGAATATTTTTTTTTAAGATTTTTATTTATTTATTTGAGAGAGAGAATGAGAGAGAGAGAGCATGACAGGGGGAGGGTCAGAGGGAGAAGCAGACTCCCCGCCGAGCAGAGAGCCCGACGCGGACCTCGATCCCGGGACTCCAGGATCATGACCTGAGCCGAAGGCAGTCGCTTAACCAACTGAGCCACCCAGGCGCCCACATGAATATTTATAGTAGATTTATTCATAGCCACTCCAAACTGGAAGCAACCAAGATGTTCTCCAATGAGTGAAAGGACAAACAGTAGTAGATCTATTCCATGTAATATTATTTCGTGATAAAAAGAAACTAGACATGTAACAATGTGAATGAATATTAAATGCATATGGCTGAATGAAAGAAGCCAGTCTGAAAAGACCACATACTGTACGATTCCATTCATAGGACATGTTGGAAAAGGCAAAACCACAGAAACAGTAAAGAGATCCATGATTGCCAGGGGTTTGGGGAGGACAAAGTCTCAAACAGGTGAAACACAGGTGATTTTTTTTTTAAGGAAGTGAAACTCTTCTTTATGGTGCTGTGATGATGGATAGATGATGATGCACGTATCAAACCCACAGAATGTCATGGCACGCAGAATGCACCTTAATTTGTACACATTTTTTAAAAATCCCTTAGGAATCTGGAGAATCTCAGGATGGAACACAGATGATGACAAAAGAATTTAATTGTATTACAAATGTATGAAACAACTGAAGGGCGTGCTGACCTACGTAACTCTGAAGTGGGAGTTTACAGATAAGCAAGGGAAGGGAGCTAGAATGATCCAAGTGTAATACATTGGAGTTGGAGACATCAATATGATCCATGTTCAGCTTCATCTAGATACATCTGGCTACATATCGAAGTATTTACGGATATATGTATATACACAAGTTGTATACACAGATATATTTTCTTGCTCCGCCATTTGAGAGGTCCTAGAAACGATAGGACCCCAGTAGCAATGAATGCACCTATTGCCCAGATCCTAGTTTGTAAGATCATTCTCCAATAAAAAGGAACTAGGGCTCTTTGGAGAAATGGCTGAGCCTAGGACTGGGATATACAAAATGAGCCTGGAGCATCTTACGGCGCTAGAGAGTAAGAAAGTGCCCCATAACTGTGCACAATTGTGAGGTTGTCAAAGAGACACAGGAACCAATTGAAAAAGCTCCCAATGGCAAAGCTGGAACAATCTGATCAACAAAATAAGTAACATAGTATTGGATTATAACTCAAAGTATAATAAAAATATTCATGAGTCCATATAATACAAATAAATTATTGATTAGACAAATGGGGTAGAATCGACAAATCTCCATGCAGAGGAATTCCAAATAATTTATGTATGTACCCTGCCCACTCCTTAAGCATCAGGACTTCCTGCCAAAAAGCACAGTACGGACAGGGCAGGGGAGTAACTTTACGTGGGGAAACCGGACAAACACTACTTCTATCAGGTGATCAAGGTCAGGGGACCTGCTAGGATGTGATGAGGAGGTACTTGACCTCGGTGGTCTCCTTCTCCAAAACCCACAAGTCTAGCTATGAGAAAAACATCAGACAAATTCCAATTAAGGGAGATTCTACAAAATACCTGATCTTGAATCTGTTAAAGTCATCAAAAACAAGGAAAATCAGAGAAATTGTCCTAGGCAGGGGGAGCCTAGGGAGACATGGCAGCTAAATAGAACATGGTATCCTGATGGGATCCTGGAACAGAAAAAAAGGATGATCAATGAAAAAATAAGGAAATGTGAATCAAGTGTGGACTTTACTTAATATTGGCTCATTAATTGTGACAAATGTCCCACGATGATGCAAGATGTCAGTAACAGGGAAAACTAGGCTTCAGGTATGGGAACTTTCTGTCCTACCTTCCCAACTTTTCTGTAAGTCTAAAACTAATCAAAAATAAAATCTTTATTACAAATTACTTTTAGGGGCACCTGAGGGGCTCGGTCAGTTGAGCATCTGACTCTCGGTTTTGGTTCTTCAGCTCATGATCCTCGGGTCGCAGGGTTAAGCCCCGCATCAGGCTCCACGCTGAGCAAGGAGTCTGCTTGAGATTCTCTCCCTCTCCCTCTGTCCCTCCCCCGCAAATAAATAAATAAAATATATTTTTAGGATTTTTTTAAAGTTTGATATTATGATAGAGAAACAATCGTCAGGCCTGTTGGTTCCTACCGTCACCCTGCTGTCCATTTGCAAGACCAGGAGAGGCTCTTGCTAGACAGAGGGTGCATGCAAGTGTGGGATACGTTTGGGAAGTTGCTTCTGCCCTCCCATCACTAAGGTATCCTTCTTCCTTAATAGTGCTTAACTAAGGTTCAGGTTTAATCTGTTCCTCCGTCCCTGGATGCAGAGATCAGTCGTTGCTAAGGAGCGGTTTCTCTGAAGGCGTCCTGCAGGCTTTGTACAATACCTCAAACCATGCTTCTGATACTTCAGAAGCAGACTTTCAGACCGCGTCCCTTGCTTGCGTATTTTCTCCTAAACCTTTTGCACATGCTTGCTGCTTTACACAATCATCTCTGAAAATGTCCTTGAAACTTTAGACGTAGACATGCGGCAGTGGATCAACGGCATTACCTTTAAGGTAATAAAATAATCTCTGAATTAAAAAATAAATAGGGGCACCTGGGTGGCTCAGTCAGTTAAGCGTCCAACTCTTGGTTTCCGCTCAGGCCGTGGTCTCAGGGTGGTGAGACTGAGCCCCATGTGGGGCTCTAAGCTCAGCACGGAGTCTGCTTGAGATTCGCTCCCTCTACCCCTCCCCCTCCTCTCTCTCTCTCTCTCTAAAAGAAAGAAAGAAAGAAAGAAAGAAAGAAAGAAAGAAAGAAAGAAAGAAAGAAAGAAAGAAAAAATAGAGTAAGTGGCCAACCTATGTTTTCCTTGAGGAAATGCAGAGCAAGGCAGACTACAACACCCATCCCTGTCTTGGACCTGAGCTCCTGTCTGGTCCCAGCCTGGCTTGGGTACTATGGATTTTCACTGGTGAAAGCACCAGGTCAAAATCACAAGAGAAAAAGAAAAGGCTCCTGTCCTCGGATCTTCTTCAAAAGGTCGGCCATCTAATGGAGATGAAGCAAACCAAATCTTCCAAGGTGCACCCAACCGGAGGGGGGGAAGGTCACCTCTTAGCTCCAGTAGGAAGTTTGCAGTGGTTTCAAGTTTACGCAGAGGAGTCCCTTGACTCTCACTTTACTCACCTTTCTCTCAATACTCCTGAGAGTTGGCCACGGCTGATTTCACCCTGTCTTTACAGAGGAACACGCTGAGTTCAGGAGGGCAGGTAACTAGCCCGCTGTCCAACCCCAGGAGCTCTCCATTGGCCATCTCTAGGACAGGCCCAGGCCCAGGCCCATCAACATGGGAGATGCGGGGATGCCAGCAAGGCTTCCAAGGACATGCACGCCTCAGGATCATGGCCGTCTGAAGTCAGGGGCAGGGTGAGAGCTGCTTCCACCCCAGGCATCAGGTTAAACACTACAGACCGCATTTAGGACAGGTGACACTGTCTTCTATTCAGGATTTTAGACTGGTTGAGTGTACTGCCAGACAGATGGATTGATAGAAAATCTATATTCTTTATCACTGGAGTTTAAAGTTGGTTTGGCGTGCATGCCATAATACCTATTACATTCTTGTCTTTGGTTGATGCTAGCAGTCCATTTGAAATGTTCCAAATTTGCGTTGGACTTCGGCTACAAGGCGAACTCTGGGAGATCCTTGGTCCTCAAGAGTCGTTTTTTTTTTTTTTTAAATTAATAAACTTCATTTTTAGAGTGATTTTTGCTTTACAGAAAAATTAAGGAGAAAGTACTAAGCGTTCTCATCAACTCCCTTACTCCCACACAATTTCCCCTATTATTCACATCTTGCATTACTGTGATACATTTGTATAACCGATGAACCAATACTGATCCATTATTGCTAATTAAAAGCTACATAGTATGCATTAGGCTTTATTCTTTGTGCTGCACATTATTCCATGGGCTTTCACACTTATCCACCATGACAATATTACACAGAATAGTTTCAGGGCCCTAAAAACCCCTGTGCTCTACCTACTCATCTCTCCCTTCCCCCTGGTCCCCCCTAAACCCCCCAAAATCACTGATCTTCTCACTTTCTCTGCACTTCTGCCCTTTCCAAAAGGTGACCTAGTTGGAATCACACAGTATGTGACCTTTTTAGCTTGTCTTCTTTCCCTTAGAAATACGCATTTAAGGTTCCTCCATGTCTTTCCATGACTCCTTCCATCTGGCATATAGTGAGAACTAGAACCGAAATGGCATGAAGAGTGGCTGGGGAGGGATGCTTGGGGGAGGACCCCAAGGCCCCTGGCTCTGGTGGGCCTCCCTCTCCAATGAAGAGGAGAACCCAGAAGTCTCTGTTTAAATGTCTGAAGTACCTTGGGGATGTCTGGAAAACAATGTGTTCCTTGCAAGGACACAGTAAATGACAGCAAGGGCTTCCGTCTCCTGGAAGTGCCCGGAGTGAAGGAACAGGCACGCAGGGAAGTGGCCCAGCAAAGACCCTTTTCCTTTTCCAACCTTAAAATGTCTTTGATGGGCCAGTGGGCCTTGGAACGAAGGAAGGAAAGAGTTCATGAAAAACCATTCAAAAAACTAAAAATAACTCACTTATTTTCTCAGCTAGACAGGCTTTACTCAAGTCTTGGAAAAGGCAACGAGAAGAAAAAAAAAAAAAAAACCAACTTGAGAGCAGAAATCCATGGCAACAAGCAACTTCTGTTTATGGATAGCATTCCAGAGAAATTAAGTATCTGGCTGCTACAGAGTAGAAGAAATGAATATGAAATCACACATATCCATTTACTTTCCTCTGGATGAGCAAATGGAAATTCATACCTGTTCTATCTATCCCAGAGAAATAAGTCCTCATAGTTTTGTCTGATGAGACAGATGCCATGTTATTTCAGGAGTTTTGGATAAAGACGATCACGTAGCGCTCTGATTGCTGAACTGCGTTACCAACTGGCTCTCTCCACCATGGATCACCAAGAAGAACAGGGGACAGAATGAAAGGGGTGGGCGTCGGCAGGTGCAGGCTCTAATTTCTAATTAAAATTCTTGTCACTTTTTCATGTACTCTGTTGACTGCCTTCCTTCTTCGAGTCTCCTTTTTAAATGTCCTAACTGGGGGGTGCCTAGGGGGCTCAGTCAGTTTAGCATCTGCCTTTGGCTCAGGTTGTGATCTCGGGGTCCTGGGATTGAGTCCCACGTGGGACTCCCTGCTCAGCGGGGAGTCTGCTTCTCCCTCTGCCCCTCCCCCTCCTCTGCTCATTTGTTCTCTCTCCCTGTCTCTCTCTCTCTCTCTCTCAAATAAAATCTTTAAAAACTTAAACAATAAATGTCCTCATTGGTTTCAAACATACAAAAAAAGTAGTGATCCAGACTCAACCATCTCTAAATATTTTAAACACGTTCAAAAATCTCTTTCCTGTTGTCCTAGGACTTCCGGGTCTTGGGAGGCCAATTCTCCCATTTGTTGCACAGACTCTCCCTCATGGTGCTTTGCAATTTATTATTGTGAATTCAACTTCGGTGGGGGGTTCCTCTGTCAGGGAGTCTCCTGTGCCTGACGGGAGCCTCTGCTAGAGGTGTGACACCCCCCGCCCAAGATCCTGCAGGCCGCGTCTCATTGCCGACCAGAACCCTCTCTCAAAGATGGCATTTATGGCCACCTGTGTCAGAGCTCCGTGTCCAAGAGACCCCCGTGCCCGCAGAGAAAGAGCAAACACCAGAGGTGAGCACAAGTGTTTCTGAAGTCCTTCCCCCTTCACTTGGCCCTGGCGACTGTCCTGAAAGATGCTTCCATCCATGAATAAGGACGTTCACATTTCACATCTCCTGCTTCCTCCTGCCACAGCTTTTGGCTGACGAACACTTGCACCACTGATATTCCACACAAGCTGAAGAAACAGCTCTCGCACCATAGAGACACATTGGGTCTCCCTCATGGATTTGCTGGCACTCCCGCGTTCCTGTTTTGCAGCCTGGTGGTTATAAACATTTAAAAAACCATGCATCTAGACAGTGTGACTAGAAACTTCCCTTCTGTAGATGAACACTACAGTCTGGCTTTAGCCGTAACACACCACACCTTCTCTGGCTGCCATGTGGGGGCTCAGCTAAGCAAGACAGGTGACGGAGAGATGGATGAGGGCATGGGCCCCAGAAGCTGGGGAACTTGGCATGTGAGGTAAGAAACGAGGAGAAAGAACAAGACCAGCCATCCCTGACTAGTGACTAGTGAACGATGACTCTGGAAGTCTAGAAGAGGAAGGAACCAGGAGGCCAAAGGGGCAGCACAGAGGATGGGAGGGGGGACAATGGGCAGAGGTTCCAGACAGATGTGCAGGGGTTGGGGTGGGAACTTGGGAGGCAGGTTGGCATCCTCTGAGTGAGGGGGGAGGCCAACCCTCTGAGCCCCATTATCTGACAGGGCTGGGGTCCTGGCTTTGGCTGGGGGGTTGCCATCATTTGACGCCCCCTCTGTGGTGAAGAATCCTAGGAGTCCCACCCCACGGTGGCCATCCCCATCAACCCTGCTGACACAGTCCCGTGGCCACATGGGAGGCCCTGGACTGGAAGAATTTCCAGGCCTGGTGATACAGCAGTTTGGGAAACCTGGTGACTCATGGTCGGGCAGAGTTCCTGTGCCTACTCTGCTTGATCAGTACTCTCTCTCAAGGACCCAAGTTCCGAAACCCCTTAGGCCATGTGGGTGAAATGAGAGCTCACGCCTATAGGCATGGGAGCAGCAAAGTTGTGGGGGGAGCAACATCCCAGAGATAGGAACCACATGAGACCCTGTCACCCAGAAAGGACTCTGCCTGCAGCATGAACAGCAGGATGGGACATCTGCAATCAGGACCAGGTGACGGAAGGAGCACATGACACGCATACCCACCCCTGAAGTCCCAGATTTGGGCTTGAGACTTTCAGAACGGCTGTGGCTCTGAACCCTTGGATTCTAATCCATTCTCCAAACACTGAACACATTCACGTGGTGTGGTTTCACCTGGGCCAGTGGCTACACGTGGTTTAAGTACACAGCACATCTCAGTGAGTGCCTGTGGCCTGCACTTCGTGGTTCTAACATATGCCCACCACTCATGCTATTACTCAAGTATTTCTAGAGTCTTCCAAGTCACAGGCATGGTTCTAAACATAAAGGATCCGTGTGAATGAGACAGACCAGGCCATGGATATGTCCTTGTGAGATTCACATCCAGGCAGGGAGAGACAATAAAGCAATGAATGTTATAAAGAAAATAATAAATGTTAATGGCCATTACATTTACACGTACATTACAAATATGAATACAAAGTGACAGGGGCTGGGGGCCAGGACAGAGCTGGTGCTTGGGAGAAGCACTTCTCACAAAGTGGTTTTAAGCTCTGATCTGAATGACAAGGAGAAGCAGGCATGAAGTTAAAGAGAAGTTTCCAGGCAGAAGAACACCAAGACCAGCAAGTGCAAAGGCCCTGAGGCAGGAAAGGGCTTGAGGAGTTCCAAGGACTGGAAGAAGCCAGGGCGGCTGAAGCCTTTGGGAAGGAGAAGAACGGAACAAGAGAGGCAGGGCAAGGGCAGGCCGGCTGGGGTCTACACTGAATGCAAGATGGAAGCCATGGGAGGATTTTAAGTTGGGGCATGACATGCCAAATCATCTAGAAAGCCCCCTCTGGCCGTGTATGAAGAATGGGTTCTGGGGGACGAAAGAAGAACAGGGTGCCCGCTGGAGCCCGTTGCATTTGTCCAGGTGAGAGGGGATAGAGCAAAGCACATCCCTCTCTTGTAGACGCACAATGTCAGTTAGTAAAGAACCCTGATTTACACGGTTCGGCCCAGCCCTTCTCAAACTTCCTTGATGATGAAACCCTTTTATCCTGGAGCTCCCTTTCACCTACTCCTGTGTTTCACAGAACACTCAGCGGGAAATCAGGCTGTCTGCTTCTCCCGTTGTGGCTCAGTTCTCATTTATGAAAGCCATCTGCTTTGCTGGTTTTGCCCATGCCGGGTGGTCTGGACACAAGATTAGATTTACCTGACTACAAAAATCAATTGTTCCAGAATCTTTGGGCGCTTAGGCACTGCTTTTCCCTTTCTTAACCATAAGGAGTCAAGAAAAGAATTTAGAAAACTAACCCATTCCCAATCAAGTATTCATCATTTATAGACACAGATTCCTAACTGTCCCAGAAGATACCAGAAGTGGGGATAACACTTTCTGCCCACGAACAGAGACTCCTGTTTCTTCACTTGCGGTTTTTGGGTGTCTGTAGGATCAGCAGAACGCTGCAAAAATGACATTACTGTGGAGGCTGAACAGTGACTTTAAAAAGTGCAAATTACACACTTTAAAAATGCAGACCATTATTCCAATCAGAATAATTACTAATACTCTCTGTGCCAAGACAAAGGTGAAATGCAAGAGATACAATTTGCCTGTGGTGGGATCAATTACCATACCTCTGTGTGACGACCATGCACTTCCTTCGTTACCGGGAGCAAGAGATTTTGCGCTAAAGATTCTCACCTAAATCCTACTGTTATATATCATCCGCAAAACATGACACTAATGTAAGCATCTTCGAAAACACTTACATGTACACATGTTAACAGTGGGAAAATAAACTAAACTGAAATCAGCAAAGCTGCTGCTCTTCGGGGAGTTAACAAAAGGTACCTAACAAATCAAGATGCAGAGCTATCTTCACAGTCGAGATGGCTCACCAGCTCAAATTGTGTGCCGACTGATGCCGGATGAGGTCTGGGGCTCCTGGATTCCGGCTCCGGGTTCAGATCTGCCGCGGGAGGCCGGGTATGCATCTTAGAGCCCACCCAGACAGCACGCAAAGCGCGCGTCATGCTTCCAGACTGACATGGTGTTTGGGAATTAAATCAATTGCTTCGAAATGTAATCCTTGAATGTACCATAACAGAAATATCTTGCAATATGCCACGCTTGCATTCCTGGGGCCCTGCTAGGATTTACACTTGAAACCCAATTATGGGCAACTGGAAAGGCCTAACCTCTGAGATTACACTCTGTTGTTCTACAAATAAAGGGAGAGGACAAAAGAAACACATGGTGTTTGGTTTTCACTGCATTTCAAAGGCCAAACAGAATGCTTGGGCATGGGACATGGAAGAAATCGTGCATTCACATGAGGCTGACGGTGTGGTTCGGTTCTCTGTCTTGGTTTCAGTAGCGCTTGCTCCTATTTTTGCATCTGGGGCAGAGAGAAAGGGGTCCTCCAGATTCCCTTTCTAAATAACCGTACGACTCCCAACACACGTGTACTCGTGACCCATGGCGGGGACATCACCTCAGCACGCACCTTCCAGAGACTTCCACAGCAGGCCAACACTGTGGTTTACTTCAGACTTTTCCCAGATTTAAATCTTAAGCTCTTGATAAGGACTTTCATTTCTGGGAATTGTTAATGGTGCCACAGAGAGACGCTAGCAGGCCAACCATGGGATCAAGCCTGACTTGCCAGCACATATTGACCTATCCCCTCCCCAGGTTTCAACTGCTCTTCCTGGGACTGCAGGTGTCTAGGAGCCAAGGAGAACTCTCGTGGGTTGGTAGGGGAGCGGATGATGAGGAGCCGCAGTGTCTATAAAGATACACTCGGGTGCTCAGGACAGGGACAGGCCAAGTTCTGAGTCCTGAGCAAGGGCCATCCCTGCTCTCAGGAGGGCTCAGGGAGGCTGGCCCAGAGGTTGGCTGGACGGAGGTGGACGAAGGAGGAGAGTGGGTGGTGATGGAGTGTTCTGGGGCATTGCAGAGGTAGCAGCTGATGCCCCGGTGTCCAGGAGGGACAGCCCCAGTAAGACCGGCCTGGCTGGGGAGGGAAAGGCGGGTGCAAGAGAGAACCAGTGGGTGCCAAGCCTGGGTGACAAAGAAACCCAAGACGGTGGCAGTGGCAGACAGCTGAAGGAAACATGCTGCTATTGCCTAGAAAAGACTCTGGAAAGGCCAACAAAAGTCATTTCAGTGGCACCATCAGCACCCTAACCACAGACAAAGGTCATTCCTAACAGCAGTGGTTCAAGAAACTGAGTTGGGTTGGCACCCAAACAGGACAACACCTTCTTACCATCCCCGCGGCCCTTCACAGCCATCAAGGAGGTGGGTGGGAACAGCCTTCCTGACCGCTCACCCCCGAAACGCAGGAGGCCTGAGGTCCCGGGGGGCTCTGTGGCTGGCCTTTGGCTGTCCGCCCTCAAGCGGTGCCAGGGGCCTGGGGGGGGCGGTGGCTAAAACCACTGCAGCTGACTTCGGATTCAGCAACCGGGGCTCTGAGGCTGATCTGGGCCTTACATGGGAGCTCTAGGCAAGGCCTGGCCCAGCCTCCTCTGGAAGAACGTTTCACCCTGCGGCTTCCTTGGGCTTCACAATCCAAAGCTTAGCATTTGCGACCAAATTCGGTGACTAAAAGAAAGAAGGAAAAGAAACTTCTTTACGACAAGTAACAATTTCTATCTGCAGGTCTAAAACTTCCAGGGCTATGCTGAATCCAGCCCCTGGGGGGAGATGAGGGCAGCTCTGTCCAGAGGCTCTGGAGCAAAGAGCCAGCCGCAGAAACCGGGACTCAGACAAAGGAGAGGGGTGTGGGGGACACACAGGTCCGGGAGGGGGGGTGCAGAGAGAAAGTCCACATGACCTTTCTCTACAGGCTACTTTTCACCTGGAATATCTTTGGCCCACATCCAGATTAAATGCCAGTTAGGAAGCTCTACCCACACCCTCTTTCTGGGCAGACGGCAACAGTGGTGAGCTCTAATCATTTACAAAGGTCACGATCAGAGTGAGCCCCGAAGCAGTCATTTAAAATTCGATTGATCCCTATTTGTAGTCAAGGAAAGAAAATGGGCACTTGGACTGTATTGTAATTATGAGGCTTCCAGGCAACCGTAAATAGATGTGCAGTCTCGATACTGGCAAATACCTGGGAGAAGAAATTATTACTCTGGTATTGCACGTTGCTAGGAAAGGTTGAAGATAAAATTGTGCATAAAAAAAATCAATCATCTTTTAGCTAATTTGCCCTGCTCACCACCCATCAGGGTTATGGGTTATCACAATTATCAGATGTCTGCTGAATATATTAAGGTGAGGGTCTAACTTGCTAAAAATGCTCACCAAGAAAGCAAAGACCTCCAACACAGTGGGGAACTCTGCAAAGCTGACATGTGGGGGCTGGGTGGGCTCCACGGGCCACAAGCACAAAGGAAGAGCCTGTTGCTGAGGGACAGGGAAGAGGGTGGAGGTAGAGTTCCCCAGAGCATCAGCGCTTATTTCCAAGAGGCCCTCCCTGCTGTGGGCACTGCAAACACCATCTTATGTCCACCGTGCTGAGGACTGGGGAGAAGGGGCCTCCCCACCCCTGCTGGAGGAGGAAGGTCTGCTTGTCCTGTGAGTGGCAGAGGGAGAGTGCGTGGCCGGCCCATTATTCGGTGCTGCTCAGTCACACGGGGCTAGGCCTGGAGCCTTGACATCCATGAGCTCAACCCTCACCACAATCCCCATTACTGATGGGGAAACAGGCACACTGAGGTTCAGAAATGTGGCTGAGGGGCACCTGATGGCTCAGTCAGTTAAGCATCTCCCTTCAACTCCATTCATGATCCTGGGGTCCTGGGATCGAGCCCCGCATGGGGCTCCCTGCTCAGCAGGGAGTCTGCTTCTCCCTTTCCCTCAGCACCCCCACCCCCCCGGCTTGTGCTCTCTCAATCTCCCTCTCTCTCAAATACTTAGAAAGAAAGAAAGAAAGAAAGAAAGAAAGAAAGAAAGAAAGAAAGAAAGAAAGAAAGAAAGAAAATGTGGCTGAGGTCACCTGGAGGGAGGTGGCAGAGTGGGGCCCAGAGCCCGCCCAGGTAGAGACCCCGGGGGTTAGGAGCCTCATCCCATCCCAGCTGGGGTCACACCAGCACCTCCCAAAGCGTCCAGGGCAGTGGTGGTCGTACCCCCTCTCCAAATCTGCGCCTGCCCCTCTTCCACACCCGGAAGAATCTGCCCCCCACCCCTCCTTGGGAAACACAAGGCACTTGGCAAAAACTTGCTACACGGCAGACCTCACGGGAAGCGGGAAGGGAGGGCTGGCGGCTGTTCTGCCTGGAGCTGAGCTCTCATATCTGCTCCCACTTGCGAATGCCACCTGCGTGGTCGCTACCTACTGTGCTTGGCGTCCCGGAGCTCCATGACCGCCACTAGCGGGACCGGTAGCCCCTCTCTTGGGAGTGACGCATGTGGAGTCAACGTCCTCCTCTCCCCACGTGCAGTCAGCAGTGCTGGGACACGGCAGATGGGCTGGGCGCTGAGGGAAGGGCCAAAGGTGCAGGCTTCTCTGGGAACCAACCTGCCACCACAGGGCAACCTCTAAGAGGGCTCCACGTTATACCCGAGGACACTTACTTCTCAAAATCTCCCCCAGGGAAAGAATCAGGGTGTAGGCCGATTTAGGAAAAAAGATATTGACCACAGTGTTGTTTATAATGCGAAGAACTGTGAAGACCTGAAACATCAGGCATTTGGGATCGGTCAAGCGATTGATGGCATTGGATAGAATGTTAACGGCGATTGCAGTGTTATTTTATATAAAGGGTTTCTAGAGATAGAACATGTTTATGAAACAATGCTAAACAACCACTACCACAAAAGCCAGGTACAAAATTATATGAAACATTATTCAGAAAAAATGCTTAGGGGCGCCTGGGTGGCTCAGTCGTTAAGTGTCTGTCTTCCGCTCAGGTCATGGTCCTAGGGTCTTAGGATCGAGCCCGGCATCGGGCTCCCTGCTCGGCGGGAAGCCTGCTTCTCCCTCTCCCTCTGCTGTTTCCCCTGCTTGTGCTCTCTCTGTCAAATAAATAAATAAATAAATAATCTTTTTAAAAATGTTTAGATAATTTAGGATTACGGGGAATATGGTTCTGCTTTCATCTCCGTCAGTTCTTTTCAAAATCGTCTGCACTGAGTTTACCTCCTCCCCACGCCCACAGCAG
>NC_138384.1:36646471-36655491 GCF_054177405.1 Leptonychotes weddellii
GCAGCTGAAGAAACTGAGGCTCACAAAGGTAGAGCGGGGACCTTTCTTGGGTTTGACGGAGTCCATCACTCGCCGAGTGCAGCCGGAGACCTGCCCTAAGAGGTCCAGAGTCAGGTGAGGAGCAGCGATCTGGCCTCTTCATACCGAGTTACCTACGGCTGACCCAGCGTGCATGCACACACCCCCAAATCCAGAGAAGAAATGACACATTCCAAAAGCTTGCCTCAGGTGGCCAGGGGCTTATACAAGACTCCCACCTTGCTGGGGAGCTGGTCCCCAGCCAGCCCTTTCCCCAAGCACCGCTCTCTGGCACCGCAACCTTGCCACCTTCCTCTCCCCACCCCCACCGGTGGGCATAAGTTGAGCAGACAGCCTTGCCCTCCAGGCCACCAGAAGAGCCAGTTTATAGTCTCCCTTCAAATCAGTCCTCCAGGGGCACTGGGTGAGGGTCAGGACAGCCAGGACTCACTGTCCCAGGAGCTGGTCTGCCTCCCCCCAGCCCCAGCTTTTGACTCCTGCCCAGGGAAGCACTCCCCCTCTGAACACTCCACCGCCATCCCCGGCGAATCTGTGGACAGTCAACCTCTGTTAAAGGCATGTTTTCCATGACCCAATCACAACAGCTCATTAACTGATGGAGTCCTCTTAAACAGGTATAATACCCGCTAACAACACACATCTGATAGAATACATTACCTGTGAACTGGTGCTAGGCAATTAGCAAGTTCCTACTCCATTTAATACAACACCTTACATCACTACCGTGGCACAGTCATCTTACAAGTGGCAATTTCGTCCTTCTGTGCATCACTTGCATCCTAAATGATTATAACAGAAAATCCAGACAGGCCTGCCCCAGGAACATGACTTTGCTCAGATCTCCCCTACTACCCCCTGCTTGAACAACCACGGGGCCTCTTCACTAGCCTCCCCACCCTCCTTGAGTCCATTCTCCCTCACAAAAGCCAAAGTGACCTTTTAAAAATGTAAATCAGATCAGATCAGGTCATTCCCTGCTTCAAAAGCTCCAAAAGCTTCACATGGCGACTGTCAGACTCACCTCAAAGCTTCCATGGTTTCCCATGCCCTGCAGGATGTGCCTCAGCAGCGTCCCAGTCTCATCCCTCCCACTGGCCCTCTCTCTCACTGCTACAGGCACCTGGCTTCTTCCCTCTCCCGTGAGCACCTGCCCCAGGACCTTTGCACTGACACATCCTCTCCCAGTCCTCTGCCCAGCTGGGTCCTTCTCATCACCCACAGTCAGTGCTGTTGTCACCTCCTTAGAGAGGCTTTCCCTGACCAGTCCAGCTAAAGTAGCCCTGTCACTCTCTATTACATCGTCCTGATGTATTTCTTCATGCGTCTCATCCATATCTGCAATTATTTTTTATTACATGTTTACTCTTCAAGGTCAGAAGCTTAGTTTGTGTTGATCTCTGCTATATCCTCAGGGACTATCACACATTAGGCGCTCAGTAATGTTTGCTGACTGACTGATGGAATAATCTTGTTTTTAAAAAGTCCTTTTTAAAAACATTGTCTTACTTGAGTGTAGCTGATGCGTAATGTTACATTAGCTTCAGGTGTACAACACAGTGATTCCACATTGCTGTTGTTATGCTGTGCTCACGAGTGTAGCTACCTTCTGTCACCACACAACGCTGTTACAGTGTCACTGACTGCATCCCCAGGCTGTACCTTTTACCCCCGTGACTTATTCGTCCCATAACTGGACGTCTGTACCTCCCCTCCCCTTATCCCATTTCCCCCACACCCACCCTCTTCCCTCTGGCAGCCATTGGTTTGTTCTCCATGTTTATAGGTCTGATCCTGCTTTGTTTATTCATGTTTTGTTTTTTACATTCCACATGTGAGTGAGATCACATGGCACTTGTCTTTCTCTGACTTATCTCACTTAGCATAATGCTCTTGAGGTCCATCCCCGCTGTCAGAAATGGCATCATCTCATCCTTTTTTTATGGCCGCATGATACTCCATCCACATCTTCCTTATCCATTCATCTATGCCTCTTTTACTCCAAGTCTCCTTCAGCCTCTGTCTTGAAGGAGTTGCCCCTGCTTATTGCCTCCACTTCACCCCTTCTACCCCCTGCCCACCGCCCCTATCCCCGATATGACTCTGCCCCTCTACTCCATGACCCCTGCTCCCGCCAAGACCAGGAATGTCACCCACTCTGGTGGCTTCCAGAGCCTCAGCCACGCCCCAGGTCGACCTGCCTGGATATGCAAACCCAACCCAGTGCCAACTGGACTCAGCATCGTCCCTCAACCCTCGCTTCTCTCACTGGGTTCCCCACTCCAGCACATGCCCCAGCTGGAAACTCGGGGGCCTGGAACAGGTACTTGCTGTGTCTTGCTGCCTCCCCTGGGCACACCTGATTCGGCACAGCAATTGGGAACAGTCCCATGCACGCAGCCTGGGTCCCACCTCAAATGCCGTAGCACCTACCAGACGTTGCAGTGGCCCCAGGAGGCCATTAGGGGGAAGTGGAGGGATAATGCCCTTGGGCCAATGTGATGGTTAATTCTATGTGTCAACTTGACTGAGCCACGGGGTACCCAGATGTTTGATCAAAGTACTTCTGAACGTGTGTATAAGTGTGTTTCCCCGATGTGATTAACACGTGCATTGATAGACTGAATAAAGAAGATTGCCCTCCCTCACTCGGGTGGGCTTCATCCAATCAGTTGAAGGTCTGAATAGAACAAAAAGCCTGATCCTCTCGTGAGTAAGAAGGAATTCCTCCTGCTTGGCTATCTGAGCTGGAACCTCAGTTTTTTCCTGCCTTCAGAATTGAGCTGAAACATTGGCTTTTTTCTGGGTCCCCAGTTGCTGGCCACAGATTTTTGGAATTTCACAGTCAATCTTCATAATCACGTGAGCCAATTCATTATTTTATATATATATATATATATCTCCATCCTATTGGTTCTGTTTCTCAGGAGAACCTGACTCATACAGGAAACCATCAACCAGTGGGAAATGGGAGCCATCGGATAAACACCTCCGCTTCCTGTCCTTCTGAGGGACAATATGAGGAGTACCCCACATGGTTTCTCAGCCTGCCAAAGTCACCAGCTCAGTCATGCACCCGTCTGGGAGTCTCTCTCTTCCCTGCTTCGCCGCCGCCGGGCTCAGCCTCTGCTTCCTGGCCTCACTCCTGCTCCCATAGCTGAGTCTCAGGCTTGCTGGCGGCAGGACCCAACCTGGAGACCTCCCAGGTGCTGCCAATTCCCCCAACAGACACATCCATTCAGCCCCTAGACTGGCAGATTCCACCCCTAGATCTGTCTGACTGTCCGTATCTGTTTCCTGTGGCTACTGTAACAGTTTACCCCAAACTCCCTGGGTTGAAACAGCAGAAAGGTATTCTCTAGTCCTGGAGGGCAGAGGCTAGGAAGCAGGGTCCCTGGGCTGACAGCGAGGTGTCAGTGGACCTACACTCCTTCCAGAGGCTCCAGGGAAGCATCTGGCCCGTGCCTCTTCCAGCTTTTGTGGTTGCTGGCGTTCCTTGGCTTGTGGCCACATCACTCCTCTCTTTGCTTCCTTGGTCACATCGCCTCCTCCCCTGCTGTGTGTGTCAAATCTCCCCTGCCTCCCTCTTATAAGGATAGATGTGATGGTATTTAGGACCCATCTGGATAATCCTGGGTAATCCTCCCATCTCCGAATAATCACAGCCGTAAAGCCTTTTTTTGCAGTATAAGGTCACATTCACTCACAGATTCCAGGGATTAGAATCTGATATCTTTTGAGGCGGGCATTATTCAACCATCACAATCTTACCATTACCCCTCCCACGACTATTGTAAATGGCCTCCTTTCTGGACCCATCAAATCCATTCTCCAGGCTGTAACCAGAGATGCCCTTCTAGAAGGCAAACCTGCTCAGGTATCCCCATGCTCACAGACCGCAGATGGCTTTCTGCTGCTTGTGGACATGGTGCCGATGGCCTAGCCAAGGCCAAGGCCCCCTGCATGGCCCCTTGCTCCCCAGCTCCAGCCCCAGATGCCTGGGGGGCCAGGGAGGCTCAGTAGCCCAGCTGACAGGCAGGAATGCAGATGTCAGATTTTTAAGAAAACCCCAAAATCCAGGGGTTTTTTGGTTTGGTTTTGAATGTAAAACCTTGCAGTATTTAAACGTTGGCAGCTAATTTAAAAAGAAAAATGTAATATTGTACAGGCTATTCAAAGCAGTCTGCAAGCTGCCCCTTTGCAACCTCTGCCCCACAGCTGGCTCATGTGGCTCCTTTCTGGCCCCAAGCCTTTGCCTCCTCTCACCCCTTTGCTGGAAATACTCCCCTGACCATCCTGCCCCAGCCCCCAGGATGCTCCCAGTCTGACTAATCCCAGCTTTCTTTCGTTCTTAGTTTGTGCTTCCGGTGGACCAACTCCTGCCCCAACTCACATGCCCCCTGCAGGGATGGTGCCCGCCTGCAGGGCTCTGTCTTCCTCCAGACCATGAGCACCTCAAAGATGAGGACGAATCCTCTAGTGGCAGAGAATCTGGCCCAACGGGGGGGCTCAACGGATATTTGCAGTATTAGGACTATGTCTTCGCCCTTAAGAAAACATCCACTGTTTTATTTTCAGAACATAGCCACGAAGTCACCAAATTTGGAAGTATGAATATGGGTTAAAGTCGTTCCAAAATGAGCTCTTAAATTTAGACTTAAGGATTGTTTGGTCTACTCCAGCAAAGGACAGACAGGGAAAAAAAAGAAAAAAAAGATGCTGTCTGCATTTTCTCGGCTGATTCACTATTCACTGATTTGTCCGTGGTTTGCTGTGGGCACTCAGCAGGCCATTCTGGCTTCAGCAGGCGGACACCTGCACCTGTCTGCACATAGGTATGCACACCCCTTTATCCAAGTGCACCAATTCTTATGAGTGTGACTGGCAATCACTTTGCTGCTTGTGTATACCAACTTGACCTTACTTAGCATCATAGCAATCCAGACCCCCTCCGAGGAAGGAGGTAGGTATCACCACTTTAGGAAAATCAGGCTGCTGGGAGTTGGTACTCTTGTATTAATGATTACTGTAAAGGAACACCACAAAGCAGAGAAGGTTTCCCTCATCCCCCAAAAAAGCCCATTAAAAGAGTTCATTTTACAACAACAGTACCAAGTAATAAAGCCCAAGTCCAGAAATTAAATTGTGAAATCAATCAGAGCATTGTTCTAGGTGGGTTTCTGGGAGGGGTGGGCAGCATATATTTGGCCTAAACAAGCTGGAACAGTCGCTCCTGAAACAGAATTGAGCAGCTTTGCACGGTCCAAATTGTCTGCCACCAGCACTTAGAATCCAGCAGAAAGGATGAAATTTTTTTTTTTTAAAGATTTTATTTATTTATTTGAGAGAGAGAGAGAGAGAGCATGAGAGGGGGAGGGTCAGAGGGAGAAGCAGACTCCCTGCCGAGCAGAGAGCCCGATGCGGGACTCGATCCCGGGACTCCAGGATCATGACCTGAGCCGAAGGCAGTCACTTAACCAACTGAGCCACCCAGGCGCCCAAAAAAGGATGAAATTTTTAAGTGTGGGGAGGAACTGTGAACTCAATGAGCAGAGGCTTCCCAAGAGCCCACAATGCTGTCAGACTCGGGGTGGGAGGGGGTGGCGAGGGTGGGGGGACAATGGGAGGTGGGCAAGACTTTACCCTCCAGGGATTTGTCACACACTTGGAAAACAGGAGCACCACGTGTGGGGCTCAGGCCACGGTGGGGGCCATGGTGGGTGGGCAGTCAACAAGGTAAGGCCAGTGGGGCTGGGGCAGGCTGAGAGGGTCTCCTGTCCCAGGAGAAAACCATGTGGTGCTTTCAGGTGCTATTTTATTTTATTAAAGATTTATTTATTTTAGAGAGAGAGAGAGAGAGAGAGCGCACGCAGGCCAGCAGGGAGAGGGGCAGAGGGAGAGAGAGAATCCTCAAGCAGACTCCACACCGAGTGTGGAGCCCAACACGGGGCTCGATCTCATGGCCCTGAGATCATGACCTGAGCCGAAACCAAGAGTCTGACGCATAACCGACTGAGTCAGCCAGGTGCCCCTTCAGTTGCTATTTTAATACTGCTTTCATTTCACTCTGTGTGTGTGTGTTTCACATCTTCATTTCCTTATCACTCATGTTACTGAAGCAAATGACTTGCCAAAGGAACAAAATCTGGCACCAGCGTGTTCTTTAAATTCAGGGAGACCCGGGTTTTCATTGGAGCACTGAGGACTTGTGAGAGGCCCCAGCCGCAGGGCCCCTCCAGAGAAGCCTCATCTCCCAAGCGCCCTGGCTCTGTGTGGGACCATTTCAGTTCCTGGCGTACTAAGTGGCACTGATTAAATCTTGATGGATCACAGATTCATCTAAGCATCCACTCTAACCCTGGAAACAGCAAAGCCTAATGGCAGTTGTGAGCATCCTGGAGACGGAGCAGAGTCGTGCCTCTTGAGGACTTGCTAGAGAGGACTGAGCAAATCTGGGGGCTGCTGGACTCCACTAAGTCAATATTTAGACATCTCCATAAACCTCAGCCTCGTGCAAGGATCTGAAATGCTCACTTCATAGACAGGAGGAGGAGAAGAAGGTGCTTTCATCCCTGGAGATGAGGTGGTGCCTGGCGATTCCTGAGTTAGAAAGGTGTCCAGGTCCCCTGGTTCTGTCTCCTGCCTGGCACAAGCCTGGCCACCCAACATATTGGAAGAGGGATTTTATCTAAAAAATAGAGGGGTGCACCATATGAAGTTGTTAGGGATGGGACAGCTTGCAACTGTCATTTTACAACCCATTTAGAAGCGGCAGTGTATTCCGGCGGTGATGAATTTATCATGTCCAACACCACCTGGATGATGGGTGCGCACGTGGCTGGAATTTCCATCCCACGGCTGGAACCCTGTAACTGTGAAGCAGGAAGTCTCCCACAGCTATGAGCTGCAACTCCTAGATCTCTGAATAGAAGGGATCAATTCACGCTGATGCTTAGTCCCCCGGTTGGCGGCCTCCCCGCTGGCCAGCCCTCGTCCTCCCATTACCCAGGCCCTGACTATTCAACCTCAGAACCTCCTCCCGGTCTGTGCTGGTTCGGACACTGACTGGCTCTTGCCTGGATGGTAAAAGAGCCCCTGCCATCGCATGGCATGAAACCTTGGAAAGCATTGTGAGAAGCACCCCTCGGTGTACAACTGGGTGGCAAAAGCCTCCTTTATAAATCCAAACCTGCCCGAAATCCTTCCATCCTCTTCACCCTGGGCCCTGCTGTAAACCCCCCAGGCTCATGCCTTGAGTCGGAACCCGGACGAATCCTCACAGTCCCCGTACACACGGTGCACATTCGCATCACCTGGCTCAGCACTTGCTGCTCCTTGTCTAGAAAACCCCGCCCCGCCACTTCAGTCCCTTCATCCCAGAAAACTCGGTGCCAGTGTCCCCTCCCCTGCGATGCCACCCTCTGCTGACTGCGGCTTTGATACTTAGTCTCTGCAAACATGCGTCACTTTGCTTGTCTCTTGTAAGTTTCTTAAAGGCAGGAGATGGTGTCTTTTTCCTCTCTGGTTATTTGCACTGACCCTAGCAAAAGGCAGGTGCTTGAATCATGTTGGAGGAACCGAACTAAGTGTTTGCTGCGGGCAACCTAAACCTTCAGTAGAATTCTCAAGGTCAAGCAGGTCGAGGCTCTTAACAGAGGTGGCTGGTTTTGCCTGTGAAGTTCCCGGCAGACTCTGTACCCACCATTGCCTCCCTCCTGACTCCCTACAGCTGCTGGTTCCTGCACCGAGGGCTGGAGCTGTGTGGAGGGCAAACGTGCCCAAGAAGCCAAGCGCAGTTCTGCGTCCTCCTCTGGAGCCCTAGAGACCTGCCTGGGTTCCTGCAGAGCCAGAACGTGAGTGTGGGGCAGCCACACTTCGGGTGAACAGTGTAAACAGTAATACTGCACCCCCAGTAACAGAGTAGAATGTTGGCCTTCGGGACCTGACTGGTGCCCCCCGTGTCCCTGCAGCAGTCTCTTCTTTCACTCACTCCTTCTCCAGCCCTGGGAGTGACTCGCACCCCTGCACCGGGCTGTGCATTTCCATCCTTTGTGCGGGCTGTGCTCCCTGGTTCCCCAGCAGCCCTCACGGCCTTGTTCCCCACGCGTCCCTCCCTCTGCGACCTGTCCCCCCTCCCCTCCTCTGTGCAGGCTCCAGATCACCTGCAACTCTGGGTGGTAATGATTTGCTTCTTCTCTGGTTCCTTCCTCCATCTGCACATGGTGTCCTGAGGACAGGGATGGTCTCTGTGTGTTGGGGTTTCCCTCGGGGCCAGGGCAGCGTTTTGCATGCAGCAAGTGCTCAATGTGTGCTTGTGGGCACAAAATTGGGTATTCGTAACGGTGGGAAGAACATTGTAGAAAACAGCCACCGTGGTCCGTGCCCTTCCCAGGAGAAGCTAGTATACAAGTCTTTTCTTTTCCTAAGAAATACTTGAAAATCTTTTGCCTAAATCTCTGCAACTGAGCATATAGGATTCATGCAAATGCTGTGGATGAGTAAAAAGGTTAACTGTGTTTAAGATATTAATTAACCACGAAGACTGATAATGGGGTTATTTAATCAGGCTCCTCAGCAGAGACACCCAGGTTTGGGTGGGGCTGAGCCCCATCCCTTTCTTTACTTAGGGGAAAGCTATCCCTTTACCAGCCGCCTTTCAACCAATGAGGGTTCTTGCCTCTTCCTATTCTCCTTTAACTAGAACACTTCATTTTCACCAAGTAGTCGGAGAGGAAGCCACTGAAACTACTTTCTGACGTACCCTATGCAGGTAGGACAAGGAGGCAACACGCTGTTTAAAGACACTGCGGCTTCTGTCGTTGGGTCCATGGTCTGGTCCAGCCAAAATATTATTTACAGTTTAAAAAAATTTTTTAAAGACACGTGCTACATTAAACACCCCCATCCTAATAAGTGGGCTCTCTCTTACAAAAGAATGTCTCAGTCATAATGACCTGCTGTGCCCTGTTTCTTCCTGAGCGGGG
>NC_138384.1:36655591-36689444 GCF_054177405.1 Leptonychotes weddellii
CCAGGCCATTTTTCATACACTGACAAGAAGTAAATTAGGAAATCATGTACGTACAATACACGAGTCATGCCTTCCTATTGATCACATGTAATTTACATCTTACAAAGATGTGAGTTCTTGTATTCTGGCTCCACAAGGAAAATCTCGATGATTTATTCATTTCAAATGAAAAATAGAAGGTAGATGAGAAGAATGACTTCACAGACGCATCGTTCTCGGGGCACTGGTGCGAGGCTCTCGCACGCACTGCCCGAAGGGCTCCGTGTGCAAGTCCCTCTAATTAACAAGGTGAATCAGGCAGCAGCTCTCTAATTAGTGAGCATGACAAGCCGGCGGAAACAGGCAGGCAGACTGGTACACATCGCTGGTCAACAAAGGCACAGCACATTCCAAGGAAAAAAAATGCAGATTTCTGCTAAATAACTATTAAAAGTAAGATGGTGGGGCAGGGGGGTGGGGGGGAAGAACACCTCATTTTCATTCTCACGTTTCATGTGTACTCCTTGCACATTCTCAGGGATTACTAGCTCCTTGGTAAGACAGGGTTCCCCTCAGCTCTTTGTGTAATCTTTCCAGGCAAAGCAGGCGGGTTTTTTTTTTTGTTTTTTTTGTTTTTTTTTCTGCTTGAAATAAGAATCAACATCTTCGTTTGGGATTTATGATCAATTTGTGTGTGTTTTAGCCCAGTAGGTAGTACCTGCCACTTCTCATTCCTGATTCTTCCCAAAATTGGAGATGGCTGATGGGAAACCATCTCTGGAGACGTACACAGAGCTGCTTGGTCCCGCAGGACCCGCAGCAAGGAGCCCCCAAGGGACAGAAATACACGGAACCTCCCGCTCTCCACAGAGGGGCAGAGCCCACGCAGGGCCACACCTGGTTACTGGCTCGAGCCTCAAGGGGAGCCTCGGCTGCAGATGGCACCCTAGCCCCTTGCCCTGGTTTTACCTGTCTTTACTTAATGGCCAACAATTGTTAGCTAGTCCTTCTGAGGGTGTCCAGCAGCTGGGGAGGGGTCTGGAGGGCAGCTGCCGGAGGAACTCCCTGCTCCCTCAAGCCAAGCTTCGTGGGTACAGTGTGACTGTGGGTCAGTGGGGACACCACCATTCACATTCACCTCCTAACCGATGGCACCTGGCAGCCTGGTGGGTTTGACTGCACTGAGGATGGTGAACGAGCTTGTGTTCTTTCTATTCTAACAGCATCCACAGTGTAGCTTGAAAGGTACTTTCTTTGGCTTCAGGGTTAAGTTGTCTTGCGGGTGGAGAACCGACTGACTCTGATTTGGATGCCACACCTGCCAGACCCCGGCTCTGTGCCAAAGACCGTGGGGGGCATTTCCTCCGGAGCAGGTGCCGAGGTTACTATTGTTTTTAAGTCATAGAAACAGGGCATCAGGAGGGTGAAAAAAGGTGCCATGGGTCCTTCAGGAAATGCCTCTAGAAGCAGACAGTGGACTCTGGGTTTATACCGCAACCTGCACTTCTCTTCCCTCTCCTCCCTCAGATTCATGTTCCCTGGTTCTCGACTGGCAGGCCAAAAGATGTCCCTTTGTAAAACTCCCTGCATTTCTCAAACGAAGGCCAGTCAAAACAGTAAACTCTAAGACCGCTGAGCAAGCCACCAGGTCTTTGCAACGGACAATCGTTCTGCCCCTCTCTAGAGAGAAATAAGAATGATGGGTTTGCCAATGTGGGGACCCTCATAAGGGCAGCCCTCCCTCCTCCATACCATCACTTGCCCTGAAAGACTGAACCTCGTGAAAGATTCTTTCAGGGCAGATATGGAAAAAGATCTGCATAGCAGTAAGGAGAAGGGGGCCAGGCAAAAGAAGGCAAAGGGACACAGTGGCCAATTGGGAGGATGCACCTGCTTCACTCCACTGCGGTCTGGGGCTCCCTTCCTGCCATGTGTCATGGCGGCTCCCAGTTTAACTTTTCTACCGGCTTCTCTCCACATCCAAGCAAACACCCCTCTCCACATGCCCCCTTTTCCTGCTTCAACTCTTCATTCACCATCAGGTTTATCTATGTAGTCTCTCATTCTAAGCACAAAGCCAGCACTGAAGAGTTTCTGGCACAGACTGGTCCACAAGGACAGCAGTGGCCGAGGGGACAGGAAGGCAAACCTTTCTCCCCTGCCTTCCCGTACTTCCCCACCAGCTCTGCCCATAGAGGCCATCGTAGCCCACCTCCCTGGACCCACTCTTCCACAAAGCTTTCCTGATCACCCTCATCACCAACTCTGAATCCCGAGGGGATCTGATGACACTTTCTTTAAAAAAAAAAAAAAAGATTTTATTTATTTATTTGTCAGAGAGAGAGTGAGAGCACAAGCAGGGGGAGCGGCAAGCAGAGGGAGAGGGAGAAGCAGGCTGCCCACTGAACAAGGAGCCCGATGTGGGACTCGATCCCAGGACCCTGGGATCATGACCCGAGCAGAAGGCAGATGCTTAAACGACGGAGCCACCCAGGCGTCCCTGATGGCACTTTCTTGAGACTTGTCATATTTGGCTTCATACTATACTGCTATCCATGCAGCAGAACAAAGTGATCCTTTCAGTTGAGTCAGACCTGGGCTCAAATTCTGCCTCTACCAACTTCCGGCCACACCACTTTATTTATATTTACATCCTTCAATGTCTGTTTTCTCAGCTGGAAAAAGTAGAAATAACCTCCTACCTTGCAGAGGGGGAAATGAGATAAAGCTATGAACTGGCTCCATGTGGTATCTGGCATATGGTGGGTGCTAGGGAGTAATTTAACAAAAATTCTTTTCATTTTGGGGACTGCCTAGTATAATTTTTTTTTTTAATGATGTATTTGAGCTTTGCTTATGTATGGCCCCAACCCCAAGCAGTCACAAACTAGCTATGTGACCTTGAGCAGGATACCAAGCCCCTCTGAGCCTCGGTTTCCTCCATAATAGGGGGTTAACCATACCTGGCTCACAGGTGGGTGAGTAGTGGGTGTCGGGGCTCCCCGCACAGGGGTCACCCGATAAACGTTAGCCAGAAGCAAGAATTTTGTCTCTTTCATCTGCACGAGCCCAAACCTGACGAAGAATTTGAACATGAATGTTGCTCTCAGTCAATGAACATTTGTGGAAGGAACGAGAAGCCAAAAAGTGTGATATGTGTTCCTTTTACAGCTTGTATTCTTTATGGCTTTGGACAAGAGGCCTTTCCCAGGTCCCAGCATTTTCAACCTACAAAATGGGAGAAAATCTGTCAACCTCACTGAATTTCTTCCAGAATTAATCCATAAAAAATAAAAGTCTAGCTGAATGTAAGCACAAATGTAATGCCAAATTATGAAACAAGGACTATTTCAGAAATTTAGGTAATTATTTCAACTGGAGTGACCATTACAGATAAAAAATATATATGACATTCATTATAAGCCATATTTTCACTTGGTCAAAATTCAACTGGAGTGACCATATAGATAAAATATATATATGACATTCATTATAAGCCATGTTTTTTCACTTGGTCAAAATTTGATGGTTACTTTTTTGCTTGATACCAAACGTATTTGTCTTTTTAACCTGTGGAGGCAAGTAAGCCACTGAGGGAACCCATGAAAGCTGTTTTTACATTAAACGTGCAAATTTTTACATTTCATTTAAAAAATTATAATTTTTGTGCAAATAGTTTTAAGTGTCTGGGAAGTCAGTATGTAGTTAAAAAGTAAAATTCCAAAGTAAATTTTTAAGGATTGCAAAGCAATGAAATCAACAGAGTAAGTTTACCTATGTTTGGGGCAGAATGGTAAAGACGCATTAAGTAAATTAACAATTTGTCTTAGGAATGTCTTTTGGTGTTCATGCCTTCTAGATACATAGCCTGAAATGCTTATTTGATCTGAAAATAACTTAGAAATAAAAAAGCACAAATGATACTCATCCAGCCCAGTAGAACACCCATCCCTGCTAATAAATTCCCCGTGGCCAGAGATTCTCCTGGGGCCACACCAACCGTGCCTATGGCTAGTTCATATTCTTAGGGCATCGCTTTTCCAGCAACAGGTAATGTCAGGGACAGGGGCTAAATGGGGAGTCCTAATGAACAGCCTTAATTCTGAGTTCCCTGGTGAAAAGGCTAGCATGGGGTATATTACTTTCCTAGGGCTGCCTAAAGTTCCACCAACTGGGTACTTTGAACAACAGAAATTTATCGTCTCCCAGTTGTGAGGCTAGAAGTTCTAAATCAAGGTGTCAACAGGATTGGCTCCTTGGGAGGGCTGTGAGCCTGTCCCACACCTCTCTCTGAAACCCAGTGGTCTCAGCCATTCCTTGGCTTATCGATGGTGTTGTCCCTGTACCTTCACATCTGTGAAGTCCAAATTCCCCCTATTCATAAAGACACCAAACTGGATTAGGGTCCACCTTGAAGACTTCACCTTGATCATCTGCAAAGACCCTATTTCCAAATAGGGTCAACATTCACAGGTACTGGGGGTTAAGACTTCAACATCTTTTTTGGGACACAGGGAAAACTGTCAAGAGTCACTGGTTTTGAAGTAAAGTCTCCAAAGGTGAGGTTGGGCAGGGAGCTGAAGTGTGGGGCTGGACTCCTGTTGCCAGGTCTCCCAGGAGGCTGCTGGCGGAATAACCACTGCCACCGTCTGCCTGTTGGCCCTGCAGGCTTGGAAACTGGGTGTGGCTGGCATGTAGAGAGTACATCCATCTCTCAGCAGCTCGGTTCCATGAGGCAAGCTCTGACGACCGCTGTAAACAATCAGCGTGCCCATTTATTGATAGAGACCGCTCACAGTGAGAATGAGAGAATGATGCTTGGGTCTACATGACCTGCATCGTGTGTGGAGAGTGTGGATTCACGTGTTTCAGGACAACCCGGTTTGGTCCCCATCTCCATAGCAGGGGCAGCCCTGCTCAGAGGATGAGGGGCCTCCAGGGGTCTCTCACAGTCAATCCCTGCCAACCTTGAGGGGACCAGACATGCTTCTAAGAGACACGTCTTTTTTGAGCTAGTCCCAGGAACCCTCCCTATTGACAAGCTGCCTCTGAAGAACTCAGCTTTTAATCCAATTCCTGTAGATTTCACCACCTAGCCCTGAGGTCATTCTCTCCATCATTTCCAAGTTCTTGGGGTACCTCACTATGGTCCCCAATGATACACCCACAGCCTTTCCAAGAACATGTTTGCCTTAATTAATTCTCTCTTTAAAAAAATAAAAATAAAACCCACAATACCTGGCTGGTTAACTCTTGATCTTCGGGTCGTGAGTTTGAGCCCCATGTTGGGCATAGAGATTACTTTTACTTTTTTTTTTAAGAATTTATTTATTTATTTGAGAGAGCAAGTGAGAGGGAGAAGTAGAGAGAATCTGAAGCAGACTCCACACTGAGCACAGAGCCCAATGTGGGTCTCGATCCCACAACCGCCAGATCATGACCTGAGGCCGAAACTAAGAGTCGGATGTTTAATCGACTGCACCACCCAGGCGCCCCTAGAGATTACTTTAAATAAACAAACAAAAGTAAAAGACAAGTTATTATAAATAAATAAACAAATAAATAAATAAAACCCAACCTTCTGACTGCGGTTTCCTATTCAGTTCCCCTTCTGGACAAGGTCTGTTCTTTCTCCCCCACAAATAGGAGCCGACCAGACAAGGTCAACCAGACCCATGCAGTTGGCCCTGGGAATGGGTCTTCAGTGCAGTGTATATGAGGTTGGGGGAGAAACAGATAGGACAAAGACTTAAGGAAGCACTGTAAACTTTCTCTCTTTTGGACTGGGACATTGAGAGCTCCTGAAAAAAGGTCTGCAACAAGATCATTCCTCTTATGCTATGTGAAAGGTTCAAATAGGTCACCAATGCCAATTATACTTCAATAAAGCTGGAAAAAATAAAGAGAAACTTGATATATTAAAAAAAAAATCACTGATTTTTCCAAATGACAAGGCAAGACACACAATTTAAAAAACTAAATCCTATTCCAAGATCAGTAACATATGCCTAGTAGAATATAATTATTTGGGGACAAACAAGTATTAGCAATATGGATTATGCTTCAACTTAGAAACCAATTAAAATCAACATTTGAAATGAGTTGCGATCATGGAAATAAATAACTAAATAATTTCTTACTAAATAGGAGGTGATCCCTTTAATCTAGCTCCCCTTTCATCCACATCTAGGAGCGAACATCTCGATCTTTCCTACCTTGTTGAATACAATTAGCCCCTGATCCCTGCTTTTTAAGTTCAGACTCGTTTCTCATTTATATCTCTGACACCTCCCTACAGCCTACTTGTCTGACACATTTGCCAGATATTAGGGCTTTGAGCAGAAGAGAGATGTCTTACCCTTATAATTTGGGGACATTAATAGACTTTTGGGAGGCTTGACATGTAGATAGAAACTCTGGCAAAATAAAAAAAAAAGTGAAAAAGTCATTAAAATAGAATTATCACTAGTTTTTAAAATAGGAATACCTCAGAGAAGATGCCCCCAGATACTGGCATATTTAAAGATTTTTTTTTAAAGTGTGTCTGGGATTCTGTGATGTTTGTATGTTACAGCAGAAATTGCACAGCAGATTTATCCCCTTTAACCTGCCCCATAGAAATGGTAAATTCTATGACCAAGACAAAGGATGCAAAGCTAAGGAGAAGCCATTAGAACTAAGAATCTGTATGATCTCACCCGTGAAGAGACCGACAGAGGTCTCTGAAATAACAAAACAGAAAGGCATAGAGACTAAGAACATGGGGCTTTCGAATCATATAGCCCTGGATTTGAATCCCAGCATCCCTCCTTTCCCCTCACTCCTGTTTTCTAATTACTATCACCTTCAGTTTTCTCATCTGCAGAATGGCACTAATTACAGTGTTGTTAAAATAATTCAATAAGGTAATGTCTCCAGAGTGCTTAGTACAGTGCCTAGCACATGGTAAAATGCTCTAAATTCTTAGCCCAGCCAATAGCTCTACCCATCAGCAGAGCCAAGCCGGTGAACCAGTCTGCCCAGGGAGCTCAGTGGGCAAAGTTCTGACTGAGTCCCCAGCCAACAAGTTTTTTTTTGTAATATTTTTACTTATTTATTTGAGAGACAGAGAGAGCGAGAGAGAGCATAATGGTGAGGAGGGGCAGAGTGAGAAGAAGCAGACCCCCCACCGAGCGGAGAGCCCAACGGAGGGCCCAATCCCAAGACCCCAAGACCATGACCCAAGCCGAACTTAGATGCCCAATCGACTCAGCCACCCAGGTGCCCCTCCAGCCAATAACTTTTACCAGCTGCGGAGCTTGTTCTGCAGCCCTGTACAAGCAAGGAAGCAGATGTGAAGCCCTATCTACTGTTGAATATAGTCCCCCCGCTAGCCCAGCCAGGTGGTGGGCTACTCGGCCCCTCCTATAGTCCACTTACATCAGCAGCTCAGCAGAGAGCCCAGCCAGAAATTCTGTCCACATGCAGAGCCAAGCCAGTGACCCTCTCTGACTAAGAACCCGCTGGGCAGTTCTGCCTGATTCAGGCCCCCAGCCAATGAGCCATGCCAGCCTTTGAGCCTGTTCTGCCACTTACTCAGGCAGGGAAGCAGGTTCATGGCCCTACCTACTGCTGAGTAGAGCCTTCAGTCCCACCTGCCCAGGAAGCCTAACCAGAACACCCAGGAGGCTGTGTGGCCCACCTTACAACCCAGCTTGCAGTGGCACCCAAGCAGAGAGCTCAGCCATTGGCTCTGCCCATCTACAGAGCTGAGCCAATGGCCCTGTCTGGCCAGGGAGCTCAGTGGACAGTTCTTCTGATTTGGGTCCCCAGCCAATGATCCATACCAGCCATGGAGCCTGCTCCATAACCCTGCTTGGCCTGGGAATCAAATCTGAAGCCCCTCCTATGCCTGAATATAGCCTTCAACCCTATCCAACTAACCATAACACCTGGGAAGATGTGTAGCCCATCCTACAGCCCCACTTACAAAGGCACCCAAGCTGCGAGCCTAGCCAGTGGCCCTGCCCATCTGCAGGGCCAAGCCAGTGTCCCCATCTGGCTAGGGAGCTTGGTGGGCAGTTCTTCCCAAGTTGGGTCCCTAGCCATCCAGCTGTAATGGCTATGGAGCCCATTCTATGGCCCCATCTGGACCAGGAAACAAATTTGCAGCCCTGCCCAACTGCTGAGTATAGCATTCAGTCCCACCTGACCAGGAAGCTTGACCAGAGAATCTGGGCATCCTGTAGCTACACCTGGCAGGGAACAAAGCCAGTAGTCCTATTTGACTGCTCCCAACCAGCAGCATCCCCCTGACCTCAGAGCTTGGGCAGCAGCCTTGCCCAAATAGAGACCTGTGATAGCAAGCCCCATCTGACCAAGGATGCTACCACTTGACCCATCCAAAACCCCAAACTGAGCTGACTGGGGAAGGACTATCTCTGCCAAAGCAAACCTATAAAGTCTGGAAGAGGAGAGAGCTTATTCAAATGTGCAGATACCAACTCAAGGATTCAAGAATCAGGAAGAATCAGGGAAATATGAAATGACCAAAGGAAACTAATAATGCTCCAGTAACTGACCCTAAAGAAATGGATATCTATAAACTGTCTGATGAAGAATCCAGAATGATCCTCTTAAAGAAGTTTAATGAACTACAAGAACATACAAACAACTAAAAATTAAGAAAACAATGATCAAATGAGAAAATATAAACAAAATGAGAACTTCAACAAAGAAATAGAAACTCCCCCAAAATACCAAACAGAAATCCCAGAGCTGAAGAATACAATGACTGAACTAAAGAATTTAATAGAGAATTCAGTATCAGACTTAACCAAGCAGAAGAAAGAAGCAGTAAACAAGAAGATAGATTCATCTGAAAGCATCCAGTCTGAGAAGAAAAAAGAAAAAGAATGAAAAGAGTGAGGAAAGTCTACATCCCATGGGACTAATGGAATACCACCATCAAAAGGAACAACATACATATTATAGGAAACACAGAAGGAGAGAAGAAAGGGACAGAAAGTATACTTAAAGCAATAATGGCTGAAAAACTCCCAAACTTGGAGAAATAAATGGACATCTGGATTCATGAGACCCAAAGGACCCTAAATAGGTTGAACTTGAAAAGAATAATACCAAAATACATTAAAATTAATTGTCAACAAAGACAAAGAATCTTGAAAGCAGCAAGAGAAAAGCAGCTCATCACATACAAGGGAACCCCAATAAAATGGTAGGCAGATTTATCAACAGAAACTTCACAGGCCAGAAGAGAGTGGGATGATATATTCAAAATATTGAAAGAAAAAAGAACCTGTCAACCAAGGATACAACCCCAGCCAAACTGTCCTCTGGAAGCGAAGGACAGAAAGACTTTCTTGAACAAACAAAAGCTGAAGGAGTTCATCACCACAACACTTGCTTTACAAGAAATGCTAAATGATGTTCTTCAAGTGGTAATAAAAGGGTGCTGATTAATGTCATAAACATATGAATGTATGTATATAACTCACTGGCAATGGTAAATATGCAGCAAAAGGCAGATTTTCTAATATTGTAATGGTGGTGCATAATTCACTTACAACTCCAGTTTAAAGTTAGAAAGCAGACTCTTAAACATAGAAAACAAACCAGTGGTTGCCAGAGGGACGGTCTGTAGGTGGAAATAGGTGAAGGGGATTAGGAGTACACTTACCGCAATGAGCACTAAGTAATATATAGAATTGTTGAATCAGTATATTTTATACCTAAAACTAATATAACACTGTATGTTAATTATATGGAAATTTTTTAAAAATCAAAAAACAAATGTATTAAAAATAACCATAACTACAATAATTTGTTATAGGATATATAACATCAAAAAATATGTGAATTGTAATATCAATAACTTAAAATACGAGAGGGGGGAAGTAAATGTATAAAGTTTATGTATGCTATTGAATTTGTTATCTGCTTAAAATAGGACTTTGTTATATATATATATATATTTTAAAGACTTTATTTATTTATTTGACAGAGAGAGACACAGTGAGAGAGGGAACACAAGCAGAGGGAGTGGGAGAGGGAGAAGCAGGCTTCCCACAGAGCAGGGAGCCCGATGCGGGGCTTGATCCCAGGATCCTGGGATCATGACCCAAACCAAAGGCAGCCGCTTAACGACTGAGCCACCCAGGCACCCCTTGTTATATATTTTATGTAAGTTTCATGGTAATCACAAAAGAAAAACCTGTAGTAGATACACAAAAGATTATGATAAAGAAGCCAAAGTATACCACTACAAAAAGCCATCAAATCACAAAATAAGACAGCACCATAAGCAAGAAACAATAAACCTACAACACAGAAAAAACATTAACAAAATGGCAAGAGTAAGTCCTTACTTATCAATAATTACTATAAATGTAAATGGATAAAATTCTCCAATCAAAAGACATAGAATGGCTGAATGTATAAAAATACTAGATCTAACTATATGCTGCCTATAAGGGATTCTAGCTTTAATGGCACACAAAACCAGAATGGATTAAAAAAAGATATTTCAAGCAAAGAGTAACCAAAAGAAAGCAGGAGTAGCTTGCTTATGCCAGACAAAATAGATTTTAAGTTAAAAATTGTCAAGAGAGACAAAGAAAATTATTATATAATGAGAGGTCAATTCATCAAGACACTATAACAACTTAGGGGCGCCTGGGTGGCTCAGTTGGTTAAGCAACTGCCTTCGGCTCAGGTCATGATCCTGGAGTCCCGGGATCGAGTCCCGCATTGGGCTCCCTGCTCAGCGAGGAGCCTACTTCTCCCTCTGACCCTCCCCCCTCTCATGTACTCTCTCTCATTCTCGCTCTCTCAAATAAATAAATAAATCTTTAAAAAAAAAAAAAAAGACACTATAACAACTTAAATATTTACGCACCCAACATCAGAGCACCTAAATATATACAGCAAATTTTAACAGAACTAAGGAGAGAAAGAAACAGCAATATAATTATAGTTGGGGACTCTAATAACCCACTCTCAAAATGAATAGGTCATCCATACAGATAGTCAATAAGGAAACAGCAGATTTTAACAGCACTATAGACCAAACAAACATAACAGACATATACAAAACATACCATCTAGCAACAGCAGAATACACATAATTCTCAAGTACACATGGAACATTTTCTAGAATAGATCACATGTTAGGTCACAAAATGAGTCTTAGCAAATTTAAGAAAACAAATCCTTCTAACTATCTTTTCTAACCACAATGGTATGAAACCAGAAATCAATAACTGGAGGAAAGCTGGAAAATTCACATATACATGGAAATTAAACAACAGACTCCTGAACAACCAATGGATCAAAGAAGAAATCAAAAGGGAAATTAAAGAAATACCTTGAGATGAATGAAAATGGAAACACAACAAACCCAAACTGTGAGCTACAGCAAAAGCAGTTCTAAGAGGGAATTTTATAGTGAAAAATGCATACATCAAGAAAAAAAATCTCAAATAAACAACCTAACTTCACAATTCAAGGAACTAGAGAAAGAACAAACTAAGGTTAAAATTAGCAGAAGGAAAGAAATAATAAAGATTAGTACAGAAAAAAATGAAATAAAGAACAGGAAAACAATAGAAAAGATTGATAAAACCAAGAGTTGGTTCTTGAAAAAGATAAACAAAATTGACAAACCTTTAGCTAGACTAACCAAGAAGATAGAGAGCCCAAATAAATAAAATTTTAAGTGAAAGAGGAGACATTAAACCTGATACCACAGAAATAAAAAGGATCATAAGAGATTACTATGAATAATTATATGAAAACATTGGACAACCCAGAAGAAATGGATAAATTCCTAGAAACATATAACCTACCAAGACTGAATCATGAAGAAATAGAAAATCTGAACAAACCAATAATGACAAAGTACTGAACTAGTAATCAAAAACCTCCCAATAAAGAAAAGCCCAGGACCAGATGGTTTCACTGTTGAATTTTATCAAACGTTTAAAGAAGAATTAACACCAATCCTCAAACTCTTCAAAAAAAATCAGAGAGGAGGGAATACTCCCAAACTCAGTTTAAGAGGCCAGCATTACCCTGATACCAAAGCCAGATAAGGATACTACAGGAAAAGAAAACTATAGGCCAATATCCCTGACAAATATAGATACAAAAATTCTCAACAAAATCCCAGCAAACTGGAACTCAACACCACATTAAAAGGATCATACACTGTGATTAAGTGAGACTTATCCTTACTCTGCAATAATGGTTCAACATATGCAAATCAATAATATGATACATCACATTAATAGAATGAAAGATAACAATCATAGGATCATCTCAATAGATGTAGAAAAGCATCTGACAAAATACAACATACTTTTGTAATAAAAACTCTCAACAAATTGAGTATAGAAGGAATGTATTGCAACATAAAAAAAGCTATATATGACAAGTCCACAGCCAACATCATACTCATGGTGAAAGACTGAAAACTTTTGCTCTAAGAATCAGGAACAAGACAATGTGCCCACTCTCACCACCCTTATTCAGCACAATACTGGAATTCATAGCCATAGCAATCAGGGAAAGAAAGGATAGAAAGAAAAGAAAGAAAGGAAAGAAAGAAAGAAAGAAAGAAAGAAAGGAAAGAAAGAAAGAAAGAAAGAAAGAAAGAAAGAAAGAAAGAAAGAAAAGGCATTCAAATCAGAAAGGAAAAAGTAAAACTGTCTCTGTTTGCAGATGACGTGATTTTATATATAGAAACCCTAAACACTACACACACACACATACACACACACACACATACAAACTGTTAGAACTAATCAACAAATTTAGTACAGTTGTAGAATACAAAATCAACATACAAAAATCAATAGCATTTCTACACACTAATAAATTACCTGAAAAAGAAATAAAGAAAACAATCCCATTTACAATAGCATTAAAAACAATAAAACACTTAGGAATAAACTTTTTTTTCAAGATTTTATTTATTTATTTGACAGAGAGAGAGACAGCGGGAGAGGGAACACAAGCAGGGAGAGTGGGAGAGGGAGAAGCAGGCCTCCTGCTGAGCAGGGAGCCCGATATGGGGCTTGATCCCAGGACCCTGGGATCATGTCCTGAGCCGAAGGCAGACGCTTAACGACTGAGCCACCCAGGTGCCCCACTTAGGAATAAACTTAATTAAGGAAATGAAAGATCTCTATACTGAAAACTGTAATACATTGAAGAAAGAAACTGAAGAAGACACAAATAAATGGAAATATATTTTGTGTTTATAGACTGAAAGAATATTGTTAAAATGTCCATACTACCCATCTATAGATTCAGTGCAATCTCTATTAAGATTCCAGTGGCATTTTTTACAGGAATAAAAGAAAATATTAAAACTTATTTGGAACTATGAAAGATCCCAAAGAGGGGTGCCTGGGTGACTCAGTCATTTGGGCATCCAACTGTTGGTTTCAGCTCAGGTCCTGATCTCGGGGTGGTGAGATTGAGCCCCAGGTCAGGCTCCATACTCAGTGTGGAGTCTGCTTGAGATTCTTTCCCCCTCCCTCTCCCTCATCCTCTGCTCCTCCCCCTGCTCATGTTCTCTCTCTCTCAAATAAAAAATAAAATCTTTTAAAAAAAGATCCCAAAGAGTCAAAGCAATCTTGAGAAAGAAGAACAACACTGATGGTATCACATATCATGATTTCAAACTATATTACACAGCTCTAATAATGAAAACAGTATGGTGCTGGCATAAAAACAAACCCATAGACCAATGGAGCAGAACTGAGAGCCTATAAATAAACCCATGCGTATTTAGTCAACTAATGTCAGATAAGGGAGCCAAGAATACTCAATGGGAAGAAGATAGTCTATTCAATAAGTGGCACTAGAAAAACTAGACATTCACAAGCAAAAGAAGGAAACTGCACCCTTAACTTGCACCATTCACAAAAATAAACCCAAAACAAATTAAAGACTTACATGTAACACTGGAAACCATAAAATTCCTAGAAGAAAGCATAGGGGGAAGCTCCTTGACATTGGTCTTGGCCATGATTTTTTGGATATGACACCAAAAGCACAAGCAGCAAAAACAAAACAAAAAAACAAATCGGACTTTGTTGAAATAAAAAGCTCCTGCACAGCAAAATAAATGATTAACAAAATGAGGAAGCAATCTACAGAATGAAAGAAAATGCTTTGCAAACCATATATCTGATAATGGGTTTAATATCCAAATATATAAGGAACTCATTCAACTCAGTAGCAAAACAAAAACAAAAACAACCAAATAATCAAATTTTTAAATGCAGAAAGGATCTGAATAAACATTTTTCCAAAGAAGATATATAGATGACCAACAGGTACATGAAATGGTGGTCAACATCACAAATCACAAGGGAAGTGCAAGTCAAAACCTCAATGAGGTATTACCTCACACCTGTTAAATTGGCTGTTAAAAATTTGCTGGTGGCAAATGTGAATTGGTGAGCTATGTGTGGAAAACAATAAGGAGGTTCCTCAAAAAATTAAAAATTGAACTACTGTATGATCCAGCAATTGCACCACTAGGTATATGTCCAAAGGAAATGAAATCACTATCCTGAAGAGCTAGCTATACCCCATGTACATAGTGGCACTATTTCCAACAGCCAAGATATGGAAACAACCTAAGTGTCCATCAGTGGATGAATGGATAGATATGGTGTCTATAATAAAATATTATTCAACCATAAAAAGGAAGGAAATCCTGCCCTTTGCAGCAACATAAATGGGCCTTGCAGGCATTATGCTAAGTGAAATAAATCAGACAAAGAAAGACAAATACTGTACGATCTCACTTATATGTGTAATCTTAAAAAAAAAAAATTGAACCCATCAAAAGAGAGAATAGGTTGGTGGTTGCCAGAGGCAGGGGGTGGAGGGTGGGAAAATGGGTGAAGGTAGTCAAAGGGTACAGACTTCCTCATAAGATAAATAAATTCTAGGGATGTAATATACAGCACGGCTACTACAATTAACTATACCGCACTGTATATTTGAAAGTTGCTAAGAAAGCAGATCTTAAAAGTTCTGCTAAAATTATAACTATGTGAGGTGATAGATGTTAACTAAATTTATTGTGGGACTTTTGCAATATATACAAATATAAAATCATTATGTTGTACACCTTAAACTTATACAATGTTATATGTCAATTATATCTTTAAAAAAAACCTAGAAAAAATGTTCAAAATTCTTTAGCCATCATCAACTGCACCATGAAAGGTATGTTCCACTGGGCTGTAATGGTCAAAGTTAACTACAGTGGCTGAAATCCAGGGGCACTGGCCTCTGCTCTATATTATGGCTATGAGACCCAAGATTCAAGTCAGGAGGGCCTTATCTCTGTGCGAACATTTTTTTTTTTGAGGGGGGAGGAGCAGAGGGAGAGAGAGATTCTTTAGCATGCTCCGCGCCCAGCCACACAGCCCATGGCGGGGCTTGATCTCACAGCTCTGAGCTCAAGACCTGAACTGAAATCAAGAGCCAGAGGCTTAACTACTGAGCCACCAGGTGCCCCTCTGTGTGAACATTTTAAACCTTCACTGTCTTTACTGCTTCTCTGACTTTGCACATATTCCTTCTTCCTGTTATATAAACGCTACACGCTTATTCAACATCTCCACTCGTATGTCTATACTCAAGTCAAAATTAACACATCTGAGGCCAAGCTCCTGAAATTCTCCCCCTTAACCTGCCCTGCCCACAACATTCCCCATCTCAGTTACATGCAGCTCTTAGTTCCAGTGCTCAAGTGGAAAAACTTGGAATCACTCTTAATTCTTCTTTATCTCAAACTCCACATCCAGTTCATCAGTGCATTTTGTCAGCTCAGTCTTCAAAATACATTCAGAGTCCAACCACCTCTCTCTTCACCTCTAACACTGCCCTCTCCCAGGATGACTTCAATAGCCCCAATCAACTTCTGCCCAGACTCCTCATGGTTATTCTCAGCGCAGCTTGATTGGACTTGTGATCGATTAAGTCAGATCATAACCCTTCTGCTGGTCAAACTCTGCAGTGGGCTCCCCACCTCCACTGGAGGAAAATCTGTTTATGTTGAAGTCTTAGATTTATCTGTTTGTTATATTGTTGTTGTGCTTAGTACCCTGCTATGGTTTTGGGGTGCTGACCGTGGCCTTTGGGAAATGATAATGGTAGAAATAGAGAGGACCAGGTACACAAGAATGATAAACAGGGAAAAGGGGGGGAAAGTACACAGTCAAATCTGACAAAAATGTTTCATTATAATAATTCTACCACTTCTTCGCTTAGAAAGGCCTCCCTTCTCCAGAGATTTATGAATATTCAGTTGAGATTTTCATTTGCTTCTGTCTTAAAGGGTGAATATTTTTTTGTCTGCTGCTACCATCTCTCAGATGCAAACATCTCATGAACCCTTTGCTTCCACTGAGCCAAAAAGAGAAAAGTGGTAGAGCAGGAATGGGGGATGTCATTTCCCCTTTTAATGCCAGCCAAGCTTTGTGTGCTAAAATAAATCTATATTATACCGACAACCAACATATTTATTCTTTACATGTATACAGAATCAGGAAAATACAATCAATGGACATTTGTTAATCAATAATTATCTTTAAGCCAGAGTTAAGATAAACAATCTATAGCTATCAATGACTTTTAGGATGATATTCAACAAAAATTTAAATTTATCAGTTCAGTAACTGGTCAATAGGAAGATTTATATTTTTACCACTTTTATAAATCTCACAGACAGACTCTTTCATTTTAGCAGACCATCCTAAATACATTAAAAAAAATTCCCTTTTCAATTCTCTTAAATTACAAACTCATTCACTATAAGAGAGACAGATTTAGGAGAAAATTGACCATGCCGTTTACATTACGAATGGAAATAATTGTACTTATTTACTTTTAAAAAATGTAACTGGAAGGGGGAAACATTTTGAACAACAACATGCATTATTCAATTATGATGATATCCTTATAAATCAGAAAGCTCTTTAACAGGCTGAAAGATAGGTATTTCCCACACAAATAAGAAATTAAAAATAGATATTCAAACAAAGCTTCTTTAGTCATCTCAACACCAATTAGTGATGCACTGCTTAATTTTACACATAAGCTGAGTTTGGGGAGTATGACTGTATCTTGCTTAGAATTAGTTTTTTAATACTTTGGGGGAAATTGGAGTTTTTATATTTTTGGGCAACTGGCTACATGGAGGGAAAAAGTGCCCCAGATGTGAGCTTGCTGGGTACCCTGCCCAGAAGGAAGGGAGGAACCAAAATCAGCCTCAACCCTAAAGGAAGGTCCAAACTGGGGTCATCGTCACACTTGGTTTTATCCAGACATTGCTTGTCCAAACAAGCTCAAGGCCAAGACTGGATCCAAAAGTCTTCTCAGTTTAAACAAAATCTTTTTGATCAATTTTTATCTTTCAGTGGGAACCACCAACTTAGAGACAGAAGCTTGAAAGGTCTTGTACAAAGTAGAGTTTCTTTTCCTTTATCGTAGATTTTCCTCTCTTAAATACTCATATTCTACATCCTAGGTTTTGGTGAACAAGAATATTTGTTCCACAACTTCAGGAAACCTTATCAAATGCCCCTCTGTCTTTATCTTGCCTGTTCTGGACATGCCATACACACTTTCCTCCTTGGGTATCTGTCAAATGCAAGTCACCTCCAGCTAGTGTTCTCAGCTTGATGTCACACTGGCCCAGGACACCTGACGACAGCTGGGCCTGCATCCCTTCTGTGGGTTAGGATCACCCAGTGCCTACTCTGGAGAGTTTAGATGACCCCATCTTACCTAACCCTTCTTGGTCCACTCCATAGCTCAGTGAAACTAGCCTGAAATCTCACGTCTGGGAAGGGCTTGGTGCCCTTTCCTAGCCCAGAGTTTCCTGTGTTCTGTGACCTCCAGATAATGAATAAAGATGTTAAACCAAGGTGACTCTCCTGACATCAGTAAGGCTCCAAATTGTTCATCTCTATACTCATGATATTTTCAGCTATCTTTCTACACATGCCAAGACAACATCCCCCACTCTTATTGGAATGAATTTTTTTAAAAACATCGTCCACATGAAGTGTTGTCAATGACTCCATCTTGAACCTGCATATGGTATGTAGGGACATTCACTCAGTCTGATTCCTTCCTTCCCTCCCTCTCTCAATCCCCTCTCCCTGTTTTTCTTCAGTGCTTTTTTACGTGCTAGGAATGGTGGTAGGATTTATTTCATTAATTCTTAACTTTGAAAATCTTAACATTATGCCATATTTGTTTCAACTTCTTCGTCTTTTGTTTTTATTGTGTAAGAAATAAAACCTTACCACTAGAGGTCAAGTCCACATTTTCTTCCTCCATCCCAACCTCCACTTCTCCCTCCAGAGGTAACTGGAAGTTGGTGTGTATTTTTTTTTTTTTGAAGTGGGCTCCACGCCTAGTGAGGTTTGAACTCAAGGACCCTGAGATCATGAACTAAGTTGAAATCAAGACTCAGACACTTAACCAGCTGAGCCACCCAGGCACCCCGTTGTGTATCCATTCTGTTCACATTGTTATATCTTTACAACTTCTGGTATAATCTTTAAGGAATTTATAGTACTATTTTCCTTACTTTTAAACTTTGCATTTTGTCCTATCGTACACATTGCCATTCAACATGTTCTTCCCTTCATCAATACATTCTCAAAATTTATCCATGCTGATGTATGTAGATCTAGTTCAATAACTTTAACTGTTTTATATTAATCTAGTATATAAAATATCTCAGTTTTAAACCCATTTCCTGATGGACACACAGGTTATTTCCCATTTTTTATCACTGCTAATGGTGCACAATAAAGGCCCTGATAGAAATCTCCTTATGCACTTTTCAATACCTCAAGGGCTTATAACTAGGTTTGGGATAGCTGAGTCAAAAGGAGTATTATTTGGGGCACCAGTGTGGCTCAGTTGGTTAAGTGTCTGCCTTCAGTTCAGGTCATGATCCCAGAGTCCTGGGATCGAGCCCCACATTGGGCTCCCTGCTCAAGGGGAGCCTGCTTCTCCCTCTCCCTCTGCCCTACCCCTGCCTTCCCTCCCGACCCCCCAGCTCTGTTTTCTCTCTCTCTCTAATAAATAAAATCTAAAAAAAATAAAAAATAAAAAGCCTGTAGCTTCTTTTTAAAAAAGGAGTATTATTCAATTTTCTTTTTTTTTTTAAGATTTTATTTATTATTTATTTGACAGAGAGAGAGAGCACACAAGCAGGGGGAGCAGCAGAGGAAGAGGGAGAAGCAGGCTCTCTGCTAAGCAGGGAGCCAGATAAGTCTTAACTGACTGAGGCTTAACCGACTGATGCTTAACCAGCTGAGCCACCCAGGTGCCCCAAGGAGTATTAATCAATTTTCAATAGATATTGCTATCTGAAGTACAATAGGTTGGTCTCATTTGTACTCTGGCTTTCAGAGGGACTTCCTGTCTCTCCAATAGGTTTCAAACACTTGTCAGATTTTTTTTTTTATTTTGATACTATGATGGACATGAAACATTTCATTGCTTTAATTCTGTTTTCTGATTACTGGCAAGTTAAGCATCTTTTCATATGCTTATTGGTCACTAAAGCATCCTCTTTAGATCATTGTATCTTCTGCCATTTTTTTCCTTTTGGGTTTTTTAAAATTTATTCTGGATACAAATCTTTGGCCCATTATGAAGGTTTAAAAATAATTTCTGAAATGGGCTTGAATTTTAACCTTAGTTTTGGTGGTTTTTGTTCTTATAAACTTTATATTTTCTTCTGGTTTAATTTATTAGTTATTTCCTTTAGATACACTTTCTGCGTACTCCTGTCTTAAGAATATTAAGATAGGGTCCACTATTTTCTACTAAAAATCTTCAAGTTTTACTTTTCTTATTTTGGCTTTTTGTTCATGTAGAATATTGTATATGAAGTAAAGTAGAGGTTCACTTTTCTTTTTTCAAGACAAGTCAATTTTAAAGGAAAAGAACAACGCAAAACACTTCCACTTCAAGTAATGGTGGACTAGCTCCCACTAAGCCTACCACAAAAGACAATTAGAGAATCTAGAAAAATAAAATAAAATCTTTTTGAAAGCACCCAAGAGCTCCACCATGATCATAAAGAATTGCCAGAATAGGATCTGGGAAAGAATGAAGACACTGGGGGTAAAGCACAGCATTTGGGGTCACTTTCCTCCAGGAGACATTTGCCAGTTTTGAAGTGGGAAAACTAAGTGGCCAAGAGGTGAGGCTATAAATGTGATAGACTTGAGGATAAGAGGGATTGGTGTTCTGATCTGGCAAGTAAATAAAAGACTAGTAAGGTCCCATCAATTTGGCTTGAGACCACAAAAATCCATATCCTAGGTATAAGTATGAGCCATAGGTAGACCCTGGCAAGGACTTCTATTCAGCTATAAATCCTCTCAAGCCCTGAAATTTTATTAAAGTAATCCTGAATGGCTAGTGTCCCCATCTGTCTGACAGAAGCAAAAACAAATCTATTCTGGAGTAAACTAACATGATCCTAGGCCTCAAAACTTTCTATAAATAATATTGCAATACAATGTCCAAAACACAATAAAAATAACCAGACCATAAGAAAACAAGACAATATGAAAATTAACAGAAATAAAAGTCAATAGAAGCAGATACAGAAGCTCCAGACACTGAAGATATCAAACACAAATGTTAAAATAACTATACTTCCTATGCTCAAGCAGGTGAAAGATAAGATTTGAGAATTCCAGCAGTGATCTAGAAACAACAACAACAAAAAGGAAATTCAAGAATTGAAAAATAAAATAACATGAATTAAGAACTCAGTAGGTGGATTATGCAGCAGTCTATGAACAGATAAGGAAAGAATTAGTGAACCGGGACATAAAGCAGAAGAAAGTATTCAAACTTAAGCATGGAGAGATGACAGTTTGGAAAATTTTGAAGAGAAGGTAAGAAATATAGAAGACACCAAAAGGAGATCTAACATACCAGTAACTTAAGTCCAAGAAGAAAACAGAATGATAACAATGACTAAGACCTCATCAAAAAAATTTTAAAACATCAACCCATCAACTCAAGAAGCCTTAAGAACACCAATGAGGATAAGTATGAAGAAATCTATACCTAAACCAATCATAACAAGACTACTAATCCAAAGACAAAGAAAAAATGTTAAACTAGGCAAAGAAAAAAGACAGATTGCTTTTAATGAAACAACAGTAAGACTGATAGATGACTTCTCAACAAAAACAATGAATCCAAAAGACAGAGAAATATATCTTTAAAAAGCTAAAAGAAAATGACTATCAGGCTAGAAGTCTATATTCAGCAAATTGGTCTTCAAAAATAAAGGCAAAATAGAACATTTTCATACAAACAAAAAGAATTCAACATCAGTAGAGTTACACTAAAGGAAATATTAAAAATATTTTTCAGACAATAGGAAAATAGTCCCAAATGGAGGTTTGAAGGTACACAAAGGAAGAAAGAGCAATAAATATGTGGTTAAATCAAAATGAATATTGGTTGTATTAGACATAATAATAATAATATATTGTGGGGATTGCATTTTTTATAAATAATTAAAATATTAGGCAACAGTGCCATGTAAGCCAGTAAAAAGGTAAAAAGAGTTAAAGAATTCTGATTCTTGCATTTTTCTGGGAGGAGATAAAGGTACTAATTAAATTAGAATTATATAAGTCAAGTATACATATTATAAGTAAATATGTATACATATGTTATAAACAGTAAAGGATAAGCACCTTAAAATTGTTTAAAAGAGTGTACAACATTTAGACTAACAGATGAGGAAATGGAATAATAGAAAACACTTGATTAACCCAAAAGAAAGCCCGAAATGAGAGAAGAATAATATAGACCAAGAAGGACAAATAGAAAGTATTGAGTAAGGTGGCAGAATTAAGCCCTGATATATCAGGAATGGAAATAATATAAATAGATTAAATGCTCCAAAATTTTAAAGACAAAGACTAAAAGACAAAGAAGTACTGAATTTTTTTTTTAAGATTTTATTTATTTATTTGAGAGAAAGAGAGAGAAACAGCATGAGAGGGGAGAGGGTCAGAGGGAGAAGTGGGCTCCCCGCTCAGCGGGGAGCCCGATGTGGGACTCGATCCCAGGACTCCGGGATCATGACCTGAGCCGAAGGCAGTTGCTTAACCAACTGAGCCACCCAGGCGCCCAAAGTATTGAATTTTTTTAATCAACTGTATATTATTTACAAGAGTTATATCTAAAATGTAAGGATACAAGAAAGTTGAAAATAAAAGGATGGAAAAAGATATACCCTGCAAACACTAACAAAAAAAAAGCTGTATGGCTATGTTAATATTAATAGATCAACAAAGGATACAAAAGCATTACCATAGATAAATATGAAAAATTCATGATGATACACAGTTCAATTAATGGGGCAGAGGAAATCATTCTAAATTTGCATGAAACTAATAATAGACTCAGAATATATAACACAGAATTTGAAGGAACTCTAAGGGGAAATAGACAAATTGACAATCATGGTAGATTTTAACACACTTCTCAGTGTCAGATAGAGTAGGTGGACAAAAAATAATCAGTGAATGTATAGATTTGAACCACACAATAACAAACTTGGCTTAATGAAAGGGTATAGAAAACTGCATTCAACTAAAGAATACATTTAAAGCAAGTTTCAACTGATATAATTTGATGTCTGAAATCACAGAGGATGTTTTCTAATCATAATGTAATCAGGCTAAAAAGCAATAAGAATAAAACAACTAGAAAGTTCCTATATGTTTGAAAATTCATAACCTATGAGTCATAGAAGGAATTACAATGTAAGTTAGAGAATATTTTGATTAATTAATGAAAATACTACAACCAATGTAATTAATTAGGTAGTCCTAAAACCATGTTTAAAGGAAAATTTTGCATAAAGAAAAAAAAAAAGCCTAAAAAACCAATGAACTAAGCATCCACCTCAAAAAGTTAGAAAAAATTAAACCAAAGGAAAGTAGAAAGAAAGAATTTAAGGGTAGAAATTAATGAAATATAGAACAAGAATGCAGTAAAGAAAATCAAGGTAAAAGTTATTCTTTGAATAGGCTAATAAAATGGATAAACTCCTAGGAAGATAAAAAGGAAGAAAGTTACAAATCAGTGCTTTCAAGAATGAACAAGGGGTTGTTACCATAGATCTTAATAGATATGTATAGAGAGAATATTAGTATGACTTGCATAATAAGTTTCTAAAAATGTGGGGATTTTTCCTGTTATCCTTTCAAAAACTCATATCTAGCTTTGTTGTAATGTTGACAGAAAACAGACTCTATTTGAAATCAATGCTTTGAAATGTATGGCTCAGTATACAGTTAATTTTAAAAAGTATTCTAAGTATGCTTGAAAAGAATGTTTATTCTGCAGCTGTTGAGTGTAGGGTTTCTATAAGACAATCAGGTCAAGGGTATCAACAATTCTATTGTTTTTTTTTTTAAAGATTTTATTTATTTATTCATGAGAGATAGAGAGAGAGAGGCAGAGGCAGAGGGAGAAGCAGGCTACCCACGGAGCAGGGAGCCCGATGCGGGACTCGATCCCAGGACCCTGGGATCATGACCTGAGCTGAAGGCAGACGCTTAACCGACTGAGCCACCCAGGCGTCCCAACAATTCTATTGTTATATCATTTTTGGTTTTGTCTGTTTGTTCTTATTAGATGCTAAGAGATATCCTAAAATCTCCCACTCTGAATTAGGATTTAATATTTCTATTTGTAGTTTTGTTAATTTTTGCTTTATAGAATTTGAGGCCCAATTCCATTTTTGTCTATTGACAAGTCAATCTTCAGTCCAATTGTCACCCCTTTGAAAGTAATCTTTATTTTTTTCTATAGCTAGTTTTAAGATTTTCTCTTTGTCTTTAGTTTTCAACAGTTTTTAACATATGTATTAACATAATTTATAAAATATTCATATATATTAACATATATATGTGTTATATATATATATTTGAGAGTGTGGTTTTCTTTGTATTTACCTTACTTGAAGTTTTCAGTCTTCCATGAATCTATGGCTTGATGTCTTTTTTTATTCTATTTTTTCATCTAAAAATTTTTTTAAAGATTTATTCATTTATTTGAGAGAATGTGTGTACTCACGTGCACACACACACACACCCATGTAGGGGAGGGGCAGAGGGAGAAGGAGAAAGTGAAACTAAAGCAGGCTCCACATTGAGTGTGCAGTCTGACACAGGGCTTGATCTCACCACCCTGATATCAGGACCTGAGCTGAAACCAAGAGTCAGATGCTTAACCTATTGTGCCACCCAGACGCCCCTGGCTTGATGTTTTAAAAACAAATTCTTAGCTATTATTATCTCTTCAAGTATTATTTCTGTCACATTCTCTCTCTCCTCTCCTTGGAATCTAATTACATAAATGTTGGACTTTCTCACTATATCTCATTTACCTCTTACCCTTTCTTCTGCATTTCCCCTTCTTCCTGTAGTTCACTGTAGACCTTTTCTTCTGATTTACCTTCTAGCATCTCACTAATGTTGCTAGATGCAACACTGGCATCATCTGGGAACTTGTTTGAAATGCAGAATCTCAGCCCCAACAAGGACTACTGAACCATTGATAAAGGAGTATTGAAATCTCCACCCATAATTGTAGGTTTGTTTATTTCTTCTTGCAGTTCTATCAGTTTTGCTTCATATATTTCAAATCTTTGTTACTGAGTGAATTAACATTTAGGGTAGTTATTTCTTCTTGTTTAAATGACAATTTTATCATTATGAAATGATAATCCCTGTTATTATTTTTTTATGTGAAATCTATTTTGTCTGGTATTAATATAGCCACCTCAACTTTCTTACAATTAATGTTAGTATGGCATATCTTTTTTCATTCTTTTACTTTTAACCCATTTATGTCTTTATATTTGAAGTGTGTTTCTAGTAAACAACATATAGTTGAATCTTGTATTTTTATCCACTCTGAGGCTTTCTGCCTTTTCATTGAGGTGTTTAGACCATTTACATTTAATGTGATTATTGATATGGTTAGACTTAAGTCTATAATCTTGTTACTAGTTTTCTATTTTTTCCTTCTGTTTTTTGTTCCCCTTTTCTTCATTTTCTGTCTTCCTTTGAATTGAAGACCTTTTATGATTCCATTTCATCTCTTTTGTGAGCTTACTAAACATAACTCTTTTTTTAGTGTTTGCTCTAGAGTTTATAATATATACTTATCACAATCTGCCTTCAAATGATATCATATCATTTCATATATAGTATAAGAATCTTACAATGGCATACTTCTACTTCTCCTATCAAAATCTTTATGATATTGTTGTCATACATTTAATATAAATTTATATTACTCTATAATCTTTGCTTGCCTCATCCCGCTGTGTATTGCTTCTGCTGGCTCTCTCTTATGATGACTTCTTTTTGTTGTTGTTGTTTATTTTGTGTATGTTTTTATTTGTTCAATTTTACTGTGTGCCTATAATTTTTTTAGAACTTCACCCAGCTAGGGATGTCTAGATAGCTCTTTTTGTTAAGCATTCGACTCTTGATCTTAGCTCAGGTCTTGATCTCTGGGTTATGAGTTAATAGCTCCACATTGGGCTCCATGTTGGTGTGGAGCCTACTTTAAAAAAAAAAAAACAAAAAACTTCACTGAGGTAAATTCTTTGAGCTCATAAGAAAGGTGGGTTCCTCCAGAGAGAGGATTTTCACTTGTTTCAATCTATTGTCCTGAGGCACTACCAGAATGGAAACATTTTTTTCTTTTTCTTTTTTTAAAGATTTTATTTATTTATTCTGAGAGAGAGAGAGAGAGAGAGCATGTGGTGGGGAAGGGGCAGAGGGAGAGGAAGAGGGAGAGAAGCAGGCTCCCAGCGGAACACAGAACCCCACACGGGGCTGGATCTCACAACCCTGAGATCATGACCTGAGCTGAAATCAAGAGTCAGATGCTCAGAGCACCTGGGTGGCTCATTTGATTAAGCACCAGACTCTTGATTTCAGCTCAGGTCATGATGTCAGGGTCCTGGGATTGAGTACCATGTCTGGCTCCCCACTCCATGGGGAGTCTGCTTGTCTCTCTCTGTCTCTACCCCTCCCCCGACCCTGCCCCTCCCCCGAGAGTCAGATACTCAAATCAACTGAGCCACATAGGGTTCCCCAAAATGGAAACATTTTATACTAAAATTTCCAATTGAGATTTTTTTCAGAATGTTTAGGTAGTACAAATTTTGGGTACAAACTTGTATGAGGACTTGTGATTACATTCAGGAAGGACTGCTTCTTGTCCTATCTTAACACTATATTTCCAGATCGGTAATTTTCTGTGAAATTCTCTAGGGGTAGTGGGGTGGGTTTCTTTCTAGTTTGTCCTTGCTTTATGGTTATAATCTCTGGCATCTCAGCTATATGATCGAAGTCTCCTATTAGACTCCCTATTTTGATAGGCCCCAAGCTGTGTCCTGCACTCCACAGCCAAAAAGGAAATAAAAATCAAACTTCATGTTCATCTTCTTTAGCAAATGCCCTGATGGCAAAGAGGAAACAGCTATGCTTCTCTTTCTGAGCTCCTCTCTTTACCTGGTTTTTGGTTTGAGTGCCCCTTACTTTCTTGCCAGCTCATTGATTCATTTAATAATTTATTTAAAAGTTGCTTTCATCAGGCATTTTTAGTTGTTTTCAATGGGAAGTTTAGCCAACTAGATCATGTTGCTTTACTCCTTAAACATCTTCAATGGTTTCAATGCTTTCACAATAACATGGAAACTTCTTAGCTTGATACCCAGAGATTTTCTGATCTGGCCTCTGCTCACCTCTCTAGCTTCATTGCCTGAACAGCATTCTCACGTCTCTCTGTCTTTCATGTGTAATCTCTTCTCTCAGCTTAGGCATTGCTTTTCCAGGAAGCCACCCACAACTCCGTCTGGGTACATGCCCTCTTGATCTGTTCAAAAACACTACACTGCTTACCCTCACTGCAGTGTAAATCGTCTGTCGCTAGATTAATCCCTACAGAAACCACAGGATTTTCCAGCATAGGCTGTAGCCCCTAATAGGTATTCAGCAAGTATTTCTTACGTGAATGAATGAGCAAACCATTATTGCTATGGTTCAGAGGTTACTGAGTATTAGAATGGACTAAGATTTCATAAAGGATAGGGGATATGAGTCAGAATACTTCATAAAATTTAAACTTAATCTGATACTAATTTTCCAAAAAGTTCAAAGTCTTAAAATTTCTCACAAGTCATATGTTCTGAACCTTTTCTGCAGAAAAACCCCAGGCAGTTAAATTAAAGAAGCATTGTCTTCACAGGCTTGCATCTTCCTAACAAAATTCTGAGTGGCACAGGATGTCCATTTCTTGCTTAGAAAAACAACGCAAAGCAGGTCAGGTCTTAAACAGCAGAGCAAAATGAAGAATTGCTGTTGGGGGATGAGGTGGAATTGGGGAAGTAGAAGGAGATTTGGCCCTTTTTTTATAAACACAATGATTGATTTGTACTAGAGTTGACCTGAAGATAATCTAGTCAGTAGCATTAATCTTTACTAATACTAACTATAGAGAACTGCCCTTACTTTCCCTCCTCCCTTCCAGACTGTCTACCAGCTGCACTTTCATCCTCCATGATAACAACAACAACAAGTCCAATTTGAAATATAAACCCAAGAAACGCAAAAATTCCAAGAAACAAGAAATCTTATGCAAAGACATTAATTTTCACGGTTACTGTTCCAGCTGTTACACTGTTAATTGATACAACCTATTTATCCATAAATAAATATATTCATAGCAAAAGTATGGATAATCAAACCTGATGTAACCGTCTGTCTGAAGATCTAAATTTCTTCGATCTTAGAAAATTCTTAAATGCAATTATTCGTCAGTGGCTGGAAAAGAATCTTTCTTAACTTACTGTACATCCTGCAGTTTGGTGAAGGTAAAATTTCTTAATTTGGTAATTTGATGTGGGTTAGTATGTTTTCATGCTCTATAGCTGAATGGTCAAAATTAAGTAAGGATGCAGGGTATCATGCAGTTATTATGCTAATACATTTATTTGGTGGCCACAAAAATGCCCCAAAAGAGTTCCATACATTTGATGACATTTAAAATTTTGTATATTAAAATTTATGGTTTGGGGGCACCTGGGTGGCCCAGTCAGTTAAGTATCTGACTCTTGATTTCGGCTCAGGTGGTGATCTCAGGGTCATGAGTTTGAGCCCAGCATCAGGCTCCACACTCAGCATGGAGTCTGCTTGGGATTCTCTTTTCCTCTCCCTCTGCCCCTCCCACTCATATTCTCTCTCTCCCTCAAATAAATAAATTAATCTTTTTTAAAAAATAAAATAAAATTTATGGTTTCTATACTGCTACTCACTAAAAACCAAGAGCAAATAAAGCAACCTCAATATCTAAGAGATGAGCATGATAAATTGGTGTGTTCAAAGCTGAATGATACCAAATCACAGCTCTCTATTCTGTAGGCCAATCTCCTTGAGACATCTGGCAGTTCGACCCCGGCCAGTTGCCAAGGCTATCTTTAAATAGCCTTTTCAGGGAACACATGACCCGTGAAGACAAGGATAAGACAACTGCTCCCCAGGGGGCATCCTAAGACACTCAGAGAGGCTGGTCTCTCTTCTCCTGGCAAGGCCCACACACCAGGTTGTCCCTCTACAGCCTGTAGCAGTAAAACTTTACTATACCTGTGGTCCCAATGATATATCAGCATAAGTCTTGTTTTCTCTCTTGCATATCTAGAAATGAAGGAGACCCACAACATGATACAGGCAACCAAACTTAACTTCTATTTTAGTAAAACTGATCAATTGATACTTTGAGCATGATGTTTAATCTTTCTTTTTTTTAATATTTTATTTATTTATTTGAGAGATAGAGCAGAGCAAGAGAGAGAGCACGAGCAGGGGTGAGGGGCAGAGGGAGAGGGACAAGCAGACTCTGTGCTGAGCAAGGAGCCTGATGCAGGGCTCAATCCCAGGACCCTGAGATCATGACCTGAGCTGAAGGCAGACACTTAACCGATTAAGCTACCCAGGCGCCCTGATGTTTAATCTTTCTGAGTCATAGTTTCCTCATCAGTAAAACTGAAATCAGCTCACTGACCCCACAGAGTTATTGTAAGGAACATTAATGAAAGAGCTGTGTACCTTACAGTTCCCCTATCTATATGGCAGATCTTGGGGACAGTGATGCTTGTCATGTTTGGCACATTTTGAAAACTGATAAATACATGAAATAAATGTTAGGTAAATGTTTTAGTTATCTTTCTCTGCCTAACAAATTACCCAAGACCTTAGGGTCTTAAAAACAACAAAAAATGTATTATATCATACAGGTTCTGAAAATCAGGAATCTGAGAGCCGATTAGTTGGGTGGTTTTAGCTCAGAGGCTTTTATGAGGTTGTAGTAAATCTGTTACCTAGGGTTTCCATCATCACAAGCTCAACTGAGGTTAGAGAATCCACTTTCAAACTCACATGTGGTTGCTGCATCTCAGTTTCTCACTGGCTTTTGACCAGGGCTTCAGTTCCTCTCTACACAGTGCTAACCTTAGGACTGCTCACAACATGGCAACTGGCTTTCCTCAGAGCAAACAAGGAAGACAACAAGAGAGCCCCCAAGATGGAACCCACATGTCTTTTATGACCTAATCTTAGAAGTCACACACCTCCACTTCTGCCATATGTTATTGGTCACACAGACCAATCTTGGTATAATATGGGAGGAGAATACACCAGGTTATGAATACTCAGAGGTGGGCTCATTGGAGACCATCTTGGAGTTGGCCACCATATTAAATGAATTAATAAAGACGCCCTTTAGGAAACTTCCATGACCTGTTTTTCCAGTTTCCATGAGGAGGGTTCCCCATAAATACTCGTGACCTCTTATTCCATCCCTTACTACTTGCCTCATCTGAGAATGGGGTACAATGGTAGGTGATAGCCGCTGGTCCACATTTCTTGACCGGATGGAATTAATTTATTTGAACTTATGAGTAAAAATTCCCTCTTCCTTCTGAACTAGTTCATGGCAGAAATTCTGATTGAGTGAGTCTACTCTACAGACCTAAACATGCCTTCAGATGGACAGCTCCAAGGTTTAAATTGGTTACAGGGAGTCAGAGAAGCCACCTGGCCAGGATGTCTGGCCATTCTCTTCAATATGTCATCACTGTAACAGAGATGATATTCAATCTCCATCCATGTGATTCTCACTTCTCTCCTTGGTTGGTTTTGAACTTAGGCAGGGAACAAGAACATTCCTTATTAGCAATCAGACCCCAGCAAGAAGGAACACCATACCAGAATGAGGCAATTTCATTTAATGCCACTGGGATATTTTATATAATTACAACTGAATAGGATCAATCTTCATTTTAGGAATTATATTCGTTGATTCTCCTCAGTGAGATGGAGGAAAATTTTAATATACTAATTAGGTTACTTTTTTTCTTGGAAATTTAAATCCTCAATGCTCTTTACTTTGTAGGGGTATTTATTCCCTATAGAATGATAAATCATAAATTGAGCCAAGGCATTGTAAATGCATTCAGGGTTTTAGTTACTTGCACTCAAATTGCAATGGAGTAACCATGAGATGCTAAAGGATTGCAATTTTATAAGGTTCAGTCACTTCTGTTTTTACACACCACTAGATTCTGGCTAAGCCTACTATGTGATGTGAGTCTTGAGTTCCTGTGAGATATTAATGTAATTCTTCAATGGTAAGATACATTTCCCCCACATTTTAATGTTTCTGGGATCAAGATGTCAAAAGAAACTTGTCAGTGCTTTTTTTTGTTATTATATATGTGATGCATTCTAAAATTAGTGGTGTTTTAGAATCAAAGAAATGTAAATTTCCGGCACCTGGGCTTAGGGAAAGCTTCGAGCTTGAACTGTGTAGGTAAAAGTTGTTCAACAATAACATTTGGTATGCTTTTCCTGATGGTTTTTGATATGTGATTTGCCTGTGTCTCCTGGCAACCTTGATTGGCTTTGATTTCTTGGGATATTTGGGGAATACTAAACCAATGACATGTCTAGTTGGTTAGGCCATTCGCACTGACATGAGACTTCACCAGAGGACACATGATATCCTTTGTTCTTAGGCTGTCCTGAATGCCTACTGAAGCTACTCTAGGAGTGAGCCCTTCTGTTTGTGCCTCAGAGCCCTGGAAGTGGAACTTGATTGTAATTCCTCCAGGATGAGGTAGGCCCGGGACACCCAAATAGGTAGTAGAGGAAAGAGGTTGCTTAGAATATCTAAATGCTAGGATCACCTGGGTGGCTCAGTCAACCGACTGAGCATCTGACTTATGATCTCAGGGTCATGAGATTGAGCCCCGCGTAGGGCTCTGCGCTGGTCATGGACCCTGCTTGAGATTCTCTGTCTCCCTCTCCCTCTACCCCTCCCCCTCTCATGTGCACGTGCTCTCTCTCTCCCTCTCAGATAATATACATATATGTGAACATCTAAATGCTAAAAACACAGACTGGAGAAAGGGTCCTTGACTAGAATTGTGGAATATGCTATAATACTGGTCTAAGAAAAAGGGAAAGCAGAAGTGAGTGATTCTGTAAAAAAAAAAAAGATGGAAAATAACAAGCTGCAGCCCTTAGGAGCTTAGTGTATGTTTGTATTTGAGAATACTCAATGATGTGGAAGCAAGCTGCTAACATCCTCAACCACACCAAATAGTTCTTTGTGACACCAATATAAGAAAAAGAATCAGTAAAGAAAAAAGATTTGGGAGGAAGATTATATTCAACCCATGAGAATAGAATTCATGGCTTCATGTTGCTGGCTAGAAAATATGCTCCCCTTGTTTGAAAGTATTTATATTCAAAAGAATTTCTGTACTGGCTTTATCTATAAGCCCAGGCAGGGGTGAAGGTGAATATAAATTAGAGACAAAGAGTCTGCTATACACCATAATATGACCCATAGAAAGGCAAAGGGTCCACTAGTGATAAACATGCACTACACAGACCAGGAAAGGGCACAACCTTGGGCTGAAAATTCTCACAGCAATTTACAGAAGCCCTAATTTGGAGGCCCAACGTAAGGGTAGTTATTCTGTGCAGTTATATTGTTGCATGTATAAGATGATTCCTTATCTAGTCCCTGTAGCTTCATGTTATTACTGCACAATCATAACGTGTAAGGAGAATACCCACTCCATCTTTCAGGGTGGCGCTGACCCCAAACACAAAGGTGAACTCCTAGCAGCCACAGTTGGACCACCTGACCAGGCTTTCTGGCCATGATGGCTGGACAAGTGTCCAGCTGAGCCGATCTGATGCTGAGAATCAGGCGTTCAATTTGGACTATTTCCTTGTACGATGGGACATGAACCTGGTAACCTGGAGTGTGTCTGTCACAGCCTTTGAGGCAGGAAGAGAGGAATGAAGCTGATTCTTCAGGAGAAGTGGAGGCAAAGGACCCAGAAAGAGGGAGAACATGGGCGCAGAGAGTCCTGGTGGGTCCTGGTTCTAGTCCTTCCTGAGGCCTGAGAGTCAGCTCCGTTAAAAGTGGCTCCATTAAATGGCCTTCTGTGGCACAATGGATGTTTACTTTTGCTAGCTTGAACTTGTTTATAGTACTTGACACTAAGAGTCTTAAGATAGGACTGTAGATTTAATATAACTTAATATACCTCATATTTCTCTTGTCTAACTGTGAACCACACTAGTCCCTGCCTCCCACGCCCGGTCGAGAGCAGGCCAGGATGAAGGAATGGGAGACATAGTGTTAATATGAAGGTCGCTCTTGTGGTAGAGAAAAAGATAACTTTTCATATAAAAGAAAAGAATTATGACCTCTTTATTCCCTGCTGGCTATATTCCCAGCTTTACAGCAGTGACTTACACATGGCGAGTGTGTAAATAAAATAAATATTTGTTCAACTGAATTTAAGTATACTGACTGAATTTAACGTCTCAAACTAATGTCCAGCACGAAGCATCACACTTCATGTGGTAACATTAGAGGCATTCCCAGTGAATGAGGAATGAGAAAAGGATAGATGCTCTTTCTGTTGTTATTTAATGCTATCCCAGAAATACTAGCCAGGATGCTAAGCAGGAAAAAGATAGGAAATAAAATGCTATATAAAATTCTGGGAAGATGGGATAGATGTATTTTTCCCTATTCCTCCAGCTAAGTACAACTAAAAACACTTGACATTATAGATAAAATGAACATAATACTCAAAGTGGAGAGAAATAAGCAGACTGGCTAGGGACCTTTGGGGTGACCACCATAACATCCTCAAGGAACAACACGGGAGTTTGTTCTCTGGATTTTCTTCTGCCTTAAATATCTCAGACTTGTACCTAAAGAAGCTGCAAGCCAGGCACGCCCAACCACACAAAGAAGCAAACAAAAATCCCCCTCCAAACTCTGCTCTTTCTAGCCAAAGGACCAGGAAAGAGACTAGAGAGACAGAAACCATTTGGAAAATAACTGTTCTACTCCAGCTAAATACCACAGGAAAAAACTGTGGCCCCCAACCTGCCGGCCAAGGCTGAGTGTGGAGCCTAGACTTCCACGCTCACCAGGCTGTAATGAGGTGACTCAAAGCCCCAGTCAGGGGGTTATCAGGGAAGGCTGAGTAGGGAGCTGGGATTTCCACCCCTTCCTGCGGTAACAAAGCAGTCCTCACTTTCCCCACAGAGGTGGTGTTAGAGAGACCCAAAGAAGAGACAGCACTTTCACCACTGCCCAGTGGCATGAGGCTAGCTCACCCTTCCCTCTGTGGTGTCAGTGGAGGCCATGTGGAGAGTAATAA
>NC_138384.1:36689944-36721887 GCF_054177405.1 Leptonychotes weddellii
AATTCCTCATATCAGTGAGATCATATGATACATGTCTTTCTCTGTTTGACTTATTTCGCTCAACATAATACCCTCCAGTTCCATCCACGTCATTGCAAATGGCAAGATCTCATTCCTTTTGATGGCTGCATAATATTCCATTGAACCAGGAGCTTTTTTATAGGTGAGGAACCTTCCTGGCTTTTGTTTTCCAGAAGCCTGGGCTCCTTGAGGGGCAAGAGGGGAAAGGCTAAATCTGTGGGGACATAGCAAGGTGCAGAGAGAACACAAGCTGCCCATCCAGGGAGGGACGAGTCAGCAGGTGCCATGAGCAATAGGAAGAGTACCACTCATTGGGAGGTACCAGTTCAATGTACCCCGAGAGGCTGGAAGCTGGACTCCAGATTCCCAGCATTCGCTGTGATCCCAGGGCCAAACTCATGATAGAAGCAGCATAGCTACCTGCCTCCAAGGGAACTTGGAAATGAGGCCACTGGGGTGACTGAGACTAAAGATGGGTCTCTTCCCACATTGTCCAGGCACCAAAGAAGCCTCCCAGATCTTTGTGAGGACACTTTATTCCCACTCACCAGGATGAATAGGATCAAATTTCCCTCCAACCCAGTCAGGTGGGAATTCAGAATTCAATTTATTTTGATTTAAAGGAAATAAAGGGAAGCTTCATTTCTTTTACATGGGGATCTATAGACTAAGATGAATACCGTTCATAGAGGTTTCAAAGCCCCCTAGTCATTTATTTATGGAGCAAAACTGGACGGGGTGAGTAGAAAAGATGTTCAACTGGGGCTGTGGTTTTATAGCTCTCTAAGGACAGCTTCCTTCATTATACAAATAATATTTTCACTTCTGCTACAGGCAGCCTCTGGACTGGCTGTTGGCAACACAAACTTAACAAGGACACAGGCCCTGCCATTAGGGACATCAGTCTGGAGGAAGAGGCAGATGTGCCCACAAACGATTCCTGAGGTCCTTGTAGCTGAAAGGCACACAATTCAAGAGTCGGGTTTGTCACTATTCATCTGAGACCAGGCCTGCTTGGTCAGTGGTCGGGAACAAGGCGCCGCCACCCAGAGGCAGGTACCTACATTGTAAGCTAAAAAGTTTCCAGGACCCACGTTCGAAGGTATGCCTGGATAATTCAATTCAATTCAGTGCTAGTTACAGCAACTCGTATGGGAACCCCGCTCTCTAAAGGCCCCTGTGACCAACAAATACTGTGAAATTATAGGAAAACCCCAGCTTCCCTAACAAACAGTGAACCAGACTGGTAATAGAGGATTAGGAGCTGAAAGTTTTAGGAAAAGTTACATGCTTTAAAAGCTAAGATTCCCTGGCCCAATATACTGGACTAGGCATATATGATTTATGTTTTCTTTGCATAGCCAGAGAGTCCCACCTGGAAATAAAAGCACACTCAAACGGGATCAAACCAGGAGGGTTTAATAAAGAGATTATTTACAAAGATGTGGGCAAGGTATAGGTAAGCCACAAAGGATGGGCACTGCCCTGGAGCCACTAAGACGGGATCCTTTGCCACACCTGGTCTGAAGAGCGAGGCTACAATATATAGTCTGGAGCCACGGGTCTTTGTGAAGAGGGCCACCCGCTGTAAGCTGTGTGTAAGGGACTGTGAGTAAGGGACTCAGTCAGCCCAGGGCAACCTCACAGGGAGAAAGCTGAAGGAATAAATACCATGGCCTCACTCTCCACTGGAGAATGTGATTGGGCTCTATAATAAAAGAATGTGAAAACACACAGAATGCAAGGCAAAAAAAAAAAAGTGGAGGGCGCACCTGGGTGGCTCAGTAGATTAAGCCTCCGACTCTTGGTTTCAGCTCAGGTAATGATCTCGTGGAGTCTGCTTATCCCTCTCCCTCCCCCTCTGCTCCTGCCCCCACCCTCACTCACACACGCAAGCACGAACTCTCTCTCTCTCTCAAATAAATAAAATCTTTTTTTTAAAAAAAAGGGAAGATAACTGGAACTCTAGGAAAAACTAACAGCATAACCAAAACTAACACCATAAACTCCAAGAAAAACTAACAGCATAACTAAAACTAACACTATAAAGTCATAACAAAATATTGCAAAATCAAGGCAGACTTGAGTGGAAGTCAGCAGACTCAAAAAAAAAAGGAATAAATTCTGAGTAATGGAGAAAATAACCTAGAAGATACTAGTAATATAACGAATAAAATATGTTTTTTCTTTCATGAAAAATAAAGAAAGGTAAGCAGCAAAGGGGGTGGGGATAAATATACCAGAAAGGTATGATCTAAATATAATGCAGAAGAAAACATGATGTGACTGTGAGCAATTAGTTGAGTATAAAAACAAATCCTTTTGAGCATTCTTCTGTGAGTACTGTAAAAATAAGGTCACTGGAATCACTGAGAAGGAATGTAGTCATAGTCTCAGCTCCAAAGCAAATAATATTTACTCTTTTTTTTAATATTTACTCTGTATAATATACATGACTTACACCTGGAACTCTCCCCAGATATCCACATGGTGTATCCCTTACCTCCTTCAGAACTTTACTCAAATATCACCTTTTAGAGAGACCTTTCTATCTAAATTGCAAAACACATAGGTGTGTGCATGCATATGTACACACACCACATACACACACATACACACTCCGTATAGCTTAATTTTCCCCTAAGCACAACTAGCATACTAAATATTTTACTTCTTCATCTTGTTTATTTTCTGTTCCCCCACTAAAAAGTATGTTCCACTAGGGTGGACTTTTTTTTTTATACTATTGTATGAACTGCTGTTTCCCCAGCACCAAGGACAGGGACTGGCTCATGATAGGTCCCCAGTGGGTATTTGTTGCATTAATAAATGTTGAATCAAGCCATACGCAAGTCGCAGAAGCTATAATTGTGTTTATGTGATAAAAATGAAATGTCATTGTGCTTGGCAATGCAAAAGTAAGGGCACAATTCACAGAAGCTGGGTGGGGGGAGAAAGGCCAAAAATAAGAGGGAAATAGAAGGTTAAGAGTGCTAACATTCGGGGCGCCTGGGTGGCTCAGATGGTTAAGCGTCTGCCTTTGGCTCAGGTCACGATCCCAGGGTCCTGGGATCGAGTCCCTCATCGGGCTCCCTGCTAGGCGGGGAGCCTGCTTCTCCCTCTGCCACTGCCTCTCTCTATCTCTCTCTCTGACTTTCATGAATAAATAAATAAAACAAACAAACAAAAATTTAAAAAAATAAAAAAAAAAGAGTGCTAATATTCGGGGCACCTGGGTGGCTCAGTTGGTTAAGTGGCTGCCTTCGGTTCAGGTCATGATCCCAGGGTCCTGGAATCGAGCCCCACATTGGGTTCCCTGCTCGGCGGAGAGTCTGCTTCTCCCTCCCCCTCTGCCTACCGCTCTGTCTACTTGTGCTCTCTCTCTCTCTCTGTCAAATAAATAAATAAAATCTTTTAAAAAAAAAAAAAGAGTGCTAATATTCTTATTTTACCACATGGATAATCAAGATGCTTGCCAGAGGTGATGAAATAATAAATACATGTTTAAGAAGGTTATTTAAAGTTGCATAGGTATTGGGCACCTGGGTGGCTCAGCTGGTTAAACGACTGCCTTTGGCTCAGGTCATGATCCCAGAGTCCCAGGATCGAGTCCCACATCGGGCTCCCTGTTTGGCAGGGAAGCTTCTCCCTCTGATGCTACCCCCTCTTGTGCTCTCTCTTTCTCAAATAAATAAATAAAAGCTTTGAAAAAGAAAGTTGCATAAGTATCAATTAAAAGAACAAAAAATAGTAATGTAACCGTATTGGCATGAGTGAACCAGAGGAGGCAAGAGACATATAAATTAAATTTTGTCAAACATAACATAAATTCACTAGATCATTCTGAAGTTGAGACATTCAGAAATAAAACTATAAGCATAATACTTACAGTGTGGAGATAATCTCTGAAGACCTTATAGTAGAAATGGTTAAACTGTGAAACTGTGGTTTCAAAAATGAATGACTACATTGTATAAGACTATCATTTCTGTAGATAATAATTATAAACTCTGGACAAAATATTTTTTAAAACTATTTGAAGGCACTAGGAAGTGACCCAAAACAGGCATAAAGAGTAGAGAATTCAACGCTTGAAAGAAGGGAATTGCGCTGGGTAAGATCTTTGTTCTCAATAATTTTCCCAAAGGGTACTCTGTAGTCTGCTTAGGGGAGCGGCTAGTACTGAAACAGAGAGCCGGAATTGGCTTGAAGTGTTAGGGCTTGAAGCAGCCAGAGGAGTGGAAAATTGATGGGAGAAAAGCCAGGGGTTTAAAAAAAAAAAAAAAAAGGATCCAGAGAATAGGGAGTCACCACATTTGTATATAACTCCCCTTAAATCTTTAGCTGGCCCTGAACATGAATGTGCAGGGAAACTCTATGAAGCCTGCTGGAAATCAGCAGCTGGAAGACTGGAAAAACTGAACAGAGATTTCAGCTGTTACCCACTGCAGGCTGGAGAGACAGTTTGGATTTGGAATCCTCCCAAGTCAGGGGAGATTGGTAAACACTTGGGCTTTCCATTAAGCCCACAGAAGGGTCAGGCTTCAGAAGATTATGTCCCAAGACAAAGAATTTATCATAAGACTAAGGTAAAAATTGAAACACACTCACCCTGAAAGTGTCATCCTAAGAAAATAAACAACCTTAAGTTCAAGGTGACTGACCACTAATTAGACTGCTTGACAGAACAAAAAGAAACTCTCTTTAGAGAACTATAATGGAATCCAGAGTTTCTACAATGTATCATAGAAAAAGACCAGTACACAATTTTTAAAAAATTAGACATACAAAGAAACTATAAAATGTGACTAATAGTCATGGAGGAAAAACTCCATTCAATAAAAATAGATCTCAAGATGATCCAGATGTTGGGATTAGTAGAAAAGGACTTTAAAACAACTGTTATGAAATATTCAAAGAATTAAAAGAAGTTTCAGCAGAAAATGGAAACTACAGAAGTTTTAAAACTGAAAAGTACATCTGAAATGAAAAATGTACTGAATAAGCTTAACAATAAATTAGATGTGGCAGAAGAGAGGGTAAGCATTACTTTAAGATGGATCAATAGAAAATTTCTAGTATAAAAAAACAGGGATAAAATTTGAAGGAAAAAAAGTCTCAGTGAACTCAGAGATAATATCAAGTGCTCTAACAATATGTGCAGTTGAAGTCTTAGAAGGGGACGGTGAAGAGCAAAACAATATTAATAAAACAATGGCTAACAATTCCCAAATTTAGTAATCAGGGGTACCTGGGTGGCTCAATCGGTTGAGCATCTGACTCTTGGTTTCAGTTCAGGTTGTGATCTCAGGGTTGTAAGATCAAGCCCTACATCAGGCTCCGCACTCAGCCATGAGTCTGCTTGAGATTCTCTCTCCCTTTCCTTCTGCCCCTGCCCTGGTGCTCTCTCTCTCTCTCCAAAATAAATAAATAAATCTTAAAAACAAAAACAGAAACAAATAATCAAACAAAAACAAAACAAAGGGTCAAGAAGCTCGGCATCACCAAAGAGAATGAACACAATCACACTTAGTTACATCATAATTAAATTTCTAGAAGCTAAAGATAAAAAGAAAATGCTGACATCAGCCAGAGAAGGGAAGAGACACATCATACATGGGGTACAAACATAAGATTTTTCACTGATGTCTCATGAGAAATAATGGAGGTGAGTTGACAATGGAATGACATCTCTAAAGGGTTGAAGAAAAATGCTCTCAACACTGAATTCTATATTCAGTGAAAGTATCCTCCAAAAATGAGATGAAATAAAGATATTTTCAGATAAATGAAAGCTAAAAGTATTTGTCATTAGACTTGTAACACAAGTAATGCTAAAGGGAGTTCTTCAGGCTAAAGAAAAATGATAGAAGATGGAAACTTGAATCTCAGTAAGGAATACAGAACACTAGATGATAAATAACTCTGTAAACATACAAGACTTTTTTCTTCCCATATTTACTTTTAAAACTGTTGAAAGCAAAATAATAGCACTCTAAGGTGGGGCTTATAAGTATGTAGAAATAAAAGATATAACAACAATGGCATAAAGGATGGGGTGGAAGAGTAGATAAACGAAATGATTCCATTTTAAGGTTGTTGAATTTGTGAAGGGTCATGTATGAACTGTGATATGGGAAGTATAAAGTGTGAAATGAGAAGTGCTAGATGTGAAGCATTAAGTGAACAGAGGTACAATATAATTTTAAATAGGATTTGATAAGCTAAGAGTACATAATACTAACCTTAAAAAAACACTAATATATAATTAAAAATAGGAATAACTAAGAAGCCAATAGTGGGAAATAAAATGAAAGCTGAAAAAGTATTCAATTAATCCAAAAGAAGGCAGAATAAAAGGATCCAAGGAATGATGGCCAAAAGAAAAAACAAGACAAATAACAAGATGGTAGACCTAAACTCAACCACTCCAATAATTACATTAAATGTAAATAAAGTATATGTTTCAATTAAATTGCAAAGAATGTAAGACATTAGACAAAAGCAACACTCAACTATATGCTACCTATAAAAGATACACTTTAAATATAAAATAAAGTGTGAGAAAATATATACCATGCTAACAGTAAGCATAAGAAGGCTGCTGTGGCTATTTTAATATCAGAAAAGTAGACCTCAAGACAAAGAGTATTACTAGAGATAGATGGAATATTTCATAGTGATAAAGCAGCAACTCGTCAGGAAGATATAATTATCTTAAATGTGTACACACCTAATAACAGAGCTTTAAAATACATGAAGCAAAATTGACAGACATAAAGGGAGAAATTGACAACTACACAAAAATTAACTTGAAATGGATCATAGACCTAAATTTATAAGATAAACTACAAAACTGCTATAGAAAACAAAAGAGAAAATCTTCATAACCTTGAAGTAGACCATGAGATTGTAATAATAAAGATATATTTGGTTTTCATCCCCATCTCTGACACAGAGCTCCTAAAACCCTTGGAATTTCCTGTGATGACAGTGATAAAGATGCCTCTTTTTGTTGTTGAGGTGATTTGGGAAAGCATGTAAGGATAGGAGCTGGTTGCCAGGAGACCTAAGCATGTGATTAGAGGGTTGGAACTTTCAGTCCCACCCCCTGACTTCAGGGAAAGGAGAGGGGCTAGAGGTTAAGTCAATCACCAATGGCCAATGATTTAATCAATTGTGCCTGTGTAATGAAGCCTCCATAAAGACCCAAAAGGAAGGGGTTCAGAGAGCTTCAGGTTGGAGAATCAGAATACTTCCACATACTACCATGCCAGGCCCAAATTCTAGGAGGACAGAGACTCCTTTGTTTAGGACTTCACCCCATGTATCTCTTCATCTAGCTGTTGATTCATATCCTTTAATACCTTTTGTAATAAACTGGTAATCTATAAGGTAAATGGGTTTCCTGAGTTCTGTGAAATGCTCTAGCAAATTAATCACCCAAGGAGGGGTCATGGGAACCTCCAATCTATAGCTGCTGGGGTCAGTCAGACAAAGGGGTAACCTGGGCTGGAGACTGGCATCTCCAGTGGAGGGCAGTCATGTGGGACTGAGCTCTTAGCCTATGGAATCGGATGCTATCTCTGGGGAGAGAGTGTCAAAATTGAGTTGAACTATAGGACACCCTGCTGGTGTCAAAGCATTGCTCATTGGTGTGGGAAACTGCCTCCCACATTGGGATTAGGGTGCAGAACAAATATAGGCAAAGACTTATTAGAACACAAAAAGCATTAACTATCAAGAAAAAGAAATAAAAAGCATCCAGGCTGAAAAGACAGAAATACAACTATCTTTATTCTCAGACAACATCATCTTGTATATAGAAAATCCTAAAGAATCCACATTAAAAAAAAAAAAAGAGGGAGGGACTACAACCAATGAGTGAGTGCAGCAAGTTGGCAGCATGCAAGATCAACATACAAAAATCAATCATATTTCCATGTGTTAGCAATGAACATCTAAAATGAAATTAAGCAAGCAATTCCATTCAAAACAGTATCAAAAAGAAATAAATACTTAGGAATCTATTTAACAAAAGAAGTATACAACTCATACTCTGAAAACTACAAAACTTTGTTGAAAGAAATTAAAGAAGATCTAAACAAATGGAGAGACATCCCATCTTCATGGATTAGAAAGACTCAATATTGTTGAAATGCCAATTTTCTACCTATTGATCTAAGACTCCTTGCAATCCCTATCAAAATCCCAGCTGGCTTATTTATTTATTTATTTTAGAATAAATTTGGATTTATTCTAAAATTCATTTGGAAGTGCAAAGGGCACAGAAGAGCTCAAACAATGTGGGGGAAGAAGAACAAAGTTGGAGGATTTATACATCTCAACTTCAAAACATTCTACAAAGCTACTGTAATCAAGACAGGGTGGTACCTGTGTAAGGACAGATGTTTAGATCAATGGAAGAGAATTGAGGGTCCAAAAATAAATCTTTACATTAATGGTCAACTGATTTCCCAGAAGGGTACTGAGACCATCCAACGGGGGAAGCAGTCTTTTCAACAAATGTTGCAGGACAACTGGATAGCCACATACAAAAGGTTATATTTGGATATTTACCTCACGCCATGCACAAAATTTAACTCAGAATGGTTCAAGACCTAAATGTAAGACCTAAAACTCTTAGAAGAAAGCATATGAGTAAATCTTAGTAACCTTCGTTAGGCAATGATGTCTTGGTTATGATATTAAAAGCCTAAGAGATCAAAGAAAAAACCTGATAAATGGACTTCATTACTCCCTCTAGTGGATCTAAAATATTACCTTACTTATAGTTATTTATCTTTTTTTTTTTTTTTGGAACACTAGTAAAAGAAATTTCTATAGCAATGACTCTAACCAGTGGTCATGTTAATAGTCACTATGGTGAATTAATTTTGACAAGAGGTATAAGGGGATTTTCTAGGGTGGATACACATGATCTGTATCTTGAGTCTGGTGGTAGCTACACAAGTATATCAATTAATCAACACCAATTTCTTTGAAGACTTTTAACTGTGCATTTCACTGTATGTAAATATTGCCTCAGTAAAAATTTTATTTTATAAGATGATCATCATTCTGATGAGTGATGTGAAAGAAGGAGAAGATGAACCTGGTGGTGTGCTTTTCATTTTAAGCCCTTCGGTACTTCTTAAAATTTGTAAAACGAGGTGTATGGATGACTTTAAATTCTTTAAGTTTTGGGAAAGAAAACACATTCAAATTTGAAGCTTTTTATCATTGCTTCATAGAAGACAGAAGGTGAGAAGAAATCTGCTGCTTGGGAAGGTATCATTTACCTTCCCCCAACCCCCACACCCCCTACCCCTTCCCGCCAGCCAGATCACTGGTCAGGGAGACCCCCAGGTGGGGGGAGGGGTGCGAGCTAGGGCAGGGTCTCAAGTCAAAAGACTTGCTCCTGAAAGCCGCTATAGAAATGAAGTTGTAATCATTTACTCCCTATTGTGATGCTACTGTACCAAACACATAATCTCCAAAAAAAATGAAAGTCAAAATCTCAAAAGCTTCCTTTTTTTAAATGCTAAAACTTATTTGCATATCAAAATTGCCTCAGGGCAGTATGCAGAATTAGAAAATTAAGGAATTACATTTGAAGGGACAGAAAGAAGTAGGACAAATGTGTAGAAGTATAGAGCTACTCCCTCCCCTCTGTCACCGAAAAGCTAGTTTCAAGTTTAAATCAACCACCCAGCAATGTTCATAAATAAAGAGCAAGACTTTAAATATCACAGCTGTTGCATTTTGATGATACTATTAGCACAAATGTATTTGCTAACTCAATGACAAACAAATCTTTTTCATTAAAAAGTACACATCTGTACAGCATTACTCCCTCTAGTGGATCTAAAACAAACAAACAAACAAACATATCTATAGAGGGATTTCCTCTCTTTTGGAACAATAGTAAAAGAAATTTCCATAAGTCACTCTGATCAGTGGTTATTTTTAATGGTCACTACAGTGAATTAATTTTGCTTTCTTATGTAGTATGCTTTTTTCCATTCCCTATCCTCTAAGAAAAAGGTACTTAACATTTATCTGAATAATTAACCCCTCATAAATCAGAAAAGGTTGGGCATTTCAAATATTACTCACAAGGATAAAAATTTGAAAACTACTGAAGGTTGGATTATACTCAACATAAATCATGAATATTCAAAGAATTTTACAGTCACCTGCGAGTAAAGCCCAACTCCAAGAGCCATTTCCACAGCCCACTGCCGGAGCATCACTGCCAAGTGCTCAAAATTGGGTTACCCATCATTTTGTAATAAGAAATAATTCGAATTTCATATCTACCCATTTTGATAAAACCAAATTTCAGATATAATCTAATTAGTCATTAGGCCCTCATATCTCAAACGCTGTTTAGAACTTTCTTGTGAACACTTTGTCATGCCATGACTCCATCTTGCATCTGGGGATGCATACATAACACATAAGTGACAAAATGACATGTTTTCGTTGGCATGACTTCTGTTTCTAGACATCTGAGTTCTGCAACTCAATTAGTCACAGACACCACTGCCAGGGAGCGGGTCCCTTAAAGAGAGCAAAAATAATGACATTCAGTTGAGCTGATCTCTCTAGCCTAACCCAAGTGAAATTTTAATAACCAGACAGCAAACCCTGCGCTTCGATGATCAGGGAGTAGTTTTACTATTGCAAATAACCGAACGGGGTTTCATATATCTTTTCAAAATGAAGAATTTGAAATGGCAACACATCTTAGGAGTGCAGGCTCTTAAAGACATGAGTTTAGGTAAAATATTGATGACAAGGCTTCCTATGCCTAAGAAATAACATTTAATGGCAGGCGAAGAGATACATTTCCCACCAAAATCGAATGCCACCGCCATCAACAGCCCCACAGAGGCTCAGCTACCTAAAATGGAAATGAAAATCTAATGTATGGAAATATTCTCTTAGAAAAACTCCTTAAGGCTTCCCATGTATTAATGTATTAGTTTGCAAACATTAAGATCAAAGCGAAAGCAACAAATACATCCTAAAAAGTTTTTCGTCAGATTTTTATTAACGATATACAAGTAGCAGGACATAAAAAATTAATAGGCTCAAGCCTTGAAATGTCAAACCCAATGATCTCTAGCTATGCTCACCTCCTTTGCTTTTTGTTTCAGTGCTGATGGCTCTGGGTCTTCTTGCCTGGAGCAACTCTACCCGGTTAAAAAAGGAGAAAGAAAAGGTTAACAGATGGTTTAAGAGCCCCTCATCTCTTGCAGTTAAGTCAAAAAATAGCAGAGGAAGGAGAATAGGAGCCAAGGTGTCAAAAACGCGAGGCCTAAATTCATAGACGTGTAATTTCAAGCCTTTAGGCTTACCCAATAAGCTGTTAAATATTCAGTTTTAAATAAAATCTACTGTAGGTTTAAAAAAACCCACCCACTTTACTTATAATATTGCTAACTCTTAAGTTTAAAAATAAGGTTCTATTCTTTTTTAAGTATTTAAGATGTTGTACACTGAGTTCCCCCCACACCTTCTGTGGGATTCCATGCCCCCTAATCTTTTCTTTCCAGGAGGCCAACTCATCTAACAGAGAAGCAGCCACTATAAGGCAAAGAAAGAAATGTGCATGATGCACATTTCCCACTTCCTGGATCCTAAAATATCTTGTGGTGCCAAGCATTCAGTCCCCAAATCCCCTGGACAATGAAGTCAATCCTTAACTGCTAACAGATCTTTACCCGACTATGACAGGAATATGCCAGTAACATGGGGTAAGAGTCTCTCCCCCTCTGATGTTTAGCATGTACTGACATACTTTGGGCCTAAGGAGCTATGTGAAGAAGAAAAAAATTAAAAATATTTGACTTGAAAATACAAGAAATAACAAGTGCTGGTAAGGACGTGGAGAAAAGTGAACCCTTGTGCACTGGTGCTGGGGCCACCATGGAAAACAGTATGGAGGTTCCTCAAAAACTTAAAAATAGAACTGTGATCCAGCAATTCCACTTCTGGGGATTTATCCCAAGAAAATGGAAACACTAACTCGAAAAGATATCTGCACCCCCATGTTCAATGCAGCACTATTTATAATGGCCAAGATATGGAAACAACCTAAATGTCCATCAGTGGATGAACGGATAAAGAAGATGTGGCATACATATACAATGGAATACTATTCAGCCATTGAAAAGGATGAAATCTTGCCATCTGTGACATGTGGATGGACCTTAAAGTCATGCTAAGCGAAATAAGTCACACAGAAAAGCAAATATATGATCTCTGATCTCATTTATATGTGGAATCTAAAAAAAACAAAAAACAAAAACAACAACAACAAAAAGCATAGCTATAGAGAGCAGGTTGTTGGTTGCCAGAGAATGAAGTGAGGGGTGAAGGAACTGAGTCAAGTGGGTCAAAAGGAAAAACTTCTAGTTGTAAAATAAATAAGTCAATATAAAATAAATACAGCATGGCGACTATAGTTAATAATACTATATTGCATATTTGAAAGTTGCCAAAAGAGTAGGTCTTAAAAGTTCTCATCACAAGAAAAAGAAATTCTGTAGCTGTGCATGGTGACAGATGTTAATTAGATTTATCATGGTGACCATTTCACAATAGAGACAAATATCAAATCAATATGTTGTACACCTGAAACTAATATAATGTTGATGTCAGTTATATCTTAGTAAAAAAAAAAAATTTTTTTTTAATCACCAAAGAAATATTTGACTTGATCTTTCAAAAGAAAAAATTTGCCTGGTTCTAATCTATATTTATTAGCAACACATTTTAAACAGACAGAATGAAGAATAACTACGCTAAAGCCGAAACATACCCACTTCGACAAAGAACAATGGCAGAGACCACCATCAGAGGGACCTGAATGTGGACACCGACATCAGTGTGGAGTTCTGATGGGAGGGGAGAAGCTTCACCATTTGCAGAAGAAGAAGCTCCTGGCACCGTAGTAACAAGGGCTCCCCCTCTCCCCAGAGAGGAGCCTCCGGCTGCCCCATAACTGACTACTACCAGTGCGTGCCCCCAGTCCTGCCTACAGTGGCTGGACCCTCCCCACCAAACACACAGCTTCTGATGTAGCAACGCACAGGCTAGCTTTTCCTTCTTTAGACCATCTGTACTAGATTCTCTCCATTAAAACGAGACCTGCCCCACTGGATCCGTCCCCTGTTTCATCACTCCATCCTTCTTGCTATTACCCGGAACCTCCTTGCTTTGCTGCATGAAATGGGTGGGAAGAAGAATAAATTGAAAAGTGGGGAGTAAGGAGGAGAAATAAGAAACGAGGTCATCATCTGAACTTGAGATAGGGCAAGAGTGTTAAAGAGAAAAGAAGACATCAATCAGTGGTCTTGGAGAGTGGCAGCGAGACCCAGGTGGGGAAGTGGATTTGGCTGCTGAGCTGTGCTAAGGACCCGCTTGAAGTTTGTGGTCATATAATTAAAGTAGGGCCAAGTTAGTGTGGTATTGGGGGAGGAGGAGGGACAAGGGATTGGAGAGTTCTAAGAAGAGTATAGTTATGGACCACACACATAGCTCTATTTCTAGTTACCTAAAAAAGGGATTTAAATTAAATGGGCAGAGAGATTGTCTCTAGGAAGTGGAATTATGGATAGCCTTTGCTAACCTCTTTATATTTCTCAGGATTTTCTTAAGATTTTGCAAACAGTATGTATTTCCTTTTATAAACAGATAAAAACAATAAAGCCATCTCAAAAATTAAAAAAAAAATGAAAACTCCAGCAAAATGAGGTTTTGTTAGGAAAGAAAGCAACTAACCCAATTTCCTATAGGAAAAAAACGCTGCCCTAAATTTGGATGCTTCCTTGACTATTAATTTGGATATTTAATGATAACCCTCTCCAACAGGAAAAATACTAATGAATCACTTGGGGAAAATGAAGAAAAGCACACTACTGGAAAAAACACACCCACGAACACATCTGCAAAGCTACTGAAAACATAACAGAATGCCCGTCCACAGAACCTGTGTGGCCTCTTTGGAGATTTCCAGGTGAAAGGGTTGGAGAGCATTTTCCAGCCATCCCTGGAAGGTGGTGTCAAGAGGAAGAATTCCCCACCAGGTCAGTCTATATAATAGGGTAAACAACGAGGGCAACCTGGAAAGGTTGGTGACTCAGAAACCCAGGCAAGGACTGCAGTCTGTTCCCTGTTGTGAGCAGCCTAGTCTGCTCTGTGAAGGCGAGGACAGATGGGCCCCAGAGCCCCTTCCTTTTCACACGGCAGGCTGAGCACAGGGGTCTGATTTGGGAGGGAGTGTGGTGCCTCTGGCTCTCCGGGCCCTGAAGGCCAGCAGGGTGTGGGAGTCCTGCTTGCCCTAGGCAGCCATTCTAGCTGGTGGTTGGTGCTCTCGGAAGGCCCTATCTGTCAGCCATCATTGCTTCATCTGAAAATCAAATCTTCCTCAAAGCGTCTGTGTGGTTGATACTCATCGTCTACAGACTTGATCAAGTATGTCAAGAAGGACTGACCTGTGGGCTTTGGGGTGGGGGGTTGGGGGAGATCCCCGACAAGTGTATACAGATATACCACCCTTGGGTTTATTTTCACTCAATCGCAGCTTTCAGGTCTTGTCAGAAGGTAGCTGACTGAAAGACTCTTCGCCTCCTCCCACTCTAAATTTTAGGGATGATAAATTACCATGAAATTAATTTAGCTTTACTATTCCACTTTGACTGTGAGGCCTGAGCCAAGGACATTTTTCTGTTAAAGTCTTTGTAGAGGTAATATTTTGTATGCCTGAACATCTGTGTATAACACTGATATTGGGAAAATCTATTAATATTTTGTAAAATGACATGTCTGGTATAGCATTTGGCTTTTTCTGGGGGAAAAGAACAGAATCCTACAAAACAGTAGAAATCCTACTCAGCGGACGGCACAGGCATGACAGGTAATGCTCATCCCAATGGGTTGAGGTCTTCATGAATGGGAAGCTATTGTTTGAAAAGATAACGTCTGATATAACTGGAAATTGGAGGGGGTGGGTGTTAAGACCCTCCATAAAAAAAACACGCTTCCAAGTACTTTGCTTTTTACTAGGAAAAAAAAAAAAATTGACTCCTAAAGCCACTCAAGCTGGCATGAAGACCGTAAACCAAGGTTTCTCGCTGGGATTGTGCGATAATCAGGTTCAGCACATTCCAGAATGGTGTTTGTTTCAGACACTTGGCAACTGTACAAGGTTGGTAAAAGTGAGGAGGAATTCTGCTTTGCCTGACCTCGTTTAGGAACAGGAATATACATCCCTTTAGAGTTTGAAACCCTGAGTGTTCACGCTTTAATCTTTCAAACTCCTACCTTCCCAGGGCACCCTCGGCTTTCATCAGAGCTTTTCTCATAGTCATGCTTCTTTATAGTTTTATAATTTTTTAAAGGTAATACTAGGAGAGTTTAAGGCATCGGTATCCATTTCTCATTAAAGTGTCAAAATTCCTGATGCCATGCTCTTTTCACCACCATGCCAACAATTTCCATTTTAAGCCCATTTCCCCCATTCCGATGACATTAGAACTTCACCCATGGCACTACTGCCTTATAACTTTCATTTTTAATTAAAGAAGTTAAATTGGCAACAGAAAACACTTCGCTTTCACATTAGCTTTGTTAATAAAAAGTGAGACTTAAAAGCAGAGTACCCGTGGATAAAAATCTAGTTCCAAGCCCCAGTTTCTCCTTTATCTCAGGAAGTCGGTAAGTTAAAATAAAAGAAACAAGGGAAGATAAAAATAATTTCAAACTAACTATTTTGGCTAATTACTAGTCTAGAAACTAGAACAGCTATTTCTATTTAGCAAAAATTTCAGTTCTACAGATACTCTGTATAATGGTTAAATGATTAGTAAAGAAAGGTAGCAAAAATCCCAAAGAAAATGGAAGAAAAAGAGTTATTCTCAAAACAAACAAAAAACATGGTAGATGTTCATGCATAAGAAGGAAAACCTGCAATTATCAAATCTAACTAAAGAACTAAAGTTAAGGTATGAAAGCAATATACAGCTGTAAAGTGTTTTTATCATGGTATGAGCAAATCAAAATACTTTTATTTAGCTAACATAAAGAGAGGGGGAAATCTGGATGTCTTCTTTATCAGTTATCAGAGAGATATACATGTATATCTTCTAAAATTGGAGAAAAGCTCTATTTCAAACGAACAAGTTGAAAAAACAAAACACCAGATTTCCAATCAATTCTCTTAAAATTCATTCTTCTAATTGTACCCCACTACCAACCAACCAACAACAAAAAAAAAAAACCCAAAAGCTTAAAATGGAACTAAGAAGGCAACAATCATACTAACCAAGAAAAGCAAGAAAAAATAGTCAAAGTTTGCACAAGGCACAATTTTATTAGAAAGGAGAAAGAGAACTGACCATCTCCTCTCTCTCTTAAGATCATACTAAAATTGGGGCGCCTGGGTGGCTCAGTCATTAAGCGTCTGCCTTCGGCTCAGGTCATGATCCCAGGGTCCTGGGATCGAGCCCCGCATCGGGCTCCTTGCTCTGCGGGGAAGCCTGCTTCTCCCTCTCCCACTCCCCCTGCTTGTGTTCCCTCTCTCGCTATGTCTCTCTCTGTCAAAAAAAAAAAAAAAAAAAGATCATACTAAAATTGTAAAAAAAAATGTAAAACAAAAGTGTAAGTTCATGAAGAAAAAGAGAACTGAAAAGAAGCACCTGTAGATGAATGTGTCAACTGTCAACAGATGTTTAAAAGACAAAGCAAATGAAGGAATTCTGGTTCCAGTAAGATAGAAAAGTATATTCCACCCTGTCTCTCCCACTGAATGCTGCTATAAAATGTAGACAGAATGCATGAATCATCTATGAGGACTCTGAGAAAGAAGTGATAGATTGGGGAAAAAAGAACATGGTTTGAAGTACCATCAAACAACTTTTTTTCCTTCCAGTAGCCCCCAATCTAGTCACAGCACAGCTGGAAACTGGAATGGTCATTGGTGCAGAGAATGCTCTAGGACATGCCCCCCTTGCTCTAGTTTGAGGAATAGGAAAGGGGTCTGCTAACAATCAGACTCAGAAATAGAGCCTCTGTTTTTTTGTTTTCCATTTCCTTCTGCCTCAGCCCAGTGCATGGCAGAGCTGGATAAATAAAGCTTTAGTTTTCTGACCCCAGAGGATTGAAAAAGAGATACCCGGGAAAAAAGAAATTATCTGAGAGTTTGTGAAGAGGCAGAAGCTGGAAAAAGCAACCCCATAAAGTTATTCATGAACTCCTGGACAAATCTCCTGAGAGATGCATGCCCACATCTAACCCTAAACTGTCTATGGTAGACTGTGTGAAAGGAACAGCAGGATAAGCCACAGCCCAAGTCCCAGACTGTTGGTGGTAGTGCCTACCTGGGACAGATCCAATAGCACTGCTACGGCTTTTCAAATGGAATTGACATTGGAACCATAACCCATAGATCTGACTGGAACTTGCAGCCTAAATCCAACCAGGTAAATGAGGTTTTCTTTTTTCTTTTTTTTTTTTTTTTAAGATTTTATTTATTTATTTGAGAGAGAATGAGAGAGAGAGAACACCTGAGAGGGGATAGGGTCAGAGGACGAAGCAGACTCCCTGCCGAGCAGGAAGCCCGATGCAGGACTCGATCCAGGGACTCCAGGATCATGACCTGAGCCGAAGGCAGTCGCTTAACCAACTGAGCCACCCAGGCGCCCGGTAAATGAGGTTTAATACATAAGATAACTATAACATGAAAGGGGGAAGGATAATAAGACCTATAAGGTAGTAAGTTTCTATATTCTTCCTGAAGTATTAAAATATTGATTCTAAACAGACTGAAAAAATAAGTAATTTTTATTGTGATCCTTAGAGCAATGGAACATAAGAGATATCACCAAGAACAAAAGAGATCAACTAAAATGAACTACTAAAAAACATTTAGGATGCCTGGGTGGCTCAGTCGCTTAAGCATCTGCCTTCGGCTCCGGTCATGATCCCAGGGTCCTGGGATCGAGACCCATATGAGCCCCACGTTGGGCTCCTTGCTCAGCAGGGAGCCTTGCTTCTCCCTCTGCCTGCCACTCCCCCTGCTTGTGCTCGCTCACTCTCTCTCTCTCTGACAAATAAATAAATAAAATATTTTTAAAAAATAAAAAAATATTTAAACATTACATGAATATTCATAGCAACTTTATTTATAATAGTCAAAATTTGAATCAACCTAGATGTTCTTCAACAGGTGAATGGTTAAACAAACTGTGGTACCTACATACTATAAAGTATTACTCAGCAATAGCAAGGAACAAACTATTAATACAGGTAACAACTTGGATGGAATCTCCAGAAAATTATGCTGAGTGAAAAAAAGCCAACCCCAAAGGCTATATATTCTATGATTCCAATTATATAACATTTTTGAAATAACAAAATTTTAGAAAGGGAGGAAAGATTAGTGACTGCTAAGGGTCAGGGCAGGGTAGCTGGAGGAAGGTAAATGTGCTTATAAAGGGAAACACAAGTGATCCTTGGACTCCTTGTGTTGTTGGAACTGTGCAGTATGTTGACTGGGGTGGTAGATACACAAATATATGCAGGTGATTAAATTGTATAGAAGTTAATACACATGTATACACAAATGAGTACAAGTAAAACCGGGGACATCTGAATAAGCTAGTGGGCTGTATTAATGTCAATATCTCGATTTTATTATACCAGTTTTGCAAATATTACCATCGGGGGAAATTAAGCAAACTGTACAAAAGATCTCTTTGTATTATTTCTTACAACTGCATGTAGGACTACAGTTAGTTTGATAAAATTTTCACTTAAAAGTGAAAGGAGGAAAGGGTAAGCAAAGGAAATAAAAACACAAGGAACAAATAGAAAACAATAAAATGATAGGTCCATCAAAATATATCAATAATTATATTAAATGTAAACAATCTAGAGGCACCTGGGTGGCACAGTCGGTTAAGCGTCCAACTCTTGGTTTTGGCTCAGGTCATGATCTCAGAATCATGAGATCGAGCCCTAGGCAGGCTCCATACTCAGTGAAGAGTCTGCTTGAGATTCCCTCTCCCTCTCCTGCCCTTCCCACTCATGCTCTCTCTAATAAATAAATAAATCTTTTTAAAAAAATAAATAAATGTAAACAATCTAAATATACCAATTAAAAGATATTGCAGAATGGACAAAAGTGATCAAACAAGATGACATTTACAAGAAACTCACTTCAAATATAATACTATTGGTAGGTTAGAAGTAAAAGGATGGAAAAAAATATAGCATGATAACAATAACCAAAAGGCTGGAATAGCTATATATATTTTAGACCAAAAAATTGTCTGAGATAAAAAGAGACATTGCATAATGATTAAAGGATCAACTTACCAAGAAAACATAACAATTCCAAATGTGTATGCATCTAAGAACAGAGCGTCAAAACATATGAAATAAAAACTAGTAAGATTGAAAGGGAAAATAGACAAATCTACAGTTATAGTTAGAAATCATATAATACAAATTTAAAAGCATTTAAATCATACAGACTATATCCTGACTGTAACTGAATTAAAATAGAAATCAATTATGGAAAGAGAACAGGAAAATCACCCTAAAAGAGCTTAGAAATTAAACAACATGCTTATAAGTAATCCCTGGATCAAAGGGAAAATCACAAAGGAAATTGAAAACATTCTGAACTGGAAGAAAATGAAAATAAGTATTTCAAAATTTGTGGAGTACAACTAAAGCAGTGCTTAGAGGAAAGTTTATAGCATTAAATGCTTATATTAGAAAAGAAGGCCTTAAAACCAATAATCTGATCTTTTCTTTAAGAAATTAGAAAGGGGGGCGCCTGGGTGGCTCAGTCTGTTAAGCCTTCAGCTCAGGTCATGATCCCAGTGCCCTGGGATCAAGTCCCACATCAGGCTCTCTGCTCAACAGGGAGCCTGCTTCTTCCTCTCCCTCTGTCTACTGCTCTGCCTGCTTATATTCTCTCTGTGTCAAATAAATAAATAAAATCTTAAAAAAAAATTTTTTTTTAAGAAAGTGGTGCCTGGATGTCTCAGTCGGTTAAGTGTCTGACTCTTGATCTAGGCTCAGGTCTTGATCTCACAGTTGTGAGTTTGAGCCCAGAGTTGGGCTCCACACTGGGAGTGGAGGAAGGAAGGAAGGAAGGAGAGCAAGGAAAGGAAAGGAAAGGAAAGGAAAGGAAAGGAAAGGAAAGGAAAGGAAAGGAAAGGAAAGGGAAGGGAAGGGAAGGGAAGGGAAGGGAAGGGAAGGGAAGGGAAGGGAAGGGAAGGACGAACGAACTTAGAAAAAGTAGAGTAAAATAAATGCAAATCAAACAGCAGGAAGGAAGTAATAAAATTAGAGCAGAAATCAATGAAGTTGAAAAGGAAAGAGAGAAAATTAATGAAGTCAAAACTGATTCTTTGAAGTAATAAAACTAATAAACCTCTAGCAAGACATGCCAAGAAATAAGAAAGAAGATACAAATTACTAATATTGGGAATGAAACAGAGGATATTACTACAGACCCCACAGACATTAAAATGACAGTATGGGAATACTATGAACAACTCTACACACAGAAATGCAACAACTTAGATAAAATGGGCCAATTTTTGAAAACCACAAATTAAACTCACTCAAGATGAAATAGATATTCTGAATGTCATATAACTATTAAAGAAATTGAATGCATAGTTTTAAAAATCCTCTAGGAAAATAAAATCTCCAGGATCAGATGGTTTCACTGGTGAATTCTAACATTCAAAGAGGAAATACCAATTCTACCCACTCTTTTCCAGAATATGGAAGAAGAAGGACTACTCATTTTATGAGACCAGCATTACCCTAATACCAAAATCTGATAAAAGCAACATAAGAAAAGAAAACTACAGTTCAATATCCCTTATGAACATACATATAAAAATCCTCAATAAAATATTAGCAAATGAAATACAATATATAGAATATATAAATGTATAAAATATATTAAAAGATTAATAACACCACAATCAAGTTGGTTTATCCTGGGCATCATGGCTGGTTCAATATTGGAAAATCAATGTAATCCATCATATCAAGCACCTAACAAATAAAAACCAAACATTCATATCAACTGGTATAGAAAAAGCATTTGACAAAATTCAACATTCATTTATTTTAAAAACTCTCAGCAAATTAGGATCAGAAGAGAACATCTAAAGCTTGATAAAAAGGCATCAACCAAAAAAAGATTTGTTTAAGATTGATTGATTGATTTTAGAGAGGGGTGGGGAGGTGCAACGGTGGGAGAGAGGGAGAGAGAGAATTCCAAGCAGACTCCCAGCTGAATGTGGAGCCCAAGGCAGGGCTCAATCTCACCACCCTGAGATCATGACCTGAGATGAAACCAAGAGTCAGATGCTTAAGCAACTGAGTCACCCAGATGCCCCCCCAAAAATTTTTTAAGCAGCCATCATACTTAATTGTGAAAAAAATGAATGTTTTCTCCAAACATTGGAAAAAAAGAAAGGATGTCCTTTCCTACCACTGGTAGTCAACATTATAAAGAAGGTTCTAGCCAGGGCCATTAGATAGAAAATGAAATAAGAGGCATTCAGTTTGGAAAAGAAGGCAAACTATCTCTATTTGTAAATGACATGATTTTATATATATATATATATATATATATATATATATATATATAAAATCCTAAGTAATCCACCAGAAAACTATTAGAACTAGTAATAGTTCAACAATGTTGCAAGATACCGGATCAATATACAAATTCAATTGTATATTGTACAGTATATGTACAATATACTATATTCTAGCAATGGGCAATCCCCTAATGAAATTAAGAAAATAATTCTATTCATAATACCATCAAAAAAGAATAAAATACTTAGGAAGAAATTCAATACACAACGTGTAAAACTTATACTCTGAAAACTACAAAGCATAGTTGAAAGAAATTTTTTAAAAGTTAAATAAATGAAAAGACATCCCATGCTCATGGACTGAAAGATAATATTTAAGTCCTACCTATTAATACATTAATACATTTATATGTAATATGGTAAGATGGCAACACTTCCCAAATTGGTCTACATTTTACAGCAATCCCCAACAAAACTCCAGCTGAATTCTTTGCAGATGTTGATGTTAATCCTAAAATTCAGGTGGAAATTCAAGGGACCCAAAATAGCGAAAACAATCTTGAAAAAGAAAAACAAAGTTGGAGGATTCTGACCTCAACACTCAACTGCAAAAGAATGGTAGTCAAGACAATGTGGTACTGGGATGCCTGGGTGGCTCAGTCATTAAGCGTCTGCCTTTGGCTGAGGTCATGATCCCAGGGTCCTGGGATCGAGCCCCGCATTGGGCTCCCTGCTCGGTGGGAAGCCTGCTTCCCCCTCTCCCACTCCCCCTACTTGTGTTCCCTCTCTTGCTGTTTCTCTCTGTGTGAAATAAATAAATAAAATCTTTAAAAAAAAAAAAAAAAGACAATGTGGTACTGACACAAGGACAGATGTAACAAATCAATAGAATAAAATTGAAAATCCATAAATAAACTCTCCCATTTACAGTCAATTTATTTTCAACAAGGGTGCTGAGACAATTCAATATGGAAAGAATAGACCTTTCAACAAATTGTACTGAGACAACAGGATGGCCACATGGAAAAAACGAAGTTGGACCCCTACCTCACATCATACACAAATATTAATTCAAAATAGATCAAAGATGTAAATTTAAGAGCTAAAACTATAAAAACATAGGTGCAAATCTTCATTACCTCAGGTCAGGCAATATTTTCTTAGGTATGACACCAAAAGTATAAGCAATGAAAGAAAAAGTTAACTGACCATCAAAATTAAAAGCTCATGTGCTGCAAAGGACACCATATTAAGAAAATGAAAAGACAACCCAAGAATGGGAGAAAATATTTGCAAATCATATATCTCATAAGGGACTCATATCTAGGATATATAAAGAACCCTTACAACTCTTACAACAACAAGAACAAACAACAAATAACCCAGTTTAAAAATAGGGAAAGGATCTGAATGATTTAGCCACTCTGGAAAACAGTTTTTCAGTTTTTATAAAGTTAAACATACCCTTAACAATGTGACCCAGCTATCCCACTCCTTTGTATTTAATCTAGAGAAATAAAAGCATGTATTCAGATGAAACCCTGCATATAAATGTTTGGAGCAGTTCTATTCATAATTGTCAAAAACAGGAAACAGCCCAAATGTCTTTCAACAGATACACAGTTAAACTGGTACATCCATATAATGGAATACTACTCAACAATAAAAAGAGACAGACCATTGTTACATACAACTTGATGAATCTCAAAGGAATTATGTAGAATGAAAGAAGCCAGTCTCAAAAGGTTATTCTGTATGATTCTATTTATATGACATTGTCAAAAAGAGAAAAAGGATGGAGAGAGGTTCTGACTACACATGGATAGCATGATAGGAATCTACAGATATGTTAAAATTTATAGAACTCTACAACCCCCAAAAAAGTCTATTTTACTGTATGTTCATTAAAAAAATTTTAAACAGATATAGGAACTGAAACTGACCTAAAAGACAGGAGAGAAATACAACCCAAAGTTCCTGCCGAGGGACACATAGGTAAAAAGTGAGCTAATCCCATAGAACCCCAGAGAAACTCAGGATGTTATAGAAGGCAGTAGCCAAGAGAGAGGCTAAAAGTAGGGTGAAAGTCTTTTATGAAGGGATTGATATTCTAGACCCCCTACTCCTTTTCATCAGTATGTTTTATATGTCTCATATTTCAGGAGAATTTTTAAGGAACAATTAGAGAATTAAAGAGAGCTCTTGGATAATTCAAATATGATTAAAATTAAAAATTCAATCTATAGACTGAAAGTTTAAATCAAAGGTTTCCATAATATGAGAAATAAAAGGAGAAAAAATAGTAGAGGAATTTTAAAAAATATATCAATCTAAATTTAGAAACTATCACAGACAATGCAAGAAAAATTTCCAAAACTAAAGACAATGAGTTGGCAAGTTTTAAAACGGCCCCGAGAGACCAGCACAATAAATGAAATGATACTTGCTCCAAGACAAAGCCCTTCTGAAATTTCAGAAATCTAAAGATCAAATGAAAATTCTAAGAAAAATGGGTCACTTTCACAGAAAGTGGAGTCTAAATGGCATCGGACTTCTTACTAGCACCAGCAGCTTCCATTATCACTGTTGAGAAGTCTGTTGTCAGTCTAAATACTGTTGTTCCATGTTATCTGTCTTTCATCTTTGGCTACTTTTAAGATCTTAAAGATCTCTTTATATTTGATCACGTGCTGTCTCACCATGATGGATCTCAAGAATAGGGCTTTTTTTTTTTTTAATTTATCCCATTTGGTATTTATTATGATTCCTGAATGTGAAATTTAATGTTTTAGTTCTAGAAATGAGTTCTAGAAAATGTTCTTCATTCTATCTATTCTCTTTTTATGTACATATTATTCCATTGAAGCACATCTTAGACGGTCTTACCCTATCCTTTATGTCTTTTCACCTTTCTTCATCTTGTCTACCTAATTTCTCTGTACTGTTTCTCTGTTCACCAGTTCTCTATTCAGAGTTTTCTAATCTGTTCAACTCAGTTTTTTATTCTACTGATTATATTTTTTCATTTTTAAAAGTCCTATTTGAATTTTATTCAAATCTGCCTGATCTTTTCCCATGCTTATGATTTTGTTACCTTCTTTTAGTTCTTTAAACATGAAAGCATATTTATTTCATATTGTATATCTTATAATTTATAGTATCTGAAGTCTTTGGGGACCTAATTTCTACTCTGTTGTTTCTGTTAACACTTATTCATGACAAGTTCCTTATTCATGGTTGCTTATGTTTTTCCTGATTTTTCAATATCAGCTTGTGTTCATCAGGACTTTTCCATGGTAATTCAATGAAGCCTATGTTGGAGGTATATTCCTGCAGAGAAGACCTCTGTTTTCTCCTTCCAGGCACCTGAAGACACTCCCAACCCAGGACCAATTTACATTAATTTTTTCGCTTGGGGGTTCTGGACTATGCAAGTGCTGTACGTTAAACCTTATGAGTGCTGACCTGAGATTATAAATTATCAGGGGAGGTTTCATTTTCTGGCTCCATCCAAGAGCCCAGGCTGAGAAAAGTATGTCTCCTTGTCAGATCATCTCTTTAATTGTACAGATATTTTTCTAGATCACTCCCCCCATGACCACATAGAAGTATAGTCCTGTGGAGTTTATCGTTTTATGTGGTATCTCCATTCAAACACTTCATCATCCATAGGCCAAGGCCTTTGCATGTATATAACAGGTAGACCCCAAATCTCTAGGGGACTAGAAATTATCAAACAACCTTAGATGGCCAGTTCATAGTAAAAGGATCCCAGGATATCTAGTCTGTCATATTGCTGAAAATGAAAGTAATCAGCCCTTCTTTTCACTTTCTCTAGCTTTCAAGAGCAGGAGTGCTGAGTGAGTCTGAGTGGGACAAAATCATCTTCTTATACAGGAAAGTACAATTTGACATTGGGGTTGAGAAAGGTGATTTGAGCCTCAATCTTTATCTAATTAAACTACAGTTTCTTGTAGCCAAGAAACATCTGAAGTTCAACAATTCTTACCATTTCATTTTGTTGTATTTTTCACATTATATTCAAGCAAAATTAAATGTATGGACTTTAATTTTTAAATAGCATGCACAATATGACCCAAGTTAAGGAATATATCTCTCTCTTTCTACTCCTGTATTTAGCATTTGCATACAATGTGGAATTAAAGGATCTTCACTGAATATTATTAAAAGTAATTTTAATAATGGTGATAGGGTGATAATGTGGAATTAAAGGATCTTCACTGAATATTATTAAAAGTAATTTCTGGGTGAAATTGACTTTCTACTTTTTTGGTACTTTTCTATATTCTTTGAGTTCTCAATAATGAGTATGTATCTTTATTTAAAAACAAATGAAGTTATTGATCTTTTTAAAAAGTCTCCTGATATACAGATGGCCATCAGGTACAAAGACGCTCAACATCACTAATCATCGGAGAAATGCAAATCAAAACCACAGTGAGATATCACCTCACACCTAATTAGAATGGTTATTATCAAAAAGCCAAGAAAAAACAAGTATTGGCAAAAATGTGGAGAAAAGGGAACCCTTATACACTGTTGATGGAAGGTAAACTGGTGCAGCCACTACGGAAAACAGTATGGAGGTTCCTCAAAAAATTTAAAAAACAACTATATGATCCAGCAATTTCATTTCCGGGTACTTATCCAAAGAAAATTAAAACACTAATTCAGAAAGATATCTGTAACCCCCCCATGTTCATTGCAGCGTTATTTACAATAGCCAAGATATGAAAACAACTTAAATGTCCATCAATGGATGAAAGGATAAAGATATTGTGTGTACATACATACACACACACACACACACACACATACACACACTATGGAATACTATGTAGCCATAAGAAGGAATGAAATCTTGCCATTTGTAACTACATGGATGGACCTTGAGGGCATTATGCTAAGTAAAATAAGTCAGATAGAGAAAGGCAAATATCAGATGATCTCACTTATAGGTGGAATCTAAAACAAACAAACAAAAAACAAGATACACAGAAAACAGATTGATGGTGGCAGAGGTAGGGGTGAAGGATGGGTGAAATGCGTGAAGGGGGTCAAAAGAAACAAAACTCCAGTTATGAAATAAACAAATCATGAGAAAGTATTTTACAGCATGGTGACTAAAGTTAATAATACTATACTGCATCTTTGCAAATTGCTAAGGGAATAGGTCTTAAAAGTCCTCATCACAAGAAAAAACATTTCTAACTATGTCTGCAGACAGATGCCAACTAGATTCATATACAAATATTTGATCACTATGTTGCACATCTGACACTAATATAGTGTTATATGTCAATTACACCTGCAACAAAGTAAAAAAATTTAGAAGTCTCCAATTAAAATGATCATTTGAACATATGCATCTACTTTCCTCTGAAAACCTTACTAAAATTACAGTAAAGTTATTTTCTAAAAAAAAAAAAAAAGAAGACATAAACCGTCAAGAAGAGGAAGAAGACGAGAACTAACAGTAACAACAAACTCTGGGGAGTTGGGGAGCAGGCGGATGAATGACTCATCAGACACAAGAATGCCAAACCCTGAACTGAGAACTAACTTCGTCTATGCCACACTGCCTTCAACATCCTTCTATCTGGGCAAAGCCCATCCACTCTCCAAGGGCCTGCTCCCTTCGGACATTATCAATATTTCAACCCATCCTCTGTTCCCTCTAAAATCCTGCCTTTGTGATCCAGATAATAATAATAATAATTAATAATAATTAATAATAATAATAATAATAAATAGCAACAACAACCCACCACATATGGCGCACATACAAAGTGGCATTTCGTGGTTCTCAAATTGTTTCTTATTGTTCAGTATTAGTTCCCCATTTCTTAACCCCTCTAAATTTCTTTAGAGGCAAATTTCTATTTTATCCAGCTCTAAAATTTTTTCACAGCACCAGACTCCAAACAGGTAGTCAATGAGTATTTAAACTGGATCAATTCATAGACTACACACCTACCAATGTTCATCAGTGCCAATGAGCCAATGTCCAGTTGGCCATCCAAAATAAAGGGAACATGCCTCTGTTGCCCTTTTAGGTCTTTCACCCCCAAATCTACCAGGTGTCCTGAAGGGCAGCAGGTGGACTATCAAAGACCCATCTACCCATCCACTGCAGGATGACCTGCCTAGTTTAGCACTTAGCAATCCGACTTCTAAATAGCAATAAACCCCATGCTGAGTAGGCAACAGATGAAAAAAAAAAGATGCCTTTTATGGCACTTCATTATAATGGCTTTATTGCCAAAAGCCATATTAGCAGAAGATGGAAGATTCAATTTATAGAATCTCTTGAATGTCTGTCTGTTCAACAACAGCCTGTTTATGCCCAAGAAGAGATTGGCGCCTGTGGAAAGTGTATTTGAAGGACAACCCACAACGCTACTCGCTCTGCCAAGCGAAAGAATTCACATTCTTTTCTTTTTCAAGCCAAAAGGGGGCAAAACTAACCAAATGAAGTAGTTCATCTTCCTCTAAACTTCAGAGTCAAATTGGGACGTTGAGAATTAGGGCCACCCCACTCACTATGACGATCTAAAAGTCACTTAAGACAATTCAGAGAAATGCCAGAAAAACTTCCTTCTTTTTGCGACAACAAAAGCAGATGGAAAACTGCTAAAATGGCTCAAGTATGTGGCACTTTTATAACATTTATGTGGCTCTTGAAAAAAAAAAATCAGCTTTAATTGACTTTTTGCTTCCCATGTCCTAGTTCTGTCAAAACCTCTTCTGGTTTTTTAGGGATTTAAATCAGAGAACACACCACTCTGAATATCCCTTTAATTACTACAATTCAGAAACGATGTACTCCTTCTCAGGTCCCTGCCAAAAAGGCAAGGGAGGAAGACAGCAGAAGGAAAAATTATAAATAAAAACTATTTCTAAGATGGCACTGAAAAGCAAGGAAACAAACAAGAATTACACTGGCAATAAATTTCACAGGTGGCCTGGCCGAGCCTCCAGCCCCCCTTTGTGACCTGGAGAATTCCATTAAACCTCTTCGTTTCATATCCTCTCCATATGAAGAACAAGGAAGCTAATTTACTTCTACCTCAAATACCAAATATCGGAACTAAAGGAGGCCTTGATACAGATCTTATTTACCTGCCTTGGTTTATACATGAGGTCTCTTGAAAGACATGTTGTGAAATTAAATGCAATGGGACAGTTCTCTAATTCATATAGGTGTAAGTAATGGGTTTCAAAACAAACAAAGAAACAAGAACTCTTTCATCTTCTTTATGGACAAATTTGACCTTGGGTTAACATTCTAGTTCTGTCCCCCTGGAAACCAGACCAAGATGGAACGTCAGTTTGTCCCGAGGCTGTCACCAGGTGGGGGAAGGAAGGTAAAGAGAGGAGGTCCCCGGAATGAGTAAATAGTGGGTCTAAATGTCTAGACCTAAGAAAATCCCCAAGACAGGGGCTTTATAGAACAAAATCACCATACAAATTTTTTAAGTATGGGTATATTTCATATGATTTCAGTCATATGTGGGATTTAAGAAATAAAACAAATGAGCAAAGGAGGAAAAAAGAGAGAGAGAGGCAAACCAAGAAACAGACTCTTAACTATAGAGAACAAACTGATGGTTACGGGGTGGTGGGGGTGTGGAGAATGGGTGAACCAAGTGATGTGGATTAAGGAGTGTATTATCATGAGCACCAGGTGATGTATGGGAATCACTATATTATACGTCTGAAAATTAGATAATACTATATGTTGACTAACTGGAATTAAAATAAAAAGTTGAAAAAATAAAGTATGGGTATACTTTAGTTACTTCCTTATTTTTTTTCTTTTTTAATCTTTTTATTATAAAATAAGTATATTTAAAAAAAAACCAAAACACCTTATAACCACCACCAAGGTCAAAACATAGAAATTTACCAGCGACCCCAGAAATCCTTCCCTGTGCTTTGTCCCAGTGTCAACCCCCTCCAACTCCCCTAGAGGATTCAACATCCTGGCTCTTTGTAGTAATCACCTTCTGCCGCCATTTTTTTTTTTTTTTTTTTTTTTGGTGATGTTCTCCACTGAGTGTGCACCTTGTCTTGTCCTTTTAAAAAAGGTAGTATGTCTTTTAAGTCTCTCTTGACTTTACAGGTCCTTCTCCGTCCCTTTCTTTTCATGACAATGTATCTTTGAAAAACCAGGGGCATTTGACCTGTAGAGGCCTCACAGTCTAGCTTTGCTGATACTCTTGGTGTAATGCAACATTTTCCTCTGAATTTCTTGCACATTGGCAGCTGTATCTAGACTCAGGTTCCATCCCTTTGGTAATATCATAAGTGACATTGGGGTCTTTCACTAGGAGACACAAAGTCTAACGATCTCTCTTTTTGTGATGTGAGCAGTTGTCAATGCAGAATGCCTAAATCCATTAGAATGGTGATATTCCAATCCTGTCATTTAAAAAAAAAAAATTTTAAAGATTTATTTATTTATGAGAGAGAGAACATGCAAGTGGGGGGATGGGGGGAGGGAGAAAATCTCCAAGAAGACTCCCCACTGAGCACGGAGCCTAATGCAGGGCTCCATCCCATGATGCATGAGATCATGACCTGAGCCAAAACCAAGTCAGAGGCTCAACTGAGTGAGCCACCCAGGCGCCCCCTGTCATTTCTTTTTTATTTATTAGTTGGAATATTCCTATAAACAGATGCACCCCCTCTTCTACACTTCGGCTGCCACTGGCCCAGTCACCTAAAAAAGGCGGGATAAATGCTTGAATCTTTCCTTTTATTTATCAATTTCAAGATAATGAATTGGATCCCTATCAGCCTCTGAAGGTGACCAATTGGATTTTTATTCTAAAAATCATTATACACTCATGGATTCAAACCTATTTTGAAACATTTTGATCAATTAAAAATATTTCCGTTATTATAGCTCAAATGGTTTCCAATTTGGCTGATAAAAGCCTTTGCGGGGCGCCTGGCTGGCTCAGTCAGTTAAGCATCTGCCTTCGACTCAGGTCATGATCCCAGAGTCCTGGGATCGAGCCTTGCCGCCGGGCTCCCTGCTCAGCGGGGAGTCTGCTTCTCTCCTGCTCGTGCTCTCTCTCACTCTCTCTCAAATAAATAAATAATTTTTTTAATAAAATTTTTTAAAAAGGTCTTTGCAAATTAGCCCAAGTCCTTTTGACATCACCTGATAGTCTCTGCTAGCTTCCTTACTACTTGGTACGATAAGATGTTCCAGTTCATCTTATACACTTCCTGCCCCAGATCTGGAATCAGCCATTTTTCCAAGAGCCCTGGTTTCTTTTACTGAGAAACAATATTGCAAGGCTACCATCTGGGCACTGGGGATACCCACTGCTAGGCCTTTTCATTAGTCCGAACCAGAAATAGACACACAACGTACATGTACACACACAAACACACACACACACATACATATATAATATTTTTAAAAAACAAAACAGCTTATGAATTCATACTGGAACTCCTCATTTAAACTCAAGACTAGTATTTTTTAACATCAGTTCTTCTGTTTCCATCTATGTCTCCTTTCTTCTATACTGGGAATACTGGTTCTCTAAAACACAAGAGATGATATCATTAGATTGTCTCGAAATTATTCATTTACTTCATCCCATGTTATACACATAATAGTCTTAGATTAACAATAAATATTACCAACAACAATCTAATTACTGAGAACGGTTAAAAAAAACTTGCACAAAAAGTTTTATCAAAACTGGTTTTAGGGTGGGGGATGGGCTAAACGGGTGATGGGGATGAAGGGGGGAACTTGTGATGAGCATTGGGTGTTGCATGTGAGTGATGAATCACTGAATTCTGCTCCTGAAACTAATGTTGCACTATATGTTGGCTAACTAGAGTTTGAATAAAAAACTGAAACAAACAAACAAAAACCTAGTTTTATTAAAAACCCAGTGTGTCTGTTGGTGGGAATGCAAGTTGGTACAGCCACTTTGGAAAACAGTGTGGAGGTTCCTCAAAAATTTAAAAATAGAGCTACCCTATGACCCAGCAATTGCACTACGGGGTATTTACCCCAAAGACACAGATGTAGTGAAACGAAGGGCCATATGCACCCCAATGTTCATAGCAGCAATGTCCGCAATAGCCAAACTGTGGAAAGAGCCAACATGCCCTTCAACAGATGAATGGATAAAGAAGATGTGGTCCATATATACAATGGAATATTACTCAGCCATCAGAAAGGATGAATACCCAACTTTTACATCAACATGATGGGAC
>NC_138384.1:36722387-36740099 GCF_054177405.1 Leptonychotes weddellii
ATAATAAAATTAAAAACAAAAACAAACACAAAAAACCCAGTGTGTGTATTTTCATGCACTTAATTTCTATATTTGCTTCAGTACCCCTATCAAGGGGCTCACATTTATTTGTTTCTTGATACCTTAATTCCATTGCCTGTGTAAAAGGGGAATATTGTTAAAATATCAAAAAGATATAATTTTTATGTCCTTGTGGTCATATTCCACCAAATAAGCAAAGCCAAGATTCAGTGTATCCGGCAAGGACTCAGTGGCATAGCTGAACACAGATGGGTCCCTATTCGGCTTTCCATCTCAAAACTGGCTTTTTAGAGACCACAGAAAGACCAACACCCTGAAGGCTGAGTTTTCTTTCTTTCTGTTATTTTTTAAGATTTTATTTATTTATTTGAGAGAGAGAGGAGAAGAGCAGCGGGAGAGGGACAAGCAAACTCCATGCTGAGCGCAGAACCCAACATGGGGCTTGATCCCAAGACCCCGAGATCATGACCTGAGCGGAAATCAAGAGTCAGGCGCTCAACCGACTGAGACACCCAGCGGCTCCTGAAGGCTGAGTTTTCTTAATAAAGAAAGGCCCTGTCCCATCTCTAACTCCAACGTTCCTTTGTAAATATGTATATTCCAAGCTGGGAGGCTTTGCCTTCCTGAAGCAGAGAACACTCGAACTGTGGCACAAGGTGGGAGAGACAATCAGAGGGACCCTTCTTGATCTGGGTTCCTACAAAAGCAGATCCTGTGCTGGGTTCATTCGTGACCATAGGTGGCAGATGTGCAGATATAGGAGGAATGAAATGGACGGTCAATTCGGGGAGTATTTGGACATTGGCTGCCATCTCAGACATGGGTGACTCAATCCCACGGGACCACCAGAGGCGCTTGAAGAGATATGCTGGGAACCCCCACCCCTGCCCCGACCCCCACCCCCACCGCAGGAAAGAAAGGAGCAGCCTTAACATAGCCCCTGTCCCCCACGGGTTCCGGGTTTCCCTGGGGATACTGTCTCCCCCACACTCCCAGGATGCTCCTGTATGAGTGCTGAACGGGTACCCATGGGCATCCCACATCCCAGCATCAGAGGCCCCAGGGCGGGAATCAGGGGCTGCAGAGGGTTACAGACAGGTTTCACTCGGGCAGAACCAGTGGCTGCCGCAGCAATGTCCCCAAGCACTGAATGCCCAGGCAGTGCCCACTGCAGGAGCCAATGAAACCCTCAGCACAGCACAAAGGAAACTTTCATCATAGGTCATACCTTTCGTTACCATGTGATTGATCACCTTCAGAGTCTGTGGACACCAGATTCCTAATGCACTTCACGTGCAATAAAGGACACGGAAAGGGCGACACAGATATAAAAGGACACCTTAATAGTCACCTTTAGAGAGAGCAAACCTGCCTCTGTTCTGATGGGAGATCCACTTCTCCCAGATCCTGTGTGATCTGCACATTTGCTCCAGAGTTCTCTCTAGCTTCAGAGCACCTCGTAAGTTCTGCCGCAGACGGACACAGACCGGGGGCAGCTACTCCCTGACCCTACCAAGCAGATGACCACTGATACTTCCAGTTAGATGGTGTCCACCTCATCGTGAACCAGGGAGACCCAGGAGCGCCTCCCCAGGTTCCCACATCACGTATAAAACACCAGCGGACTGCCCTCCTCCTAGACAGACAGCCAGCCTCCCCCCAAAACCCGTTCAGGAGCCACTTTTTCCAGTATCCCTGAATCAACAATGTCGCAACTGAATCTCTGTAGCTTAATGGAAGTTTTTAATATCCTTTCATCTTTAATATCCGCTTCGACCAGGATAATGTTCTTACAATACTGTCTATCTATCTCACCACTTAGCCGAATATAATGAAAATATGTCTCTCCCTGACTCTAAGTCCTGAAGGTCAGCATCCATGCTTTAGCCATCTCTGCACCCCCAGGATGTAGCTCATAGAATCCCTCAATACATTTTAGTTAAACTGCAAGGGAGTTCAGTTTAATCCCTCTTGCCTTAGAAATATCTGGAGTATGGTTATCTTTTGGTAACTGCATATTTGAGGTGTTAATTTCAGCCCTAGATGATGGGTTCCTCTGCTTGCTTCATCATTGCCCTAAAGCAATTATGGGGCTCAGGGTCTGGCACGCTCATGCCAGGCTCCGCCTGTCAACCGACAAGAGGCGGCATCTACTGGGTGCTTAGTGGGTGCTGGACATCACTCTATGTCTTTTACACAGGTGAGAAAATTGAGGAAGTCAAACAACTTTCTCAGGGTCCCACAGCTAGGAATGGGTGGTTTTCTTTTTAGCATGTAAAGTATCTTTGGCCATTTCTGCTCTGAGGACTGACAGACATACTTGCCAAAGCACTCTGTGCTTCTTTTTGATACCATCTTGGTTCTTCCCTCAACTTTGGATGGTTTCTAACACTTCCATTTCCACCACAGACCCTGTCTGAGAAATCAGAGCCACAAGACAATAACTATTGTTCTTGCTAACTGGATCACGTGTCAGTCCTACTGATCCCCTCAAAGGATGGTTCTTCCCGGGTGGGTGCAAGTGCAGGGGCTGAGCTTTTCCTGGGTGCTGACTGTATGCAGAGCATGTGCAAGACACTCTGGGCTCCAGGAGCTTGGAAAGAAACCCTACACCCGTGAACACACAAATACCACAAGACCTGCAAGTGAGACATGCCAACAGCATGCCAGCAGAGTTCAGGGAAGGGAGAGAGCACTGTGAGTTGAGTGGGAAGGCTTCCTACGTAACATTTAGACAGATGGCAAAGAGAGGAGACAGCATCTTGGGCAGGAAGTCCAACTTCACAAAAGGCACCGAAGTGGGAACACAACTGTTGTCCTTCTGATTCTAAGCTTGGTGACTCCTTCGGGGGTGGGGGGAACTGCTGGCCAAGACCGCCACTAACACTCGGGAAAAAACTTGACAGTAGCTTGTATGAGGTTTGGCAAACTCAGGCTGGTTTTGTGAATGTGGTTTTGTTGGACAGCCACGCGCCATCATTTACAGTAGCTCGTGCTGCTTTTCCTCGCAAGTGCTGAGCTGAGTGGTATGGGAGACCAGATGGCCCACAGAGCCTAAGCTATTTACCGTCTGGCCTTTTAAAGAACAAGTTTGCCAACCCCCGGTCCACCCTCCACAAGGAAAGCTAGCAAAGCCAACCAAACGGCACTACAAGTGTACTATACTCAAAAACATTTATCTTAAACTTTAAAGAAATCCAAGACACCCACGTTCATTGCATTCTCAAAAAAAGGCTATCAAAGGGGTGCCTCAGTGGCTCAGTCAAGTTAAGCGTCTGCCTTTGGCTCAGGCCATGATCCCCGGGTCCTGGGATCGAGCCCCACGACAGGCTCCCTGCTCAGCGGGGAGACTGCTTTTCCCTCTCCCTCTGCTGCTCCCCCTGCTTGTGCTCTCTCTCCCTCTCTCTCTCTCTCAAATAAATAAATAAAATATTTTTTAAAAAAAAGGTTATCAAAGAAGATAATCCCAAAAACCTGATATTACAGATTCAAATGTAATGGTTTCAAAAGATCCTAGAGCACACTCTAATCTGAACAAACCCATGGTTGTGGGACCGAGGCACCCAAAGGATCTGGCATTTTAATAACCAAATTCTCTCATTCATTCATCACAATAAATATAAAAATTCAGAGGTCACCTATATGCTCTTCACTAAGCATATGTTAAATAAAAGAAAACAGGAGTGCCTGGCTGACTTGGTTGGTTGGTAGAGCACGCAACTCTTGATCTCAGGGTCGTTGGCAGAGTTTGAGCCCCACGCTGGGTGTGGAGCCCACTTAAAATAAAATAATTAATAAATAAAGGAAACATACATGATCCATAGATGTAAAGTAACTTTAAGTAAAAATTCAGTTTAAAAATACGCTTTATAGGGATACCAATTACATTAAAACCAAGCTCATCTTGGGGCGCCTGGGTGGCTCAGTCGTTAAGCGTCTGCCTTCGGCTCAGGTCATTATCCCAAGGTCCTGGGATTGAGCCCCGCATCGGGCTCCCTGCTCAGTGGGGAGTCTGCTTCTCCCTCTCCCACTCCCCTTGCTTGTGTTCCCTCTCTCACTGTCTCTCTCTGTCTGTGTCAAATAAATAAATAAAATCTTTAAAAAAAAAAAAAAAGCTTATCTTACCAAAAGTGTCCCTGAACAAAACAATTCCTCATCTCCCAAAATGATGATTAAAGGAAAATGTGGGTGTCTGTGTATGCTTAGGGATTTAAAAGAACAGGGGAAGGCATGGTGGGCATGGGTATGAAAGACATAGTAGAAAAAGCCCTGCCCTAGAAGACACAGCCTTAGTCAGAACTCCACTGGGAATGAGTCGTGTGTCCAAGTGCAGAGCACTGAACCACCCTAGGTACTCAGCTTCTCCAGTGAAGGAATCCTGCCAGGTGATCTCTAGGGCTTCCCCATTTTGAGACTCACGAAAACGAACAATCTTTGAATATATTTCAGAGCAAGGGAAAACTGATTAAGCGAATGAACATAAACAAAGGAAATCCTTCTACAGCCTTCTGGTATTTTCTGGTGACAGGATTTAAATAGACTTGCTACACTTGAAAGAATAAAATGACTTCACGTCTGACCTAATATTATCTAGACTTCCAAGAACCTTAATGTGGTAGGACCCTCCCAGATCAGAAAGAGAACTGGAGAGAGAGAGCAAGGAATAAACACAGAAGTCCCCAGAGAAGAGTAACATGGTTAAGAAACAGCCTGTGGCCTCAAGCAGCTGTATGCTCATCTACTAACGGAGCTCGCTTTTAAGAGTATGGCACAGAAGCAAAGAAACTGCACGCCTACATTCCCTCCTCAGTGCCCATCAACAGCAGTAATGAAGGCTGCCCTCCAGGGAAAATTAGAATGAGGTTTGGGAAATGGCACCAAACACATAATAAAAGAATAGGAAACATGTTACAGAAAAGCTCGATGCTACCAAAGGAGCAAAGATAATAAAAGGAGGATGAGAGAAAAGACTGTTTCTTCCATCACGGTCTCAGGAAAACAGTCAGGGTGCACAGATTCCAAAGACTAATATAAACTAGCAAACCAGGGGGCCGGTAGTGTGGGTGTGAGGAAGTCAATGGACCCAGGGGATATTCAGACATAGAAAGCTGGGGAGCAAGTGTATCAGGGGTTATGAAGCAGGCCCAGGCGTCAGATCCAGGGACTGTCAGAGAGAATGGTCTAGAGCTCAGAGACTTGGCTGGGGATGCTACTCAGTAAGTGGTCAGCATCTAAGTGGGAGTGTGATGTCACCTGGGGGGGGGGGACGGCGCCGGGGCAGGGGCGTGCTGGGGAAGCCACAGGAAGGGACACACAGCCGAGCTAAATGCTGTTGGAGAGCTGGTAAGAAATGACCCAGATCCTCTGTGGCCAGAACACGAGCTGTTCCGGTGCCAGACAGGCGTGGGTGGGGAGAGAGGAGAGGTAGCAAAGAGGACATGGAACAATGTATACGGACAACTCTTTCCAGAACGTGATTGTGAAAAGGAGCGGGGTAGGCTTCTTTATTTTTTTTAAGATTTTATTTATTTATTTGACAGAGAGAGAGAGAGAGAAAATGTGTGAGCACAAGCAGGCGGAGCAGCAGGCAGTGGGAGAGGGAGAAGCAGGCTCCCCGCTGAGCAGGGAGCCCGATGCGGGACTCGATCCCAGGACCCTGGGATCACGACGTGAGCCGAAGGCAGACGCTTGACGGATGGAGCCACACAGGCGCCCCGGGGTAGGCATCCTTAAAAATCCAGACAGACCCAAGCCAGTTAAACAATAAAGAAAGGATCCGGCTTGAAGGAAAAAGTAGAATATACCAAAAAAAAAGGACGATTTGCAGCAGTATTTTTCCAATGGTGAGGATCCAGCAGTGGGTTGAAACTTGAATTTATCGGCCAGGATCTTGAAAATTAAATAGACTGGATAGAATAAAACAAAACAAAATAGAAAATATCAGAGAACATCCTAAGAAGGATTGCTTCCTGAAACCTGCAAGGTAAATGTGTGCTTTTGTGTGTGGGGAGGGGGGGGTACACTGGAAATCAACGTCAACTGTGTGTCTCAGTCAAAAAGTGTGGGAGCCACTGATGTAAAAGGACAAGGCTGGAGAGATGGAGGGGCCGGGTGTATGGCATCCAGGGGGGAAAGTGTCACAGACAGAGCCGCAGCCCCGCTGCTGTGCTAGGAACAAAGGAGGGGAGGATGGGGGATGCTCGTAAGTTACAAATCAGAGATTTGGGGTACCTCCTGATTCAGCCTCCCCATCTCCCTGGCTCCCTCCCTCTAAGAGCCCCTCCACCTTTAAGTCTTGGCCAGGAGGCCAGAAGTGAGGAGGGAAATATAATATATAGAAAGTCAAATGCCAGCTCTGTCTATTTCCAAGAAATTTCAGGGTGGGAGGATGGGAAGTCAGGAGGGAAACTGGAAGACTAAGAAAAAGCAGAATAATGCCTGGCCCAGAGGTCCCAGTCAAGGACCAATTGTGTTGAGGCAGCTTAATAGGAAGGACATGCGAGGCACCCAGAATGCAATGTCTAAGTGAGTCAGCAGGTCCCAACGATGACAAGGCCAAGGTGTCATGATTGATGTGGGGAAGGGAGATGGTCCAAGGAACCACAGTGTCAAGGTGCTGGACTGAAGAACCCCGGACTGACTGCAAGGCTAAGAGTGGAGGGAGGGCCTGTGAACCAGATGCTCAAGGCCTTGGGAATAGGACCCTCAGTCTCGACCTCCCTGGATGGTAACATTGCTGCCCTCTGCTGGCGTCCAAGGGGGACGGTCCCCCAGGAGCGCGGAGGCAGGGTGAGGATCTGGGGCTCTGACCTGCTCTTGTATAGCTTTTCGTATAATTCCCGTTTTTATTTTTATTTATTTATTTGAGACAGAGCAAGAGAGAGAGCGTGCGCACGAGTGGGGGGAGGGGCAGAGGGAGAAGCTGACTCCTGGCTGAGCAGGGAGCCTGATGCTGGGCTCGATCCCAACACCCTGGGATCATGACCTGAGCTGAAGGCAGACGCTTAACCGACTGAGCCACCTAGGCGGCCTTCCCTAGTTTTTAGACTGTTGGATTTTGTCATATAAGATAGGATGCTGCTTGGTTTCTCCCCTGTCTGCTTAGGACACAGCTTTCTTCTGCCTGCTAAGTCAGTTACCTCTCATCCGTGTGCCTTCCAGCTTCCACAGTGTTGTTGTCTTGTTTATTGTTCTGTCTGTTGTTACTGTTGTTGTTGTTGTTTGTTTTGGTCTTAGAGTATTTTTTTCTTAAAAAATCATTTTACTCTTGTTTTGGTAGGATTTCAGGGGGGCCAAAATTAAATACATGTGTTGAATCCACTATCCTTACCCGTGACTTAATTTTTATAATTATAAAAAATAGTAATAATCCATTCACTTCCACACACAAAAACATGTGCTGTCCCATGGTGTGGGAACAGGATGGCCCAGCCTCTGTCCCAGGGCAGGTTGATGGAGTCAACCCAGGGGGTGTCCAGTCATGCAGGCAATTTGCCCAGAACCAAGCACATCCTCCGGGCCAGACCCCCTCCCCAAGGGCTGTGTCTCTCCACGAAAGTTATCACCCCACTGGGATGAAAATCGCCAAGCTGTTCTATGAACATCATGGCAGGTAAAATCCTCACCCATTTAAATACAACATTTTGAAACTATCCTTTCACTGAGAAGCACAGATAAGGGACCCAAATAAATGATTTAAGAAAACAGTTTCACAAGAAAATATAATTCCTTCGTGATTACATAAAATACCATCTAGTTAATCCTTCCTTTTTAAAAAATTTTTATTTATTTATTTGACAGAGAGAAAGACAGCGAGGAGGGAACATAAGCAGGGGGAGCGGGAGAGGGAGAAGCAGGCTCCCGGCCGAGCAGGGAGCCTGATGTGGGGCCCGATCCTAGTACCCTAGGACCATGACCGGAGCCGAAGGCAGACATTTAATGACTGAGCCACCCAGGCGCCCCTAGTTAATCCTTCCTAAAGCTTTGCTTGCCATGAGACACAAATGCAAAGAGTAGTTTCAGATGTTTGACCATGCCATTCAGAAACCAGAAGTGCAATGAGAGATCATCACTTCAGGGACTTCAGAGGTGGAAGGAACCATAGCTAGCACTATGGACTCAAAATCCGAACGTTGAAATCCTAATTCCTGAGGTGATGGTATTAGGAGATGGGACCTTGGGGAGTGATTAGGTCAAAGAGACCTCAGAGAACTCCCTCAGTCTCTTACACCATGTGAGGACACCACAAGAAGATGCCATCTATGAACTGGGAAGCAGGCCCTCACGAGGCATATCAGCATTGATCTTGGACTTCCCAGCCTCTAGAACTGAGAAATAAATGCTTCTTGCTTCAGCCGCCCAGTCTCTGGTGTTTTTGTTACAGCAGCGCAAATGGACAAAGACAACTACGACCCAGTTGTAGGTTTCAGAAAAATATACCATCCAGGGTGCTTTATAGAAATGTTCATGTTGGGGCCCATGCACAGACCTCAAGGACAGACTCACCAAGGACAGGGCCAGGCATGGATACCTGATCAAACTGCCCAGATGGCTCTGCCAGTTACCAGAGGCCCCCCAGGAAACCACTGCCTGTCTGTCCTCACTCAGTTCCTTGTACCTGGGCTGAACACTGGCTCAGTGACTTATGCAATTCACCGGAGAGGTATTCAAGTAGGCCTGGCAGAGAGGCCTTGAAAAACAGGCTGATACCTGTTCTGGTTCTTTCTAGAACATACTTTATTCTTTATTCTGTCATTTACTCATTGATTCTTTCAATAAAAATGTATCGATATCCACCATGTTTTAATAAGGAGAGCAACATTTATTGAGCACTTACTATCTGCCTAGCACTGGTACTGCTTTACAGGTATTATTTAATTCTCACAACACTGTTATGAGGTAAGTACTTTAAATATCCCTATTTTACAGATGCTCCATAGAAGCCCCCAGTTGAGGCCATGGTCCTCAGGCAAAGATGAAGGAGCCTCTGAAATGAAGGAGACTATTTCTGATACCTAGAGAATGAGGGATCCTAATAGATGTTAAAGTCCCCAAGAAACGAGGAAATGGTGTATCTCATCCCCTGGGCATATGCACTGAAATTTGAATCCATTATACTTTCCTCACATGGCAATATGGATTCTGTTCCTGCAACCCACCCAAATTGTTCTGATAAGATCATCAGTGGGCTCCATGTTGCTAAATCCAACAGATGCTCAGCTATATTCAGCTTCCATGACCCCACACTCTCCTGCTTTTCTTTCTACTACTTTGACCACATCCAAAAGTCTTCCTTGATTTTTCTCTCATCTCTTTGATTTTATCTCCCCACCAAACATGTAAGCTATCAACAAGTTCTATCAATTCTATTGTCAAAAACTGTATGTCCATCAACTTCTCTTCTGTACCGCTATTAACATGGTGGCATATGTGACCATTTATCTCTCACCCGGATTAGTGAAACAACCTCTTCCCTCATCTCTCTGCTTCCAGGCCTGCCTCTGACAATCCAGTCTCCACAAAGCAGTCACTGTGTCCACAAAGTCAAGATTGCTTTGATCTTTAAAAACAACTCACAAATCTAATTATGGCATTCCCTTTAGTAAAACCTGTCAATGGCTTCATGTTGTTGCAGGATGAAACTCCAAACCCTCAGCCTGGCAAGATGTGATGTCTGTTCTTCTCGCCGACTCCTTCCAGCCACCCACAATGTTGCTGCCTGTGCCCTGGCCTCACTGGCTTCCTTGACTCCTTGCTCACACTCTTTCCCACCCTGGGCCTTAGCACTCTGCTCATTCTGCTACAAGAGCTCTTCTCCCAGCCTTGTGCACAGCTATGACCTTCTCATCCTTGATGTTACAAATTCAACTGGCACTTCCTTAATGAGGTGCTCCCTGAGTCCCCAGTTTAAATTCAAGTTTCCTTTTATATTCTGTCTAAATCCCTGTGTTGTCTTTTCACAATTCTCACCACAGTTTCATGACTGTTTAATACGAGCTGCCACCACTAGACTCGAAGATAGATCTAAGAGGTCCAGGCACATAAATGTTTTATACCCAAACTAACTATCTCCTTGCTTCACAGAGTCAAATTCAGCCAATGTTTGTTGGATGAATGACCCAAATGGTCTAAGGGTCTAAAAAGGAAAGTTTAAAGAGTGATAATAATTGACTTTAAGCATATTCAACAAATGTGGTAAGAAGTATCCTCTATATTCACAGAGAAAAGAAGTTTTCAATACAGCAATCCCAACCTATCTTAGGTAGAAAGTTCTTCCTGAAAGTAGGGTTGATTTTGGAAAGTATAGGTTCTTGGAAAGGTATGTGACATTGTTCTCTTGGGAATCACTAAAGTATAAACTGCCACCTTCCCTAGATGACTGATCTAAATTTCCATGCCTGCCTCGGACCTGTATTCTAGAAACTCTGTCCACTTCTTCTTTCTCCACTCTCTACTGTCCTATCTCCTTGCTCTTCTTTATAATAAAACTCTTAGAGTTATCTGTTCTCATTGTCTTCTACTTTTCTTCTCCCACTCTCTTTATTTTATTTGTACACAATCTCAACTTAAAATAGGAAGAACTTATTTTCCTTAAACCATTGTTAAGGAGCTGCCAATATGATGTTTCATCACACTGGAATACTTTAGTGCACATTTCCTACAAATAAGCACACTCTCATATGAAACCACAGTAAAAAACATGAAAATAAGGAAATTCACACCTCCTAATTCCCTGAAAATACCTAAGCAGACAAGCCACTTGTTCATGAACCTAAGACACTAAAATCCTGAAGTTTGTACTACATTCCTGAATGAAAGGCTACCCAAAATGTCACTGCCATGACATATCCACCACAGATGTAAACGAAGAAATTAGAGCCACCTACTATGGGAACGAAATTAATGTTATAGTTATCCATTATAAAACAATCACCTTCACCAGAGGCCAAAGTTAAAATAATAATCTAAACACTAATCGGGTCCTTAGTTTTAATTAATTTTCTTTAACATAATTATCATCATTTAGAAATCTGCATACATGGGTGCTAATTCATATCAACGAAATTAAAAAGAAAAGGGCTTTTTGTTTAAAGTGTTTTTCTAATTGTTTAACAAAATGAACACTCAAAATATTTCATGTTTAATATCTCTGCCAAAAAAATTAAATTAAATTAAATTAAATTAAATTAAATTAAATCTCTGCTAAAGCTCAAGTTGGGTTTCCCAACTGAACAAGAACACAGCTCCTGAGAATTAGGGCAAAATGGCTTGTTAAATGAACTAAGACAGAGGCTGAAATACAAACATCTTTGTGAAGTGTTCATATTCTCTCAGCCAAACTGAACTATAGCAAATCATCCACATGTCTAAAAAATGTAGAGAAAACCATGAGCTGCTCATTTTATATCGATTCGACCTTCTGTTCCTCTAATGACCTGATCTAAAATGACCTGGCAGGCTCAGCATCACCGCCGGCTCAGTGTCAGCAAAGGGACCCACGCTGTCCATCACTGACATGATGCAAACTCGCAGCTGCCATTCACCAGCAGGGGGCACTGCACTGGGGTCTTTCTGTAGGCAAAACTGCTCAAAAGCTGAAGACTGAAAACCATGAATTTCAGGAGACTGAAAAATGGGTGTTGCCATCCCAGACAAATACATTGCCACACATGATAGGGCATCTCCATGAGTCCTTCAATGGCAATATCCACCATAGGATGTTCTGAGGCCCAAGAGTGTATCTTAGAATGACAAATAAAATAGCACTGAGGTAAGTCTTAAATACCAAGTCTTTGTGGAAACTTTTCAGTCAGCAGGAATATTATACCAAACTCTTTCTCATTAAGATTGCTACATATAGAGGCGCCTGGGTGGCTCAGTTGTTAAGCGTCTACCTTCGGCTCAGGTCATGATCCCAGGGTCCTGGGATCGAGCCCCGCATCCGGCTCCCTGCTCATTGGGAAGCCTGCTTCTCCCTTTCCCACTCCCCCTGCTTGTGTTCCCTCTCTCGCTGTGTCTCTGTCTGTCAAACAAATAAAATCTTAAAAAAAAAAAAAAAAAAAGATTGCTACATACAGTTCATAGCTTATTGGGTCTAAACTATTTTCTAAGTAGGCTCAGCTATAAGCCAGGAAAGGGCCCTAAAATGTCAGAAAATGGTCCCACTCTCAGTATTTAACATAAATTCAACCAAATTAACCTGAGTTATAAGTCACATTTATTATTACTAAAATAGAATTATGAGGTTTAGGGGAAACTGGTAAGTACTGAAATATAAACATCACTATATGTTTTGTATTAGCAAGAGTGTTCTACAAAGAATAATTTCTGAACCTTGAAAGTTATAAAAGGGAAAGTTTAAAAAACCACATCGAATGGCCTGTCATGATCCACCAATACCTTTTCATAAAGGTGAGGGCCTGAGCAGAAAACTAGTTTTAAATGATCACTTCTTCAAATCACTCTGCGAAGAAATTAAGTATAATGAAATCTTTTCCCCAAACACAAACTTATAAAATGGGAAACGCACTTTGTAATTTTTTTATCTGGTACCTTATCAGTTAAAAAAATGTGTTAATATACTCTCCAAATGTATGTATATTTTATTTATAAATTAGTCACCATATTGTACTGATATCTCATGTATAAAACATAAAAATAAAAATTGGTAGGGGGTAGCATAAAAAGAACAAAAATATAAGCTCTAAGATTTTTCTCCCATATCCCAAATGATCACCGTTTCTTGAACTTTCCCTAGCATATATATTCCCTACTCTAACTTGGGGGAAACGGCCCATAAGTTGGGCTTTTTCTGATACATGAAAGACAAAATAAGAATTTTTATTACATTTAATATTAAAAAGAATAGAATGGCTAACCTGTAAAGCAGCATTACATCAATTATTTCCTATCTATTGAATCACTCCCATCAGCACATTTTTCCCCATCTCAAAAAGCTTTTGACCTTACTTTACCCTCTGGTTAATTCCCTATTTTTCTTTTCCCTTTACAGTGAAGCTCCTCATTAAGACTTGTGTTGGACACACTCTCAGGTGACCATCTGGTATCACACTCTACCATCCCTTCCTGTGACTGTGGGCAGACATGTGATTTGCTTCTCATCAACGATATATGGTAAAATGTGATGGGGTATCACTCCATGATTACATTATATGATGTAAGACTCCATCTTGCTATCAAACTCACCCGACAGACTTTCTCTCTCCCTCGCTAGCTGTGAAGAAATAAGCAGCCATGATGGGAGACCCATAGGGCTCTCTTGCCCAGAGGTTGAAAGCAGCCTCCAGAGCCTGAGGGCAGTCAACAGCCTGCAAGAAGCCAGAGCCCTCGGTCCTACAACCACAAGGAAATGAGCCCTGCTGACAACCTGAGTGAACTTGGAAGAAGATTCCTCCCCAGACAAGCTTCCAGGTAAGAACACAGTCCAGCCAATCGCCTGATTGCAGCCCTCTGAGACCCAGCTAATCTGTGCCCAGATGCTTGTGAGAGAACAAGTGTATTCTCTTTTAAGTCACAAAATTTTGAGCCAATGAGAGACATTGGTTCTCTCGGTTCAGCCCAGTTTGCGACAACATGGCTAAACGCACCAAGAACATTGGCATCATTGGCAAATACGGGACCCATTATGGTGCCTCCCTCAGGAAAATGGTGAAGAAGATTGAAATAAGCCAGCATGCCAAGTATCTTTGCTCCTTCTGGATGAAAACCGAGATGAAAACATGAGCTGTGGGCATCTGGCATCACGGTTCCTGCGTGAAAACAGTAGCAGGTGGTGCCTGCAGCTTTAACGCCACTTTTGCCCTCAGTCAAGTCAGCCACCAGGAGACTGAAGGATTCGAAAGACCAGAAGCGCCACCATTTGAGACATTGCTAACCTATAATAAATGGGTTAATTTATGTAACAAAAATAATAATGATGAAAAATAAATTTGTGGTAATTTGTTACACAGCTGTGTGCAGGGGTCCCCACAACCACCCTCAGGTCCAATAATTTGCTAGAAGGACCCACGTAATTCAGCAAAGCCACTATGATCATGGTTAAAGTTTATTACAGTTAAAGGATACGGATTAAAATCGGCAGTAGATAAGTCAGACAGAGAAAGACATGTATCATATGATCTCACTGATATGAGGAATTCTTAATTGCAGGAAACAAACTGAGGGTTGCTGGAGTGGGGGGTGGGGGGGGAGGGATGGGGTGACTGGGTGATAGACACTGGGGAGGGTATGTGCTCTGGTAAGCGCTGTGAATTGTGCAAGACTGTTGAATCTCAGATCTGTACCTCTGAAACAAATAATGCAATATATGTTAACAAAAAAAAAGAAGAAGAAGAAGGTAGCGGGAGGGGAAGAATGAAGCGGGGGAAATCAGAGGGGTAGACGAACCATGAGAGACGATGGACTCTGAAAAACAAACAGGGTTCTAGAGGGGAGGGGGGTGGGAGGATGGGTTAGCCTGGTGGTGGGTATTGAGGAGGGCACATTCCGCATGGAGCACTGGGTGTTATGCACAAACAATGAATCATGGAACACTTCATCTAAAACTAATGATGTAATGTATGGGGATTAACATAAGAATAAAAAAAATAATAAATAAATAAATAAATAAAATGATAGCTCTCCAAAAAAAAAAAAAAGTGTCCTACTTGATATCCTATTAAATCATATACTCGTTAACAAAAAAAAAAAAAAAAAATCGGCAGTAGAAAAAGACACATAGAGCAGAGAGCAAGAGAGACCACGCATAGGTTTCCAGTTCTCCTCTCCCCGTGGAGTCACGTGGACAGCTCTTAATTCCCCAGCAATGGTTGTGACAATGCACACAGAGTATTACCCAGGCAGCTCATTCAAGGCTTGGTACCCAAGGTTTTTACGGAAGGTTGGTTACATAAGCATGGCTGACTCCCTGCTTGACCTTCAATATCCAGCCCTCCCAGAGAGCAGGCACATACCGTATACCCCAAGGCCCCCACCATAAATCACAATGTTAACATCACCTGGCAGGCCCAAGGCTTCAGGTAAACACTCAGGTAAACACAGGATATTCAAAGGGAGTAGAAGTTATTTCCCAGGAGCCAGGCAAGGACCAGACCTTTCTTTGGAATGTGCAAGGTTTAAACAACACAGACCTGCTGAGTTAATCCTTTATTGCACAGCAGGGATAGATAAATAATAAAGGGTTTTTTTTACCTGGAAATACGGTGCTACTGTAACAAGTACCTAAAAAAGTGGGAGTGGCTTTGGAACCAAGTCGTGGGCAGAGGCTAAAAGAATTTTGACAAGCATCACAGAGAAAGTGCTTTAAACAGACTGTTGGGAGAAATTTGGACTTGGAGGATACCGCCAGTGACAGGTCAGAAAGAAATGAGGAACATGTTGGAAAATGAAGGAAGGGGATCCTTGTCACATAGTGGCAGAAAGCTTAGTTACATTGTCTCCTGCAGTTAGAGGAAAAACTGAACTTGTAAATAATGAACTTGGTTATCCAGACTAGGAAATTTCCAAGCAAAGTACTGAAGGCGCCGCCCGGTTTTTTTCTTGCTGCTTATAATAAAATGTGAGAGGAAAGAGGTAAGAGAAAAATTGTTAAATAAAAAGGAACCAGAACTGGATGATTTCTTAAATTCTTAGCCTTTCCAAATAGCAAATACTACTAAAAGACCCCGAAGCACTGTGGGAAGAGGATGCCCTGTAGAAACAGCTGGGGAGGTGACTATACGATCTTTTACTTAAATCTCAGAAAGAACAAAAAGTCAGAGTATTCAATCACACAAAGTGGGCCTTCAAGAGATTAAGAGTGGGCCTCACAGATCCTCTCAATCAAACCATAGATAGAGCCTGCAGGAGCTTAGGAAATTGTTCCCCAACCCTCTTGGCAGAAGCCCCAATTAGAGAAGAGTGCATCTCAAAAAGATCTATGCATGTGTGGCTTTGTTATAGTGGAGTGAATCTAAGGAAAATCCATGGAAGGCCCAAAAGTTTCTTGAGAAAATTATTTCAGCAGACACTAAGAGAATAGACCAAAAGGGATAAAGGGCACAAAATGAAATGAAGCAGTAGGACCCCCAAAATTCTATCGGCAGGAAGCAGGCTGATAAAACTCAGGTGCAAGTTCATGTAAGGGAAGAATGACTTAAAGGACAGAACCAAGATCCTGGAGATCAGCGCTCCAAAACACTAAGGAAAGATTGTTTCTCTACTCACACTCCTGATACCAAACGTGTGAGTTTTTTCCACACTAAAAACCAATTCTCCAACTCTCTGGACACTAGTTAGATGTTCTACAATTCAATTCAATTCTGATACCATCTGCCTGGAGTTGGTATCAGAGCCCACAAGTTAAGGGCTCAGTCCTACAAAACTGATCCACTTCAGAAGCCAACTGCAAGTCCGGGGCTTCTTTTCTTCCAAATGACTTAGCTACAAATCAGGGGTTCCCACAACCCCCGCCTTAGGTTTGATAATTTGCTATAACAGCTCATAGAATTCAGAGAAACACTTCACTTACTTTTACTGTATTATTATAATAAGGATAATATAAAGGATATAAAGTGAACAGCCAGACAAAGAGGTATATAGGGTGAGATCTGTATGGGTCCCAAGGATAGGAACTTCAGTCCCCATAGACTTTGGGCTACGCCACCCTCCTGGCATGTAGATTCCGTCACTAACTCAGAAGATTTCTGAACCCCACTGTTTTTATAGAGGCCCCACTACATAGGCATAATTGATTAAATCGTTGGCCATTGGCAATAAACTCAACCTCCAGCCCTTCCTCCCTCCCCAGAAGTCAGGGAATGGGACAAAAAATTCCAACCTTCTAATTATGCCTTGGTCTTTCTGGTTGCAAAACCCCCATCCTGAAGCTACCTAAAGGGCCCCAGCCCCTAGTCATCTCATTAGCATATAAAAGACACTCATCATTCCAAAATTCTAAAGGTCTTAGAAGCTCTCATGTCAAGAAACAGGGTCGAAGATGGCATATTAGAACAAAAGATGTTCCTAGCACCCTTATCACTCAGGAAATTACAAGGTTTTAGGGGCTCTGTGCCATAAACCAAGGGGTTTCTCCAGGCCTTGAAACCTAATCAAGGAACCCTCAACATTTGCCTGGCTGGGTTTCAGAAGAGCTATGAACCAGTGGCTCTTTTGTACCTCTCATTTCTCCCTCTTTTTGAGTGGGAATGTCTATAGCTCTTATCCTATGCCTATTCTGCTGTTGTTTGTTTGGCGGGGCGGGGGGGGGGGGCAGTTGGACAGGCATAATAACTTGTCTTATTAGTTTTACACATTGACAGACTGAGAGAAAAGCCAGGAGCCTCATCTATACCTGGACCTGATTTAGATGAGGATGACATTCTTGACTTTAAGTAGATACTACATTGGGATGAGTCTCTTAAAGAGCTTGGGAAAGGGTGAATGTATTTTGCATGTGGAAGGGACTAAACTGGGATGGACAGACTCTAAAGTGACCTTCAAAAATCCCCTCCCCTTGGTATTAACACCCTTGTTTAATCCCCTCCCCTTGAGTATGGGCAAGACCTGTGACTTGCTTTTTTTTTTTTAATTTTTTTTATTGTTATGTTAATCACCATACATTACATCATTAGTTTTTGATGTAGTGTTCCATGATTCATTGTTTGTGCATAATACCCAGTGCTCCATGCAGAA
>NC_138384.1:36740199-36759494 GCF_054177405.1 Leptonychotes weddellii
GCACTCTTGGAACTTTCTCCTTTGTTGAATGTGAGGAAATAAATGGCCACGTTGGAAAATTCAAAGTGGCAAGAAATTTCGGGTAACCTCTATAAGCTGAGGATGCCTTGAGTCAACAACCAGAAAAAAACTAAATCTCTCAGTCCTACATCCCCAAGAAGCTAAGTGTTGCCAACAACCACAAGTGGTAAGTGGATTTTTCCCCAGTGGAACCTCCAGATGACAACCCAGTCCTGGCCAACACCTTAATTGCAGCCTTGTGAGACCCTAAGCAGAGAGCTCAGCTAAACCATGTCTGAACTCCCAATCCATAGAAACTTGAGATAATAAATGTGTATTGTTGGGGTTTTTTTTTAAGATTTTATTTATTTGACAGAGAGAGACAGCGAGAGAGGGAACACAAGCAGAGGGAGTGGGTAAGGGAGAAGCAGACTACCCACTGAGGAAGGAGCCTGATGCGGGACTCAATCCCAGGACCCTGGGATCATGACCTGAGCCAAAGACAGATGACGCTTAATGACTGAGCCACCCAGGCGCCCCTAAATATGTATTGTTTTAAGCCACTAAGTTTGTGGTAATAGTTACGCAGGATTAGCAAACCAATACAATTTGTTTCTAATCACAATCTACAATTTATCTCTTCTTATTTCCTATTAAATTCCACTCTGCCTCAGAGAACACACATCATTTGATTTTCATTCTTTTAACTTTGTTAAGACGGTTTTATGACACGAGGTGTGGTAATATATATTGGTAAATGTCCCATGTGTGCTTGGAAAGCATGTATATTTTGTTGTTGGTAGATGGAGTGTTCTATACATGTGAATTACATCCAGCTGGTTGATGGTATTGATCAATTCTTCTACATCCTTGTTGAGTTTCTCTCTATTCATTATATAAATTATTGAGAGAAATGTTGAAGTCTCCAACTATAATTGTAGATTTCTCCTTTAAATTCAATCAGGTTTTTGCTTCATGTATTTCCAAGTTATTTTGTTAGGTACATACACATTTAGAATAGCTATGTGTTCATGGTGAATTGACCCTTTTATCATTATGTAATGTCCCTCATTATCCCTGATAATTTACCTTTCTCTGAAGGCAATTTTAATATTAATATAGCCACTCCAGTTTTCTATGATTAGTATTTGCTTAGTACATCTTTTTCTAATATTTAATTTACCTACACTGTTGTATTTAGAATGAGTTCTTGTAGACAGGAGATAGTTGGCTCCTGTTATTTAGTCCAATTTGACAATCCCATACTTTCAGTTAGTGTGTGCAGATGAATTACATTTAATATAATTATTGATACGTTTGGATTTAGGTCTATGTGATTGTCTTTTAAATCAGATAGGAGAAAAAACCGAGTTACAAATAAAAATTACATTTATACTATCTTTTATATTTACCTACTTAACTTTACTGGAACTTTTTATTTCAGCATGTGGATTTAAGTTACTGTCTAGTGTCCTTTCATGTCAGCCTAAAGGATTTCCTTCAGTATTTCTTTTTTTTTTTTTTTTTAAAGATTTTATTTATTTATTTGAGACAGAGAGAATGAGAGACAGAGAGCATGAGAGGGAGGAGGGTCAGAGGGAGAAGCAGACTCCCTGCCGAGCAGGGAGCCCGATGCGGGACTCGATCCCAGGACTCCAGGATCATGACCTGGGCCGAAGGCAGTCGCTTAACCAACTGAGCCACCCAGGCGCCCCTCCTTCAGTATTTCTTGCAGGGCCTGTCTGCTAATGATAAATTCTCTGTGTTTATCTGGCAATGTCTCAATTTCTTCTTTATCCTTCAAAGATAATTTTGCTATATATAGAATTCTTGAATGACCATCATTTTCTTTTGGCTCTTTGAATATAACATCTTACTGCCTTCTGGTTTCCATGGTTTCTGATGAGAAATTAGCTTGTTAGGATCTCTTGTACATGATGTGACACTTCTCTTACTGCTTTCCAGATCTCTTTCAAAGATGTCTTTAGATTGCAATTTGATTGCAATGTCTTTGATTATAATGTGTCTAGGTATGAATTTCTTTGAGTTTATCTTATATAAGACTTGTTGAGCTCCTTCAATGTGTAGATTAATGTTTTCCATCAAATTTGGGAAGTTTTATGCCATTACTTCATTTTTTTTTAAGATTTTATTTATTTATGTGACGGGGGGGAACACAAGCAGGGGGAGTGGGAGAGGGAGAAGCAAGCTCTCCGCTGAGCAGGGAGCCCAATGTGGGGCTCAATCCCAGGACCCTGGGATCATGACCCGAGCCAAAGGCAGACGCTTAACAACTGAGCCACCCAGGTGTCCCTATGCTATTACTTCTTTAGATGTTATTTCTCTCCTTTCTTTATCTCTCCTCTCCCTCTAGGATTCCCTTATGCATATGATTTCTGGTGCTCCACAGGTCTCTGAGGCTCTGTTCCTATTTATTCATCCTCTTTTCTTTCTGTTTACCAGACTAGATAATCTCAATTGACCTCAAGTTCACTGGGTCTTCTGCTTCCTCAGATGCACTGTTGAGCCCCTCTAGTGAATTTTTAATTTCAGGTATTGTACTTTTCTACCCTAAAATTGCTATTTTGTTCTTTTAATTTCTGACTCTTTGTTACTAATCTCTATTTTATGAGATAATTTTGATACTTTCCTTTAGTTCTTGGACATGGTTTCCTTTCATTCTTTGAACACTTTAAGATAATTGACTTAAAGTCTTTGTATAGTAAATCCAACATCTGAGGTTCCTCAGGAACACTCTCTATTGACTACTATTTTTTTTCCCATGTATGGGCCATACATTCATATTTCTTTGAATGTTTCATAATTTTTTTTTGGTTGGAAACTGTACATTTTGAGTGTGACAACTCTGGACATCAGATCCCCACACATACATACTTCCCAAGATTTGTTGTTGTTGTTGTTGTTGTTTTGCTTGTTTAATGACTTTTCTGAATTGTAAAATATATATTCATTGTTGTATGTGGGCACTGAAGTCTCTGCTCAGTTAACTTTGTGGTCAGCTAATGATAGGACAGATTTCCTTAAATTCTTGAAACCAGTAAGTCTCCTAGTCTTTGCTGACGGACTCTTTTTTTTTTTTAAAGATTTTATTTATTTATTTGAGAGAGAGAGGATGAGAGACAGAGAGCACGAGAGGGAAGAGGGCAGAGGGAGAAGCAGACCCCCTGCTGAGCAGGGAGCCCGATGTGGGACTCGATCCCGGGACTCCAGGATCATGACCTGAGCCGAAGGAGGTCGCTTAACCAACTGAGCCACCCAGGCGCCCTTGCTGAGGGACTCTTTATGCATGTTGAGGCACACCTTCAACACTCAGGAGGCAATTTATAACTCAGCTTCAGCCTTAACTTCCTGCTTGCAAAGACCCTCAAAGTTGGCCGAAGACAAAAGCACAGGACCTTCTCAGGTTTTTCCTGAGCACGTGCACATCCCTGGGCATGCACATGGCCTTCTAAATTCCCAGGAATACGTTGGAGCTTTTCAAAGCCTCCATTAACATATCATTCCCTTGTTTTTCTTCGTATGCCTCTGGTTTGCCTATTATTTGCCCCAAATATTACCCACTGCCTCAGGCAGCTGGAATGTTAAACAAATGCCATTGATTGTTTTTCACAAACATTCCCAGGGAAAAGGCTGTTTGTGGTTGTTCCAGTCAGGTCAAACACAGTCATGTGAGTGAGGTCTTACAAGGAACCACCGGATTAAATCTTGGGAATGCGGCTTTTGAAGAAGCTCCAACTGCATCTGCTCCCTCTAGTGCCTGCCAGACTGGTGGTTCCCACCACAAAAGCAAGCTGTTGGTTGTCAAAGTTACCATGGAGTGAGGAAGGAGGAATGGAAATAGAGCAATTTAAACCACTACAACACTCACAGTTTTTACTGAAATTCAGCCATTAAAAAAACAAAATGAATGCTCTACAAGACTTCAGAGTTCTTGGAAAGTTGATTCTGACAACTTTTGCCAATGTTCTCCTTGCTTTTATGGAGGAGAGGATTTTTGGATGTCCTTACTCTGCCATTTTCACTGACATCACCCTCTACCCCTTGAGTGTGAAAGACAGAGAAAACTTATCCCCACATAGGATCACTTACCCTCCCTCATTTCTGTTGTGGCCATCATACACATTGCATTTACATACAATGAAAACCCCACCAGATAATGTTATAATTTTTGCTTTCAGCCACCATACATATCTTAAATAACTTAAAGGGAGAGGAATTGTCTGGTAAATTTATCCACATATTTTCCACTTATGTTGTTTTTCCTTATTCCTGAAGTTCTAAGTCTCCCTCTGAAAGTTCCATCACTTCCCTTCTGCCTAAAGAAGTTCTTTTAACATTACATTAAAGCAGGTCTGCTGCTGACACATTCTCTTGGTTTTCCTTCATCTAAGAAAGTTTCTATTTTATCTTCATTTGTGAAGGGCATTTTCCCTGGATACGGAATTCTGACTTGACAGTTCTTCCCATTCAGCACTTTAAAAATGTTTCCACTGCCTCCTGTCCTCCACAGCATCTAAGGAGAAACCACGGTCTCTCAAATTATGGTTCCCCCATAGACAATTGTTTTTCTCTGGCTACTTTTAGGATTTTTCTTTCTCTTTCTCTTTTATCTGTAGCAGTTTGAATATGATGTATCTGGCTATAGATCTCTATGAGTTTTTCTGTTTGGGGTTCACTGGGTTTGACTCTGTAATTTTACGTCTTTTACCAAATTTGAGGAAATTTCAGCCATTACTTCTGTTCCTTAAACCAGAAAGAAAGGGCTTCTCTTTCAGATATTTCTGTCTGTGCCAGGATGCAGGTTTAGAGATCAAGTTGTCTTTGGATCCCAGCCAGAAGACAAAGGAGGAAAAAAAAAAAAAGGAAAAAAGAAAGTCACCACTGGATTAATTGTATTTCATGTTCTGGTTTTCTTCCCCAATATGCCTGCTATCATTTACTTTTTAGAGTCCTCTGATATCTGCTTTATGCATTCTTCCCAGGGTTTTTCGCTACATTCAGACGGAGAGCAAGGTGGAATGTGTTTACCCAACCTTCACTCAAATCAGAACCTCCCATATTCTCTTAACCTCTGGAGTCAGGCTTTGCCTCCACTGCTCTGCTGAAAGGACATGTGTCAAAAATATAATTGAATTTTTTATATTGACCTTGATCTTATAACCTTTCTAAAGTCATGTATTGGTTCCAGTAATGTTTTTGTGGATTCCTTAGGATTTTCTATATGAATGATTATGTCATTTGAACATGAAAATAATTTTACTTTTTCTTCTTTTGATCTTCATACCATTTGTTTCTTTTTGCTGTCTTTTTTGCCTTTAACTCTACCTAGAGCCTCCAGCTCACTGAAGAATAGCAGTGAGAACAGACAACTTCCTCTTTTTCTCAATCTAAAGAGAAAACTTTTCAATATTTTACCATTAAGTATAATGTTGTTGTTCTTTATGAGAAGGTTAAAGATACTTTCTAATCCTAATTTGTTGAGGTTTTTTGTTTGTTTGTTTGAAGAATAGAATTTAGTAATTCATAGCTTACATATAACACCAGTGCTCATCATAACAAGTGCCCTCCTTAATACCCATCACCTATTTAGCCCATCCCCCACCCACGTCCCTCCATCAACTCTAAGTTTGATCTCTATAGTTAAGAGTCTCTCACGGTTCCGCTCTCCTTCTCTCTTTTTTCCCTTCCCACACGTTCATCTGTTTTGTTTCCTAAATTCCACATATGAGTTAAATCACATGGTATTTGTCTTTCTCTGACTGAGTTATTTTGCTTAGCATAATACACTCTACCTCCATCCATGTTGCTGCAAGGGGCAAGATTTCATTCTTTTTAATGGCTGAGTAATATTCCTGTGTGTGTGTGTGTGCATATATATACACTGGGGTGTATGTGCCTCTTTGAATCTGTATTTTTTTATCCTTTGGGTAAATATGTAGTAGTGTAATTGCTGGGTCATAGCGTAGCTCTATTTTCAATTTTTTGAGAAACCTCCATACTGTTTTCCAGAGTTACTGCACCAGTTTGCATTCCCACCAACAGTGTAAGAGGGTTCCCCTTTCTCCACATCCTTACCAACATCTGTTGTTTCTTGTGTTTTATATTTTAGCCATTCTGACAGGTGTAAGGTGGCATCTCACTGTGGTTTTGATTTGCATTTCCCTGATGATGAGTGATGTTGAGCATCTTTTCATGTGTCTGTTAGCCATCTGGATGTCTTCTTTAGAAAAATGTCTATTCATGTCTTCTGCCCATTCCTTAACTGGATTATTTGGTTTTGGGGTGTTGACTTTGATAAGTTCTTTATAGATTTTGGATAGTAACCCTCTATCAGATATGTCACTTGCAAATATCTTTTCCCACTCCATAAGCTGTTTTTTAGTTTCATTGATTGTGTCCTTTGTTGTGCAGAAGCTTTTTATCTTAATGAAGTCCCAATAGTTCATTTTTGCTTTTGTTTCCCTTGCCTCTGGAGACCTGTCTTGCAAGAAGTTGCTATGGCCAAGGTCAAAGGGGTTACTGCCTATGTTCTCCTCTAGGATTTTGATGGTTTCCTGTCTTACATTCAGGTCTTTCATCCATTTTGAATTTATTTTTGTGTATGGTGTAAGAAAGTGGTCCAGTTTCATCCTTCTGCATGTTGCTGTCCAGTTTTCCAAACACCATTTATTAAAGAGACTGTCTTTTTTCCATTGGATATTCTTTCCTGCTTTGTCAAAAATTAGTAGACCATCTAGTTGTGGGTCCATTTCTGGGTTTTCTATTCTGTCCCATTGATCTATGTATCTGTTTTTGTGCCAGTACCATACTGTCTTGATGACTACAGCTTTGTAATGTAGCTTGAAGTCCAGAATCATGATGCCTCCCACTTTTTTTCTTTTTCAGGATTGCTTTGGTTATTTGGGGTTGTTTGTGTTTCCAAACAAAAATCTTGAATTAATTTAGAAATGTATCAAATGCCTTTTGGTACCTATTGAGATGATCAAATCATTTTTCTTCTTTCTGTCAATCTGATGAAGTACCTTGATTAGCTTTCATATGGTAAACCAAATTTGTACTCCTGGCATAAATTCTACTTGATCTGATGCATTTGACTAAATTTTTTCTCTGATTCTTCTACTCCATTTAGCCTCATTTCCTCTGATTTGCTTTTTCCACCCACATAACTGAGATCGAAATTTAGTGAGTTACGTAATGTAATATGACAATGTATTTTGAAGATCAAAATCACGATTTATAAGAAGAAATCATATTTATGTTAAATAATGCAAGGGCTATGTTATCATACTTTACAAGATACTAGCAATCTCTTAAAGATTATCTAAAAACAACACTCATTATGGCTACAGCCAAGAAAGTGGTAATAAACTGAGGGTTTTGAAATAGATTCTGACAACAGTTACACACAAAATACAAAATTATGACCAATACTAACCCTAATACCTTTAAGGCAAGGTCTGAATTCAAGTTCAGAATCATGATGCCTCCCACTTTTTTTCTTTTTCAGGATTGCTTTGGTTATTTGGAGTCGTTTGTGTTTCCAAACAAAAATCTTGAATTAATTTAGAAATGTATCAAATGCCTTTTGGTGTCTATTGAGATGTATTATTTATGTCATAAACATGCATATCAGAAAATTCTAGATCATGACGCTACTTAAAGTATTACAGTTAATTAATAAAACCAAACTAAAATAAAACAGACTGAATCTAAGAGGGAGAAAAAGAACAAAAACATAAAGAAGCAAGATGCTTCCTTTATTTTAAATATGGGTATGTGGCACTGAATCAGGCTTTTTAGTAGTAAAACGTTGCAACACAATCACTTCCAAACAAAACAAAACACAAAAAAATTAATGTATAATTTTTTTAAAGATTTTATTTATTTGAGAGAGAGAGAATGAGAGAGTGAGAGAGAGCACATGAAGGGGGGAAGGTCAGAGGGAGAAGCAGACTCCCTGCTGAGCAAAGAGCCCAATGCAGGACTCAATCCTGGGACTCCAGGATCATGACCTGAGCTGAAGGCAGTCGCTTAATGGTTTTGGGGTTTTGACTTTGATAAGTTCTTTATAGATTTTGGATAGTAACCCTCTATCAGATATGTCACTTGCAAATATCTTCTCCCACTCCACAAACTGTCTTTTAGTTTCATTGATTGTGTCCTTTGTTGTGCAGAAGCTTTTTATCTTAATGAAGTCCCAATAGTTCATTTTTGCTTTTGTTTCCCTTGCCTCTGGAGACCTGTCTTGCAAGAAGTTGCTATGGCCAAGGTCAAAGGGGTTACTGCCTATGTTCTCCTCTAGGATTTTGATGGTTTCTTATCTTACATTTAGGTCTTTCATCCATTTTGAATTTATTTTTGTATATGGTGTAAGAAAGTGGTCCGGTTTCATCCTTTTGCACGTTGCTGTCCAGTTTTCCCAACACCATTTATTATTTATTATTGTTTCTTGTGTTTTATATTTAAGCCATTCTGACAGGTGTGAGGTGGCATCTCACTGTGGTTTTGATTTGCATTTCCCTGATGATGAGTGATGTTGAGCATCTTTTCATGTGTCTGTTAGCCATCTGGATGTCTTCTTTAGAAAAATGTCTATTCATGTCTTCTGCCCATTCCTTAACTGGATTATTTGGTTTTGGGGTGTTGACTTTGATAAGTTCTTTATAGATTATGGATAGTAACCCTTTATGCCCAGGCGTCCTAATGTGCAATTTTTATCACATTCTAAAAATCCTATTGGCTTTCCCTCACAAGAAACCTGAGAGCTTGCTACTCCCTCACGTGACTTTTCACAGCCAATACCTCAAACAGGAATAAGAGCCAAGAATCTATCACTAGAGAATGAGATGAGTCATTCCATATAGAATGGGTCCTTAGAGGGTTCTTTTAAGCCCCAATCAAAAAAGCACACAGAGATGGATGGGGTCCAAGCTGTGAAAACAGACAAAAGGAAGAGAGAAGTAAGATACAAGTGTTGCCAGCATGGTTCTCCCCTCTTAAAAAAGGAGATTAAGTAGGAGAGCAAAAGACAAAACTCATGGATGACGTCATCAACAAAACTAGGTCACAAAGAATTCTCAGCAACATAATACAGGTTGGTGGGGCCAACCACTGACAGCAGTGAGACCCACATGAGAATGAAAGCAGGCCAGAAACAGGAGAAACCAGATCCTAAGAGCTGGGCAAATGAGAGATTGACACCTAGTGGTCAGTTCTAAAAGGAGGGGCTCCCAACTCAGGTGTGGATCTAGGCCCAACAGGTGAAACTTGGAGGGGCTTCATGGTGAGAGCAAGGCCACTATAGGAAGTCAGAAAGGTGCTAGGCAGCTGACCATCAGGACTCTCAGGAACACCCAGTGGGGCTTCCTTCCAAAAAGAGAGAGCCCAGATTGAGGAGAAACAGCTGGGAGTAGAGCCCAAGTCAATCAGGGCAGGGCACCTGGGCATGAAAGAGAGAAAATGTTCAAATACTAATGGGGGAGGGGACGAGAGGAAGCAAATTATCACAAAGCACTGAAGAGAGGAATGCACAAGAACCATTAATACTTTGTGATAGGGGCGACTGGGTGGCTCAGTCGTTAAGTGTCTGCTTTCGGCTCAGGTCATGATCCCAGGACCTTGGGATCGAGCCCCGCATCGGGCTCCCTGTTCCACGGGAAGCCTGCTTCTCCCTCTCCCACTCCCCCTGCTTGTGCTCCCTCTCTCGCTGTGTCTCTCTCTGTCAAATAAATAAAATCTTTAAAAAAATTGTTTTTAAATAAACAAATAAATAAATACTTTGTGATAGAATCAGAAAGGAGAGAAGGACACTCTGGCCAACTCCCAACCCTATACATGAACTTCCTTCTAAAATTACAACTTCAGGGGCACCTGGGTGGCTCAGTCAGTTAAGCCATGGACTCTTGATTTTGGCTCAAGTCATGATCTCGGGGTGGTGGAATGGAGCCCTCTATCAGCTCTACACTCAGCAGGGAGTCTGCTTCTCTCCCTCTCCCTCTGTCCCTCCCTCCGCTCATGCACACTCTCTCTCTCTAAAATAAATAAATAAATCAACAAATAAAAATACAACTTCAGCAACAGAAGAAGATTATAGTCAATCCCCCATTCAAAAATATCAAAAAGAGAGAAAAATGGTTCCCATAACATATATTCAGAAAACAAATATTCAGAAAAATATGACTACAGAGCAGATGAAAACAGTGAGCTCATATTTCAAAATGAGTTAAATGAAATTAAGAAAATAGGAGAAGCTATGAAAAAAACAGCATAAATGAGATGGCCAGACACAAGGCGTGTATGAAAGGAGCTGACAGAACTCAGAAACAAATCTAAACAAAAGAAAAAAAAAATTCAGGAGTGAAGACTAAACCCGAAGGAATGACTAGAAACCACAGTAAGTACAGTAAGAGAATAAATTTGTGAAAATGAGAAGAAAGGGGAAACTAAAACAAATGAAGAAAGGAATAAAGAGCATAAGAGAAAAATGATAGACATAAAAGACAAGCAAAAAAGAGCCAACATATGCATGGGAAGAAAACCAAAGCAATGGAACTAAAAAAAAACACTTTTAAAAAAAGTATAATTCAAAAATATTCCCTAAAATAAAAGGAGACTTGAACCTTCATATTTATAAGACACACCATGTACCTGGGAAAATCAACCCAGAATGGTCAACACTCTAGTCAAACAATGGAACTATAAAGAAGAAAAAAAAATTTTACAGCATTTAGACAAAAAGACGAAGTGACTCTTAAGGAAAAGTAAATCAACCTGGCATCAAACTTTCCAACAGTAACCTTCAAAGCCAGAACACATAAGAGTAGCATATTTCAGATCCTCCAGGAAAGATAATGTTCACCAAATTATATCCTGAATACCTTTCAAGTATAAGGTCACAGCCCAATCTCTTACAAGCACATAAGATATCAGATATCAGCTCTTCCTGCTTCATCTTCCTCCTTCCCTTCCTGAACAGTTCAGTCCTCACTCAGCCAGCAGGTAGAGGAAAACAAGGTAGTCACTTGCAAGGGGGTGGGGATGAGGGCAGGGAGCAGCCACGATGGCCTAAGGTGGGATGCAAAAGTCCAAGTGGGTTGAGGAAGGCATTCACAGAAGAGGGCACCTAGCAGAACCTGAGAGGGAAGAGGAAGACGTCAACATAAGGGAGGCATGACTTGGAGTGCTGAGGCACAGGGGGGTAAAGCCTGACTAGAAAGTCATAGTCCAAATGGGATGAAAAGGACAATCTGGCTTGGGATGCCAAAGCCCAGGCAGGGGAAGGGGGCATCAGCGTGGGTGAGGGAGGGTGGGGAGGCACCCCAGTGTAGGGAGTCAGAGGCCAAGTAGGATGGATGGGGTACAGGGGATAAATGCCTAAGTGGGGTGAAAGGATATCCACATGGGGACATCCTGAAATGGGGAGTGAGATCCCAAGCAGAGTAAGAACATCCATGCAAAGGGCAAAGGGGGCAGTCAGGCTGGGACATCTGTTACTTGCAGGAGAGTTGAACAAATAAGTTACAACATTAAGGATAATAGGAGTCAGTTTCTCACTGTTGAAGAAAAGGGATACAAACATGGAAAAGGAGTAAAATAGGGGCGCCTGGGTGGCTCAGTCAATTAAGCCTCTGCCTTCGGCTCAGGTCATAATCTCGGGGTCCTGGGATCAAGCCTCGCATCATCGGGCTCTCTGCTCAGCGGGGAGCCTGCTTCTCCCTCTCCCACTCCCCCTGCTTGTGTTCCCTCTCTCACTGTCTCTCTCTCTCTCTGTCAATTAAATAAATAAATAAAATCTTTAAAAATAAATTAATTAAAATTTAAATTTAAAAAAAAGAAAAGGAATAAAATAGAATGAACTTTGTGGTATTGAATTGGAATTGGAGTATTTTTTTTTTTTAAGATTTTATTTATTTATTTGACAGAGAGAGACACAGTGAGAGAGGGAACACATGCAGGGGAAGTGGGAGAGGGAGAAGCAGGCTTCCCAGTGAGCAGGGAGCCCGATGCAGGGCTCGATCCCAGAATCCTGGGATCATGACCTGAGCCAAAGGCAGACACTTAACGAGTGAGCCACCCAGGTGCCCCAGGAATTGGAGGTACTGATATGATTCCAGTTAGATACTGGAATATGATATGATTGATTGATTGATTGATTGATGAATGGTAGATGGATGGATGATAGACAAAGATGCAAATGTGGGACAAATCTGAGACAGTCTGAGCTTCAAAATAAATAATGATAATAATGGAGTATAATCCACCATATGAAATAGGAAACCTTGAGTCTGATATGAATGAATGAATGAATGAATGAATTGAAAATGTGATGAGGAACAGAGTATTTATACAGTTTCAAAGTATATCCCCACAAAGTGCTAATTAACTACAAAGAGGGAAAGAGTAACTTGACAGTAGAGAAGCTTGGCAAACATCACCTCAATCAAGTGATCACAGTGAACACATCAGTTGTGGGAACAAGTCAAAAATGTGTGCCACCTGACTGGATGCACTGAGAACACAGCATCAATTTTTTTTAACTTATTTATTTTTATTTAAATTCAATTAACATATGATGTATTACTGGTTTCAGAGGTAGAGGTCATTGATTCTTATATAACACCCAGTGGCCATTACATCACACGCCCTCCTGAATGTCCATCGCCCAGTTACCCCATCCCCCGACCCCTTCTCCTACAGCAACCCTCAGTTTGTTTTCTATGCTTAAGAGTCTCTTATGGTTTGTCTCCCTCTCTGATTTCATCTTGTTTTGTTTTTTTCCTCTCTTCCCCTATGATCCTCTGTCTTGTTTCTTAAATTCCCCATATCAGTGAGATCATATGATAACTGTCTTTCTCTGATTGACTTATTTCTCTTAGCATAATACACTCTAGTTCCAACCACATCATTGTAAGTGGTGATTTCATTTTTTTGATGGCTGCATAATATTCCATTGTGTATATATATACCACATCTTCTTTATCCATTCATCTGTCGATGGACATCTGGGCTCTTTCCATAGTTTGGCTGTTGCGGACATTGCTGCTATAAACATTGGGCTGCAGGTGCCCCTTCGGATCCCTACATTTGCATCTTTGGGGTAAATACCTAGTAGTGCAATTGGATAGCAGCACTTTTGTAGTGTTCTTCCCAAAAATGCACAGCCTGAGTCTAATCATCAGATGGCATCAGACAAACCCAACTTGAGGGACATTCTACAAATTAACTGGTTTGTTATCTTAAGGTCATCAAAGTCAAGGAAAGTCTGAGGAACTGTTCCAGATAGAAGGCGGTAAAGAGAAGTGACTGCTTAATGCAATGCATGATCCTGGCTGGGTCTTTTCGATTTAAAAGATGCTATCAGAACACTTGGTCAAACTCTGAGTTTCGTCTGAGTATGAGATGTTAGTATTGTGTCAACGCAATTTTCCTAATATTGAGGTTATCGTAGGTGAATGTCTTTGTAGGAAAAACACACTCAAGTATTCAGGGGCACAAGGCATCAGGTAAGCAACTTATTCTCAAATGATTTGTAGGGAAAAAATTTCTTGGTGTAGTACTTTAACTTTTCTGTAAGTCCGTGATTGCTTGAAAATAAATAAAATACATAAACAAAGAAGGTTCAGGGCATATTGTTCCCATGAGCCCTTCCTGAAAGCATCTACTAGAGAAGAAACTTCAGACAGCTAAGAAATGATTGCAGAGGGTTGGTGAAGGACCCGTGGTGGGCACTGAGCACATTTAACTATAGAACCAGGACCAGGTGATGGAGATAAGGGTGCCAGGACCGTATGATTGACATGCTCGACAACGCAGATAAAATACAAACATGAAAAATGAGTAGAGTGAGGGGAGCATATATAGAAGAAGGACCTCACCAATTGCCTATCAGTATTAACTATGAGTAAAATAATTTTATTTTAAATCAGAGGCAGAATTGGAGAAAAGAAATGGAGAAGATTTATAAGCTATTCCAAACATTACTCATGGTAGGACACCCAATACACAGGACCAAAAAGGGGATGGGTATTTAAGGTATTATACAAAGGTATTACCATAAAGATAACCAGGAGGACAAAAATCCAAGTCTTCCTATATATCCGAGGAGATAGCAAGAAAGACAGAGAGAGCAAGAGAAAGAGGGAGACTACAGAGAAACCATACAGATGCAAACAAAGAGAAGGGCCACTGTACTCAGGCGACAGCTTTCTCAAGCAGCTTGCGACAACCACTCAAGATCTGCTCATGTTCCAGAACATGACTCCAAACATGCCCCAAACACAGAAAGATGGGGACCCTGGGAAACGGTCCATATAATCACACGTAAAGGGAGAAAAACAAAAGCCCACATCTTTTTTCAGAAAATAGAGCAAGACAAATATTCGGGATCACACCTTCAAAAATGTTTGGTAAAAGCTTTCTTCGTAGTTGTGATCTAGCTTAGGAATAAACACCTTTTCAAGAGAAGGCTTGTCAGTGAAAGAGGCTGAAGGAAGGGAAGGATACTCCTGGGATAAGACTCACAAAAGAACCGGTAGAAGTTTTCTCAAGAGAAAAGATCCTACCTTTTCCCCACCGGGGAGGCAACACGCTCCAAGGCTTATGATGATGGTCAGGTCACGAGGCTCACGCACACAGCGGCCTTGGCAGAATGGGAAGTTGAAAAGCACATACCTAAGAAACGAAAAAGAATAAACTTTAAAATACTGATTAGACTGCTAATTACTTAGGTTTATTTAGCAAAGCTGCTGCTTTTATATTTTCTGTTCAGGGCTTTAATATAAATCATTGCATAAAGTTGAAATTCTCTTTGAAGTATTAATTAATTACCTAAGGGGAGAAGAAGGGAAAATCATTTCCTTCCACATTTGAGCAACCAGTATGTTCTCTTCCCCTAGGTGACCTCAAGGGATAGGAGCTTCCCCCGGTTTCTCCAAGGGACCGTCCTCTGTACTGGTGGGCTCAGACGCCATGATCTGGTGTGACCTCATGGGAGGGAAAGGCCTGGACGCGCCTATTCATGCCTGCCCTTGGTCCCAGCTGAGCACAAACACACAACTGTTACAGGTACCCATCTAACCTACGTCTTTTCAGTCTGATGACACTTTGGGTCTGTCGCCAGTGGTCAACGCCCTCAACTCTTCTCATCCAGTTCAACTATCATCATATCCCTCTTTAGGCCGGTCCTGAGTTTAGGTCAACACAATTAGCATTGATCTTACACATACCTAATGTCAAGCCCTGGGGCAGCCAAGGAGACACAACACCAACTAAAACACTGTTCCTGCCCATGAAGAGCTCAGCGTGGTCGGAAACAGACACGAGAAACAGATGACCGAACATACTGCAACAATGCACCTGAACAGACATGATTTCACGGGACAGACAGGGCAGAGGAGGAAGGCACCAGCTCTGCTAGAGTGATTCAAAGATGCTTCAAACAGAAAGAAATAGTCACACTGGATATTCAAGAATGAATACGAATTTGCTAGAGATTTGAGGGTAGGGGGATGTCAGGGAAAGAGATGAGCACATGAGAAACCAAGAAGGCAAGAAAGAGCATGGCATGTTCCAGATCTTCAAGCGGGTCAGGATGGCCAAAGCATAGGAGGTCCATGTGGGGAGGGGATGAGATTGGGTGCCAGCCGGGGGACTGGCAGAGGCCAGATCCTACATGGTCCTGGGTTCTGCGCCAAGGAGTTGAGGATTTACTCAAAGGCAGTGGCCCAGAAGAGGCGGGAGTGTGCTGTGGTCAGATTTCAGCTTCAGAAAGACCACTCTGCTGGTTGAATGGAGGAGAGCAAGACCAGAGAAAGAGAGACTGATCAGGAGGTTCCTACAGGACAGCAGAGCAGTGAGACAAGTCGGCCTTGGGAGGCCACAGACCTGGGTTTCATGCAAGCTCATCATCTCATCATCTCATAATGCAAGACTTTCACTTGGCCTCCTGTCTCACCTCACCTCACCTCACCTCAGGACTAGCTTCATTGGCCTGCAAACTTCATGGTAACAGAAGGCGCCACACTTAGAAGGGCTCTGTGCTTGCTTTAATCTTTTGTTATCCCTCTCTTGAAACTCTTAATAAGATCTAAACAAAGGGTCCCACATTTTTATTTTGCACCGGGCCCTACAAATTATGTAGCTGCACCTCTGAGCGTAATAATAGTACCTATTATGACCAGAGGGTTATTGGGAACATTAAATGAGCAAATACATGTAGAAAACACAGTGTCTGGTACTAAGTCCTCCACAAAATGGAAACTATTTTATTACTATTATCATCATCATCATCATCATCATATCCCCAAGAAGAAGAGGAGGGGCCTATAATAAGGGACCAGCAGAGAAGATGGGAGGAGAAGGAAAGCAGAGGATGGAATGGGTAGGACATCTCTCCAGAGGGTGGAGAAAGTGCACAGGAAGGATGCAGGAAGGTGGGCTGGGCAAGGCGTCCTCACCCAGGCTAACACTAGCAGCAGCCTTAATAAAGTGGAAAAAACTTTCAAATATCCACAGGACTCTAAACTAAAGCACACCTTCAACATTCATATCCAGATCCGACTCTTTCCTAAAAAGTGAAGTCTCGTTGCTACTTCTATGCAGGTTTTAGCAATTTCAGAATGTAATGCAAGAGGGCTAAAGTGCAGTATGTGGCCTGTGGTCCTCAAAAGTTCAAGTTCGGGGTGAGGAAGCCAAGAATGCAATCTCTTGAGAAAAGGGAGCACATGGGATCAACAAACTAACCAAGCTCTCATCAAATTAATCTGTGACCACTAAAAGCCAGAAATTTAATGAAAAGGCTGAGTGACTGTTAAGAAATATTCCTAAAGCAAACAAAAGTATTAGGTTGAGCCATCTGAAATTGCCATATCCATAGTCAAATATCAGCAATTTCACACACCTCAACCAACATTTCCCTAAAAATATAGGTAACCATTAAAAAGGCAACACTAAAATAAAACATCACAGTAGCCAAAGAACATTATGCCTAAAAAGAAAAGAAAAAGAAAAAAGAAAAATTAGGCATCTTTTAAAAAGATATCATTAATCACTCTTAGAGTCAGAGAGCAATAAATATTAATTCTCTTAATGTAATAATTCAGGAAGAAAGCAAACATTTTAGTAGAAGACATCAACAGAATGGGACCAGGGAAGGAATAAGCGAACAAGCATACTCGCAAAAACTATAGCTGAAGAAAATATGTATGAGTGAAGAAACAAATAGTATAATAAAAACAATTTTATACTTGAACTACAGGCATATCATAACACATGTTCAATAATACAATAAAATGGCAATTTATTAAAACATGAACTTGACTTGATAAAAAAGCAAATTAGTGACTGGGTAATTCCTCTATTTATTATTTATTGAGCTAATAACAAATGCACAAAGAAATGAGACAGAAGGCTTTAAAACCTATTGGAAATTTCTTTGTGGAATTGGGCCAATCAGATCTTCCAGGCAGTTCTAACTCGTGATATAAAAGGCCCTCTAGAGCATTTGGATGGGCTTTTTTAAAAATATACACAGCTGCTTGACACCAGGATGCCACTATGGGGTAGGTTAAATGGCAACCAACAGATACAAGGCCTCCAGCACTTTTTAATTCTTTAATTTTTTCCATTCTCGTTTTAATGATATCCTTAGAATGAGATGGGGGTTGCACGGTGATGTGGATTCCCCACTCCCCCAATAATATTAACAAAGACTGAGGACTGCAATTAAGGTGTCAAAATATAGGAAAGTCAGAGATGAAAAAGTAACCAAAGGGTTCAGATGATTGCGGTCTGTTCTCCCAGCTCCTCTTAATCCATCAGAAGCATTTGACACAGTGATTTTCCCTTCTGCTTGAAGTACGGTCTTCACGTGCCTCCTGGCTCACCATTGTCTCCTGGTTTTATTTCAGTTTCCACTGGCCTCCACCTCTGTTCCCCCTGCTAGATTTGCTTCCCTTTCTCAGATTCTGTTAGAGTTCCACAGAACTCAGCCTGAAAACCTCTTCTCTATAGACCTAGAGAATCTCCCATGCCTGGGGCTTTAAATAGGACCCCAAATGTAGTTCCATGGCCCCCACCCTTCTCCTGAGCTCCCAGCATGCATAACAAGCTGCCCATTCCACGTTTCTACTAGCGTGGCTAACAGGTATTTCAAACTTAACATGGCCAAAACAACTTTAGATCCCCATGCCTCCCCCTGACCCCATCCCCTTGTTGTCCAGTCTTCCCCAGTTCAGTAGTGAGACTACAAACTAGGAGTCATTCTATCACAGCCCACATCCAATCCATCAGCAAGTTTTGTGAAGTCTGTCTTCAGAGGATATCCTGAATTCCACCATTTGTCACCATCTCCACCTGTACCACCCCCATCCAAGGCACTCTCGCCTCTCCCCCAGATGATCACAAGAGCCTCGTACCTGTCCCCCCATTTCCACTCCCACTCATCACCCCCAGGTTATGTTTTCATTATTCAGATCAGAGCATTCTCCCAGTCCAATGGCCTCCCACCACCCTCGGAACAAAGTGCAAACTCTACTGCTTCCAGACATGGAAGTGTACGTTAATACAGTTCCCGCAGAGAACAATCTGGCAATGTCTAGTACACCTGAAGATCAGGACACCTTCTGAGCCAGCAATTCCAAATCCTGGCAGCTCCCCCCAGAAAAACTCTTGCAAAGATTCTGTACAGAGATGTTCTCTGCAGAACTGTTTCTAATAGTTAAAAAAGTATAAAATATATAATTGTCCCTCAGTAGGAAAATTGAAAAATAAGTTGGTTTTTTTTTTTTTTCAACTGATAGAATGCTATATACTGGGGTGCCTGGTTGGCTCAGCCGGTTAAGCATCAAATTCTTGATCTCAGCTCAGGTCATGATCTAAGAGTGAGTTTGAGCCCAGCATTGGGCTCCCAGCTTTGGGTTCCCAGTGTGGAGCCTACTTAAAAAAAAAAAAAAAAAGAATGCTGTATACTCATTAAAATAAATAAATTAGATCTATGAGTACAGTGATAGAATCTATTTTTGATGTTTGACCACTGATGGCATTCCAGCCCCCAACACACTTTCTTTCCCTTTTGCCCCACATCTAGCCCAACCTATAAGAAAGCCAGGGCACTCCCTCCCTTGGTTCTGGCAAGAAAGTTCAAAAAAGCATGCTGCTTCTGGAACCTTCTCTCCACCTCACCTCCTAACCACAACAAAAAACAGAGCCACTGTCCTTCCCGCCCCTCCCACCTTCACTCTTTTTCACTCCAAACCAAACTCAAGCTCTTCTCCTTC
>NC_138384.1:36759994-36784001 GCF_054177405.1 Leptonychotes weddellii
GCAAACAATGAATCATGGAACACTTCATCTAAAACTAATGATGTAATGTATGGTGATTAACATAACATAATAAAAAAAATAAATAAAAAGATACTTCTAAAAAAAAATGCGCTTTTATGGGTCCCATCCCAGGGTTATAGAATTAAAATGTCAACAGTTTAGAGCTGGGAAGCTTCTCTTTACATTTCCCCGGTGATTCATTTGTCTACTGAACCACCATGATGAATTCTGGAGGTATGCTATAGTTCTGTCACTAATAAATTCTCAGGAAAACTACTAAATCATATTGGTCAATTACAAACCCGTAAGGTATTGCCTTCAAATTCCAATCAATTTTATTTATAAACAGAATATTTTAACCCATTTGTTTTTGAAACCTTTCTCTCATTCAGTATCTTTCCCTGGCCCCTCATGCCAACAGAGTAGAATGTTTACAAAGCATATGTTCAAAGTAATGCTAGTTTTTCACCTGAAAACATACCAAAAAAAAATAAATAAGAGTATGCAATGTGATTTGTTGCATTTTCTAATAATGTGACATAACAGAAAAAATCCCAATTAGCAGAATATTGTTAGCAGAAAGGCAATTTCGTCTTATCCATGCCTCACTCTATAAGTGAAATGTTTGAGCTCATTTGAACAGTATATCGAAGCTGCATTTCAAAAACCATGAGATAGTTAAAACTACCTACTGCTAATCCTGACGTTTGGCCTACACTAGGGATCAATTCTCAGTTTAAACGCACCGGCAAATAATTAATAAAGAGATTTAGAAAGCACAGGCTGTGTGATGGAATATCATGGCACCATGACATTGACCTAGAGGGCAGCATTATTGTAACTATTTTTAAGAATTACAACATAGAACTCATTATGTGTCAGTCACATTACGATTTACAAAATAGCTAACAATGGATTTGGCATTAACTTTACATTTAACCATCATCCCTACAGACAAGGATCTAATTTTACTGCATATGAAAGGAACATACACATTGCTAGTCTCCTGAAGACCTAATAAATTATGAGACTTAAATTTAAATTATTTTTAGAAAATCATCTCCCATTGCTCCCCAAACTTGTGCCAGCTCAAGTGAATAGCTAATTATTCCCCACAGAGACAGACAGACACACACAGACAGGCTCTCTTTCTCTCCCCCTCCCTCTCCTCTCTCTTGGGCTTGCTTGTGCTCTCTCTCTCTCTCTGGGCTCGCTTGTGCTCGCTCACTCTCTCTCTTTCCTCTCTCCCCTCTCCCCTGTGCTTTTATAACCAGGGTAAATGTAACGACACTGTTAAAATGCCATTAATCCTTCAAGGTTCATCTCCAATGCTACCTTGTCCATAACCCCGCAGACGGGATTCTTTCACTGATGGTTAAATTCTCTGGCGTTCTCTTTATTCTGTCTTGTATCTCGAGCTCCTGAGGGCAGAGGCTGGATTTGGCTTCACTTTGGATCCTGCCTCACCTTCCCTACCTCCAGTGCCTGGCAAAAAAGGAGGTTCTCAGTAAATTACTACGGGTGGACCCTTTATGACAATGTGCCAATGCATCGAATTAGTTTGGTTTTTCTACCCAAATAGAACTCACATTCTTCAATATAGCTTCTTGATTAAATGAATAAAGAGCCAGCTAAGAGAACACATTTGGTCTCTCTCTCTTTTTTTTTTTTTTTTACCTAAACATAAGCACAATAATAACTTAAACTGTTGGAGAAATAAATCCACAGTCCAAAGCCGTGCTGTTCTTATTATATGTGCTACAAACCTAAGCTCTTCCCTCCCAGGACCTGCCATGCTTCCAACTGGGCCCTTATTTGTGTCGAGAGAAGGCCACACAGACATCTTGTGCGGAAAGCACCAGGCCTCCTCTACCACGGGGGGAATATCTGAGCCACCCATCAGTGGCTTGGTATTTAAATGACAAAGAAACAAAGAACGTTTAAAAATCAAGACTGCCGCATTGGACAACAAGTGACCAAAACTTTGGAAGGGAGAATATCAAACAAAAAACAAAGCTATTTTAAAAGAAGCCAGAAATAAGGAATTAAGGACACGGGCAAAAATAAAACACTAACAGCAAAATAAATTTATACTTAAGACAACTATTTTTCAAAATTCTTGCTCGGCTTTGGATGTTCTGTTTGCCTCCCAGCTACAAACACATTCTTCACACATGCTGGGAATGCAACCGAAAACTAGTCAGCATTCAGAGGCTTAATCCACAGTCCCAGCTCTGTGCCTGTGGGCTTAATAGTCAGACAGCCATTTGTCCTCAGGAGAGGTTAGGGGTTGCAATGCAAATATGCAAACAACTGAGTTATTTCCCTAAAATAGCTGAAAAACGCAGGATCCCTATTGCTATTTTTTTCTAAAAGGAAAAAGAAGGGGAAATGCTTGCAATCTTAGGGATTTGTTTAAACACCCTAGTATAATACAGTTTTGAGGGAGAAAACAATGGAAAGGAATAAACACACTTGTCCCTGGGTAAAATCTATACTCTGGAGAAAAGGTTGACATATGTGTGACAGTTGATTTACCAGACTCACTAAAGATTTATTGATTTATCAATCAGTGCCTTGGGCACTTGATTCTCCCCAAGGGAAAATTAACAATTCCAACTAAACTAATATATTCTATTATGAACTAAAATGAATGCGAGGATCAATCCTGTCACTTTGTACAACATCCAATTATGAAAAAAAAAAGTATGTCTATCCTGTTGGGGATACCTAAAATTAAAAGTTATTTAATGAAAGAAATAATGTATTAAATAATCATTATTGGGGCCATTAGACGTTTTTTTTAATGGCTTTCACATGCTTTAAAGGAGAAAAGGGAATCTCAGAAATGTAATTGCATAACTGGGTTAAAAACATGATTTTTTTAAGTCAGTCGCCCCAAACTGACTGCCGTCTCTAGCACTTTGCAGGTGCATTTCCTTGGGCTTCTCCAAGCCTCAGTTTTCTCATCTGTAAAATGAGGAGATGGTCCTTAAGAGATGCGTAGTGACACAGCAGTCAATTTCTACTGTGGCATTGCTATTTTTACTAGTGTCCTCCTAAAATCATATTAAGTAGAGGGCGCCTGGGTGGCTCAGATGGTTAAGCATCTGCCTTCGGCTCAGGTCATGATCCCAGGGTCCTGGGATCGAGTCCCACATCGGGCTCCCGGCTCAGTGGGGAGCCTGCTTCTCCCTCTGACCCTCGCCCCTCTCATGCTGTTTCTCTCTCGCTCGCTCTCCAAAAAATAAATAAAATCTTTAAAAAAAAAAATCGTATTAAGTAGCATACTAGAATAACAGAATACAACACAGACAGGCGCCAGAACTGAAGTAGTTCACAGAATACAAAGTTCCTCTCTAGCTTTTGCAAGGCCTTTCAATGTCAACTAACTGACAGTTTGGAAAGGTTTACAAATTAACTATACATATATTAAGCTTTCTTTAGTGTTAGGTCTTGACCAGAAAAATTGACACCTGTGAGGGTGTTCTAAAGCAGAGGTCAGCAAATCATAGCCCAAGGGCCAAACCTGGCCCACCACCTATTTTTATAAATAAAGTTTTATTGGGACACAATCACACCCGCTCCTTCATACATTGTCCTGGCTGTTTGGGCACTACACTGACAGAGCTGAGTAGCTGTTGTAACCATACTACCTTGGGTGAGGTAGGGTGGGGCCAGATGCAGATCAAGAGAGAAACTGGAAAGAGTTTTACAGTCGTGATACTCACAGTTCTCTGGGGTGGAGGGGACGGGCGTAGGGGAACACGTCACACCTTGCAGGGGGAGCATTAGGGCCAATCACAAGGCAGAGGGATGAGGGAAACTATAAGCAAGCACCTTTATCCTGGTTTCCATGGAAAGGAAAGAAGGAGGAAAGGTAGGCAGGCTTAAGATTGGCTGATGTGAATCATCTCAGGGGCTCTGGGGCGTTGGAGCTGCCCTTGGGTGGGGATACAGTGGCCCAGTGCGTGAGAGCCAATGAGGGAGGTAGTTGGGGACATGGACTTAATAGCTGCTCAAGCATTAGAACCAACCAGCTCCTAGCCAGGGCCTCCAACTAGATCAAGACAGCATTTCTTAAAACTCTATTATACCTGCAAAGCCTAAAATGTGTACCGTGTGGTCCTTTACAAAACAGTTGGCTAGCTCCTCATCTAAAAAGGAAGTCTTGGCTTCCAGTTTAAGTTGGACATCACAATTCATACCTTAAATGTGCTCTCCAGAAATGCTTATAGAAATAATTCAGGGGTGCATAGATCTTTTCAAATTAGTGTTTTCATTTCCTTTGGGTAAAGATCCAGTAATTTCATGGTTTTGATTTGCATTTCCCTGATGATGAGTGATACTGAGCATCTTTTCATGCACTCCTATGTTTATTGCAGCATTATTTATAATAGCCAAGATATGGAGGCAGCCCAAGTGTCCATCCATAGGATTATTTAATTTATATAAATTCAATTAATTAATATATGATGTATTATTTGTTTCAGGGGTACAGGTCTGTGATTCATCAGTCTTATATAATACCCAGTGCTCATTACAACACATACCCTCCCCAGTGTCCATCACCCAGTTACCCCATCCCTCCACCTCCTCCACTCCAAAAGTACATTTGTCTTGATGAGTACTAAATAACATATAGAATTGCTGAATCATTATATTGTACACCTGAAGTTATACATAAATAAATAACTAAAAAGTTAAAAAATAATAATAATTTAGGGAATTTAAAATAGGTAAAAGATGAATCCATACTGGGAATGAGGGAAAGATGCCCTTTGAAGTCATGGGCTCAGGGGGGCCACCTGAATGGCACAGTCAGTTGGGCAACTGACACTTGGTTTCAGCTCAGGTTGTGATTTCATGGTCATGAGATCGAGCCCCACATCAGGCTCTGTGCTCAGCATGGAGTCTGCTTGAGATTCTCTCCCTCTCCCTCTGCTCCTCCCACTCGTGCTCTTTCTCTCTCTCAAATAAGTAAATAAATCTTAAAAAAAAAAAAAAAAAAAAAAAGAACATACTCTCACTTCTACTGTATGTTTTTGGTTCCAAAGGTCAGCCCTGGGGACTGGTGAGAGGGAACTATACAAGCATATAATCACCAGGAGGTGGAAATCATTGGAGACCACTGGAGGCTGGCTACTGCATTACCTAATTTATCCAAGTCTCAGTCTACCACCTTTATTTTTTTTTTAAGATTTTATTTATTTATTTGAGTGAAAGAGAGTGAGAGAGAAAGAGAAAGCACAAGAGGGGGGAGGGTCAGAGGGAGAAGCAGACTCCCCAGGGAGCAGGGAGCCCAATGCAGGACTCGATCCTGGGAATCCAGGATCATGACCTGAGCCAAAGGCAGACACTCAACCGACTGAGCCACCCAGGCACCCTATGATACTCCCTTTAAAGGTGGTAGAACTGGGTGCCTGGGTGGCTCAGTCGGTTAAGCACCTGCCTTCAGCTCAGGTCACAGTTCCAGGGTCCCGGGATCAAGCCTCATGTCAGGCACCCTGCCGAGCAGGGAGTCTGCCTCTCCCTCTCCCTCTGCCCCTCCCCCCTGCTCATGCTCTCGCTCACTCGATCTCTCTCTCTCTCTTAAATGAATAATAAATAAATAAATAAATAAAGCTGTCATCATAATAGTACTTGGCTCATAAGGTAATGATAAGGCGTTAGTGTGAGAATAGATATAAAGCCTTACCACCATGCCTGGCACTCAGTGAAGCACTCGTAAGTGCTAGCAATTGTTACTGATCTCATTTTTGTTATTCCTGCAGCTGGTACTTCCAAAACAGTAACAAAAGAAAAAAACAAACAAACAAGAAAACTCTAGCACCACAGGGAATTTCCCTGCCCTTGGCTGCCTCTAGAGGTCTCTTTCGCCTCTATACAGGCAGTTGTAAGTCTGGAAAAATAAACCCTCTGCAAACTCAACTATTCTCTTCTCCTCTCACCTTGACATGAAATATTTGAACTGGGCACCCATGATATAATAACTGACCAAACCTATTCTTATTTAAGCATTGTCCCAACATCGTTCCCTCTCTAGAGATGAACAAAAAAAAAAAAAAAAAAAAAATCAAAGAATAATCAATAGCTTAAAATAAAAGGGATTACCCCTTTCAAAATAAAAGATTTTGAAGTCTTCATTGTAAGAAATTAGAGAAACTTCAAAAATGTCAATTCAAATATTTTGACCATTCATTCATTCAACAAATATTTATTGAGCAATTGTTATGCACTACGTACCATTCCAGGAGCTATATTAACAACCTTGAAGAAACGGACAAAATTTCTCTGCCCCACAGGACCCTCAGGCTAGCAGGAAATAAGCAAATACACAAATAGATTAAAAAATCAAATAATGGGGTATGTTAGCTGGTAGTAAGTTAGATGCAAAGAGGTAAGTAGATATGCAAGTCTGGAATTCAGAGAAGTCTTACCTGGGGACATAAATTTAGAGTTTCCATTACAGAGCTGATATTTGAAACCTTGAGACAAGATACGATTACCGAAGGAGTGAGGGCAGACAGAAAAAAAAAAAAAAAAAACAGGTGCAAAGTCTAATTCCTGGGTTACTCCAGCATCTAGAGATGGGGAAATAAAGTGAAAGCAGCAAAGGACTCTGAGAAGTAGTGGCCAATAAGACAGAAGGAAAACCAAGAGAGTGGTGTCCCAGAAGCCAGTGAAGGGGTATCAGGGAAGCAATCAGCCATGTCAGACGCCATTGGGAGGTCAAGCAATGTGACGATGTGAATGGACCAATGGATTTAGCAACAAGGAGGTCACAGGTGACTTTGGCATGAGAGGCATTGGTGAAGTGGTGACATGAACAACTGACAGGGGTGGCTTCAAGAGAGAACAGGAGAACTGGAAACAGTGAGTATTGATAATTCAAAGATTTGGGCTATAAGGGTAGGCAGAGAAATGGGTGGTAGTTGGAGGAGAGTATGAAACAAGGAAAGGATTTCCCTCATCGCAATGGGACTAATCCAGTAGAGAAGGAAAGAAAGGAGAGAATTGCTAGCACGAGTCCTTGAGAAGGTGAGAGGAGAAAGGATCCAGTGGACAGTGGACAGTTGGTCTCAGACAGGAGCAGAAAGTCCAACCACAATAATAGGAGGGAAGGCAGAGTGTCCAGGCACAAAGGCAGGAAGGGGGATAGGCATGTCCCATAGTGCTCTGCTCCTCCTTGTTGTACCACCAATTGGGTAACTTTGTCATTACCCCTGTTGGCCTGCAGGCTTCTCTAAGACAGATGAGAGAGCCACCATATTGCTCAGCAACGTATCGTCAGTGCCTATAACAAAGCCTGGCACACAGCAAGTACTCAGCAAACATGACAAATGGCTCAATGAAAACAATGAGCGAGGGCGCCTGGGTGGCTCAGTTGGTTGGACGACTGCCTTCAGCTCAGGTCATGATCCTGGAGTCCCGGGATCGAGTCCCACATCGGGCTCCCTGCTCAGCGAGGAGCCTGCTTCTCCCTCTGACCCTCCCCCCTCTCATGTACTCTCTCTCATTCTCACTCTCTCAAATAAATAAATAAATCTTTTTAAAAAAAAAAACAATGAGCGAATGCGAATTTTGCTTTGCAGACATGAAAAAACTGTAAAGCTAGAGGCTCCTGGGTGGCTCAGTCGGTTAAGCATCTGCCTTCAGTCAGGTCATGATCCCAAGGTCCTGGAATCGAGCCCCACATCGGGCTCCCTGCTCAGTGGGGAACCTGCTTCTCCCTCTCCCTCTCTGCCTGCTTCTCTCTGTCAAATAAATAAACAAAACCTTAAAAAAAAAAAAAGAAAAAACTGTAAAGCTAGAAAATGTAGTACAATGCAGTCATGGCACAAGACAAAACAAACAGATCAATGGAAGAGAATTTTTTAAAATCTAAAAGACAAACCATATGATAAATGTCACACTGCCAAATATAATATGAGATATAATAACTAGTATAAAAGTGGCATTGCCAATAAGGAGTAATAGCATAAAATATTTAATAAATGCTATTAAGACAATCTGCTAAATATTTGGGGAAAGATAATATTTGTTATGTTACACAACACGCAAAAATGAATCACAGGTGAATTAGAGGTTTAAATTTTTTTATTTTTTTTATTTTTTGAAGATTTTATTTATTTATTTGACAGAGAGACTGAGAAAGGGAACACAAGCAGGGGGAGTGGGAGAGGGAGAAGCAGCCTCCCCACTGAGCAGGGAGCCTGACGCGGGGCTCGATCCCAGGAGCCTGGGATCATAACCCAAGCCGAAGGCAGACGCTTAATGACTGAGCCACCCAGGTGCCCTGAGGTTTAAATTTTTTTTTAAAGATTTATTTATTTATTTATTTATTTGAGAGAGAGAGAGAGAGAAAGTGCAAATGGGGGGAGGGGCAGAGGGAGAGGGAGAGAGAATCCTCAAGCAAACTCCCCACTGAGCATGGATCCAGCCACAGGGCTCAATCCCAGGACCCTGAGATCATGACCTGAGCTGAAATCAAGAGTCAGACACTTAACCGACTGAGCCACCCAGGTACCCTGTAGAGGTTTAAATTTTTTTAATAAAATGACCAAAATATGTGAATATTTGTAGAATCTTAGATCAATACCAAAGGCAAAAACATAAATTTAAAAAAAGAAATGATAGTAAAACTTCAAAAAATCATACAAAATAACAAGAAAAATTGAAGTGCAAATTATAAACCAGGAAGGTGTTTTTAATATATATGAAATTCTAACATATTCTCTAATATACATAAAGAAGTCTTGCACATCAGTATAAAATGTATATATGTATGTATATGTGAATACACATCCACATACCTCCTAGCAACGTCCACTGAAAGGGCCTGAAAGCAAAACCCCCAGGAGCAATGTATATGTGTCCCTATTTAGGTCACTAAAACAATTTTATGTTAAGAAGAATCATGGATCCTTGGAGAAATGAATGAATCCTATGGCTGGGAAGGTATTTGATGAGCCTGGAATATCTTGTTAGATTAGAAAGTAAGGAAATGTTTTCCCAAAATGATAGAGGCTCACAAAGGCACAGGAACTACCACATCCAAATCTGGAACAATTTGAGCACCAAAATAATAAAAGCAAATGAATTACAAATCACTGAAAAATAGAAATCTATGAGTGTATGTGGATGATAGATGGCAGATGATTAGATAGATTGATAGATCGATCGATAGATAGATAGATGATAGTTGGATGAAGGATGGAGAGACAGACAGGGAAGAAGGGAGGATTCTTGCTTATAGTAGGTGCTGAGTACCAACTAGAAAATATGGTGGGAATGCTACAGTTGGAAAATAATTTCACAACCATAAAAGAGATTGGTTAGGCAAGGATCATCATTGGGTGCTAAATCTAGGGGGAAGTTTTGATGAGGAACAGGACACTTGCATAGTTTTCATAGATGGCTTATTAGTTTTAAAGAGAAAAGCAGTTACTTTCTAGTAGAGAAATAAGACAACAGCTTGATTAGATGATCAAAATTAACATCTCTATTTCGGAGCAGATATATATCGAGTACCTCCAGATGGATATGCTCAGGACACATACTATGTAAATGGTATTCCAGCCAAGGATTCATTTCCTATTCCAGTCATGAAGAAACATCAGAGATGCCCCAAAATGAGGAACATTATAATTTAAAAAGTGAGGGATCGTATTTGCTATGATCTCAATGTTTATGTCCCCCGCAAAATTCCTATGTTAGAAACTTAACCCCCGAGGCAACGGTATTAGGAGGTGGGGCCTTTGGGAGGTAATTAGGTCGAGGGCTGAGCCCTTATGAATGGGATTAGTGCTCATATAAAAGAAGGCTGACAGAGCTCCCTTCTACCACATGAGGACCAGTGAGAAAATGTGCAGTCTGCAATGCATAAGAGGGAAAATGTGCAGTCTTCACCAGAACCTGACCGTGCTGGCATGCTGACCTTGGATTGCCAGCCTCCAGAACTGTGAGAAATAAATTTGTGTTGCTTATAAGAACTGTGGTCTGTGGTATTTTTGTTATAGCAACATGAACGGACAAAGACAATATTTTTTTAAAATGTCAATGTCATAAAAGACAAAAGCTGTGGGAATATTCCAGATTAAAGGAGCCTAAAGAGACAGGACAACTAAATGCAATATCTGATCTAGATGGGATCTTGATGGAGGAAAAACAATATTAGGAAGGATATTATTGGGAGGCACCTGGGTGGCTCAGTCGGTTAAGCATCTGCCTTTGGCTCAAGTCATGATCCCAGCGTCCTGGGATCAAGCCCCACATTGGACTCCCTGCTCAGCAGGGAGTCTGCTTCTCCCTCTCCCTCTACCCTCAACCTGCTTGTTCTCTCTCTCTCTCTCAAATAAATAAAATCTTTCAAAAAAAAAAAAGAAAGGATATTATTGAGTCAGTTGACAAAATCACAATGCCAACAGTGGATTAGAGCCAAGTATTATGCAAATTTACTGAAGTTGATCATTGCACTGTGGTGATGTACAAGAACATTCTTATTCTCAGGTAAAAAATACAAAAGTATTGAGAGGTAAAGGGCCATGATGTGTGCAAATTTACTCTCAAATGGTTTGGGAGAAAAAAATTAGATATATACAGAATTGATAATAAAGAAAAATGGGGAAGATGTTAATAATATGTGAAGCTGGGTACAGTGCATACAGGTGTTCAAAACTAGATCTAGACTTGCAACTTCTCTGTAAGTGTGAAATTATTTCCAAATGAAAAGTTTTTTAAAAATCAAAACAAAAAACCTAACATCCCAATCAGAAAAAAAAATGGGCATAGGATATGAACAGATAATGCATGTAAGAATAGACACATAAAAGAGTGTTGAGCCTTGGTAATAATAATAGTGCAAATTAAAATACCTGTCATTTACATCAAGTTTTAGGCTGTCACCTTCTCAATTAAGCTTATCTTGACTACTGTAACTAAACTACTCCTGCCCCCTTAACCTGCTCTGGCTTTTTTCTAAAACCTAAATAATATTTTTTAAATAAATCAATAAATTTTTAAATAAATAAATAATATTTTTTCTAAAACACTAAATGATTTACTCACTTACTGTATTTATTACTTGTTTGTCTCTTCCAGTAGAATATAAGTCTCATGAGGTCAGGGATTGTTCTTTTTCATTAATCTATCCCAAGCACTGAGAATAATGCCTGAGATGCAATCAGCAATCAATGTACACGTGCTAAATGAATGCAGCAGATTAGCAAATTTGGGGATTTTTTGATAATAATAATAATAATAATAATACACACAGTAGGCAAGAATATAATAACCCAGACTCTCTTATGTACTGCTGGTAGGAGGGTATACTGATAAAATGAACCATATTTATTCATACTATAAAATACTAAGTAGTCCTTAAAAGTGATGTTTTGCAATGTGACAAAATGCTCAGTACATTGTTATGTGAAAAACACAAATTATAAAATAGCATGTACAATATGCTTCCACTATATTTTTTGAAAAAGAAAAAAATTGGGGGGGCGCCTGGGTGGTGCAGTCGGTTAAGTGTCCAACTCTCAATTTCTGCTCAGGTCATGATCTCAGCGTCATGGGATCAAGCCCCGCATCTGGCTCCACACTCAGCAGGGAGTCTGCTTCTCTCACTCTCTCTCTCTGTCTCCTTCTGCCCTTTCCCCCGCTCACACTCTCTCTAAATAAAATCTTTAAAAATAAATAAATAAATAGAAAAAAAGCAGAGAGTATATATAACAAAATCTTATTTATGAAGTGAGATGACAAGTATTTTTTACTTTCTTCCTTTGCCATATTTATTTTCTATAATGAATATGTATTAGATGTGTAGCAAGCAAGGCAAAACTTTTTTTAAGGGGAGAAAATAGGAATTACCTAGTCAATATAAATATGCCTTTCTGTTTTAACAAGGATACCAAAAGAGTAAGAAAGTAACTTAAAAGGTTCTATGTAGGGGCGCCTGGGTGGCTCAGTCATAAAGGTTTGCCTTCAGCCTCGGGTCATGATCCCAGGGTCCTGGGATCGAGTCCCACATCGGACTCCCTGCTCCGTGGGAAGCCTGTTTCTCCCTCTCCCACTCATCCTGCTTGTGTTCCCGCTCTCGCTACCTCTCTGTCAAATAAATAAATAAAATCTTTGGGGTGCCTGGGTGGCTCGGTTGTTAAGCGTCTGCCTTTGGCTCAGGTCATGATCCCAGGGTCCTGGGATTGAGCCCCGCATCGGGCTCCCTGCTCCGCGGGAAGCCTGCTTGTCCCTCTCCCACTCCCCCTGTTTGTGTTCCTGCTCTCGCTGTCTCTCTCTCTGTCAAATAAATAAATAAAATCTTTATAAATAAATAAATTAATTAATTAATTAAAATCTTTGAAAAAAGGAAAAATAAATAAAATATTCAATATTATATTATTGCACTGTGGTGATGTACAATATTATTATATTATTATATTACATTGAGTGGAAGCTAGCAAACAAAAAGAGAGAACCAAATGCAGAATATGAAATGTCCTCACTATTGTTTGTTGTTTTTAAACTGCAAAAGGTATAAATGTGCATGTAAAGGCATATTAAATTATTTGATAAAAGCTTCTGGAGAAAAAAAACCATTTTCTTCTAAGACCAGGATACTCTTTCGGAACAAAACTCCCAAGATCTGACCATCTCAGAAGCCAAACCGAGTCTGCTGGCTGCGCACGAGTCTGACTTATACTTTGGAACAGGGCAGGGCCTCCTCTGGGCCTGGGCCTGGGCCTGTGGGGCTCTGTGAAAGCCACTCGTCCCTGCCAGCCAGACTAAGGACCAGCACCACTTAGTGTGAAAGTTAACTCAGGAAGGTTTAACTCCACAAAACAAAATGATTTAAAAAAAAAGCCGGTGGTTTATGAAATTCTAGATTCATTACGATTACCAGGAGCAGGTGCATTATACGCAACATGCGGGGAAACACTAAATATACATAAGACATCTTTTTTAATCCATCAGACTTACACATGCTAGGAGGACGTTTTGGCAACTACTATAAAATACTGCCCTCTGGTGTTGAGGTCATTCTATATTTGTTAATATAATACAAAAAGAAAAAAGAAAAAGCCTTTCTTAAACATAAGAATCACTACCTTCAGGGACTTGTTTCTGGCTTGCAAAAATCTGAACACAAAATCCCACAGGATTTCACCGCAATATATTGTGGACACCTTCCCTACTGCACCTGAAAAAAATACCAAGTAATGTTATTACGAGCTATCTTAGCCAATTCATAGAAGAGAATTTTTTTCTCCAGGAACTATATTCAACTCTCTTTGAGAAGAAAAAAAAAGTATTTTAAGAGTTTCTGCTGGGAAGGGGTTTTTTGGAAATAAACCAAAGATTTTTTTCACAGGAAAACTCTATTAATTTTGGTAGGAAAAATAAAAACAGGAGTATTATATATACCATATATTATATATACCATATATTATAGAAGACTTTTAAAATGTGAGACAATATTTATGCAAAACAAACAGCAACCTTAGCAAAAGAAGCTGGCAGTCACTATCTGCACATTGAATCTTTTATCCTGCTTTAGTAGCATTTAAACGAAATAATTTGGGAAGGTAGTTTTAATGGTTATACATACAAGAATTACATGTGCAGGGGCGCCTGGATGGCTCAGTTGGTTGGGCGACTGCCTTCGGCTCAGGTCATGATCCTGGAGTCCCGGGATCGAGTTCCACATCGGGCTCCCTGCTCGGCAGGGAGTCTGCTTCTCCCTCTGACCCTCCTCCCTCTCATACTCTCTGTCTCTCATTCTCTCTTTCCCAAATAAATAAATAAAATCTTTAAAAAAAAAAAAAAAGAATTACATGTGCAATCTTAGCAGAAAAACTCAAAAGAGTAATTAAATACAAGTAACACTATGTTACCATTGAGTTAAAAACAAACTCTGAAAGAGGTTATCTTAAATAATGTTTAAGGGAAATAATGTTTACGTTTTCTCACATAAATTGAGTTTAGAATGTCTCCATCTCAGGCTGGATACATATATATAATCTCAAATGGCTACAATTTTTAATTTGTCAGATCTGAGACTTAGAATTTGTAGGTATTGTAATACTTATTAGAAAAAAACATTTACCTAAATATCACTATTTTGAAGCAACTACGTTCCTGTATTCTACTCATTTTATATTTAGAACTTCATAATAAATGTTTAACAAAATGCTTATTTGAAATAAATAAAAATATCAACCAGAGGAATTTTTGACGTAAATTTGCAAGAGAAATTATAATAATGTTAATTATAGCTAATATTTATTGAATATTTAATATATACCAGACACTAACAAGTACTTTACCAGAATTATCCCATTTAATCATCCCAAACTCCACCAGGTAGGTATATCCCTATTTTATTTATTTATTTATTTTAAAGATTTTATTTATTTATTTGACAGAGAGAGACACAGCGAGAGAGGGAACAAAAGCACGGGGAGTGGGAGAGGGAGAAGCAGACTCCCTGCTGAGCAGGGAGCCCGATGTGGGGCTTGATCCCAGGACCCTGAGACCATGACCTGAGCCGAAGGCAGACGCTTAACAACTGAGCCACCCAGGCACCCTGGTATATCCCTATTTTATAGAGGAGGAAAATGACACATATAGAGGTTAATAATTTTTCCAAGATCATACAGCAAGAAAATGAGAAGTGGCATTAACACCCAGGAATTCTGACTTCAGAAGCCATGTTCTTAATTAACTCTGCTAGACCAATCACTAGGGAAGAGTGTTTTTGCACAAACTGGTTACCCAAGTTTGGACACAATGTAAACTGAGCTATCCAGCATCTATAAAGTGTTCCTACAAATAAATAAGAAACACAATCTAATAAAAGAAACATGACATTACCAATGTATATCACTTGTCCTGACCTGTCCCCTAAGTTCCCTGGATTTATATCCCCTTGCGCACTTGTTTTCTCTACTTGAATGTCTTTGGCATGGCTGCCAAGAAGCTACATAAGTTGGCTATATTAATATCCTAGGGCTGCTGTAACAAAGTACCACCAACTGGGTAGCTTAAACCAAATAAACCAAAAGCCTATTCTCTCATAGTTCTGGGGACTGGAAGTTCAAATTCAAGGTGTCATCAGGGCCATACTCCCACCAAAGTCTCTAGAGAAGGGTCTTTCTTTGCCGTTTCTAGGTTCCGATGGTGGCTGGTAATCTTTGGTGGTCCTTGGCTGCTGGCTGCATGACTCCCGTCCCTGCCTGGCTGCTTTCCCTCTGTTTCTGTCTCCCTTTGTCCAGATTCCCCTCTTATAAGAACACCAGCCATTAGATCAGGGCCCCTCCTTAAATCCAGTATGACCTCATCATCTTAACTTGATTCTATCTTCAAAGACCTGATATTTAAATAAGGTCACATTCACAGCTACTAGGGGTCAGGACAAACATATTGTTTTGGGGAACACAATTCAACCCAGTGCAGTGGCATTTCAGGTTCTTGAGAGTTTCTAACTCCCACCAATAGACTCTGTGTGTGTGTGTTTCAAACATATACATTTAAATACATTTGCATGCACACAACACATACGTTGTACAGCATATGTAGGGCACACATCTATGAATACATACACATACAAACAAATATATACAAAAGGGATAATTTCTATAAGGAATAAGCTCTAGATTATACCAAAATATTATACTCATTTTAATATTTTTCCTATCCATGCATAAAAGGAAACCTTTCTAAGAAAACTCATTTAACAATAAAAATTCCCCATAAGAGTCTTTAAAACACCAAATTCTTTGATTAAATGATTTAATTTTTTTTACAATAAAAAAAGCAAAACGGGAATTCCACACCCAGAGATGATAGAGTAACTAGATGTGCCCTACCAATGCAAACAACTAAAAAATTGTACCAAATGTATAAACCAACGACACTGAACAATAGGCGGCACAAGACTGTGACCCTAGAGAGAAGTGAAACAAACAATGTGACACTTACAATTACCCTGATTTCTGCCTGGATGCATTTACCAAGACCACGGCACAAGTAGGGAGATCCCTAAAAGCTTAGAGCAAACTTACTGAGCTGAAAAGAAAGATATCAGAGTTTTTTTGTTTTTTTAAGATTTTATTTATTTATTCATGAGAGAGAGAGAGAGGCAGAGGCAGAGGGAGAAGCAGGCTCCCCAAGGAGCAGGGAGCCTGATGCAGGACTCGATCCCAGGATCCCTGGATCATGATCTGAGCCAAAGGCTGACACTTAACCATCTGTGCCACCCAGGCACCCAAGATATCAGAGTTTTGAAAGTATGAGGTAGCTGGAATTTGTGGGGAGAAGTACCAGAGAAGTGGGAGTTATACAGAGAGCTCCATCCAGATACCTGCATAGTGGTCCCCTTGAGGTTTTGGCTGAATTGCAAGCCATGTAGACATACAGTGAGACACCACAAAGCAAGGCAATGCATAAGTTCTTGGGAAAGAACAGCTATAAGCCAAAGACCACTGGACCTCACAGTATTTGAGTGTTTGATGTTTCAATACCAAACAGCTAGAGGGAAGTGACCTCACTGAAAACTTTGGGCATGGAACAGAAATACCAGAAAGCCACAGATAAGTAGGAAGTGGGCTAAACTGGCCCTAGTAACTTTACAAAGTTTAAAAACAAGGTTCAATAGACTCATCTTAACAAAATTTTTTAAAAATATTGTTTAATTATTTGACAGAGAGAGAGAGAGCACAAGCAGGGGGCACAGCAGGCAAAGGGAGAGGGAGAAGCAGACTGCCTGCTGAGCAGGGAGCCCAATGCAGGACTTGAGCCCAGGACCCTGGGATCATGACCTGAGCTGAAGGCAGATGTTTAACAGACTGAGCCACCCAGGCACCCGTCATCTTAACAAAGTTTAAAAACAAAGTTCAATAAGATGAAGTTAATCCATAGATGAGTCAATCAACTTCCAAAACACAATTTCAACATAAAATTTTAAAAAACCAAACAAAATCCAAACACTAAACAAAGTGATGGCTACATCATCTAGCATTAAATAAAAAATTACTAGACATGCAAAGAAGCAGGAAACGGTTACCTATAACCAGGAGAAAAATCAGTCAATACAAACAGACCCACAAATTATAGAGGATGAAATAAGAAAACAAAAATTTTAAAAGAAATATTATAAATATGTTCAAATATTTAAGGAAATCTTCAACACAATGAAGATAAAAATTAAAATGTTCCAAATGGAACATCCATAGATGAAAAATACAATATCTGAGGGGCTACTGCAGAAGAGAGGATCAGTAAACTTAAAGACAAAGCAGCAGAAACTATCCAAATTGAAGCACAGAGAAATAAAGAAAACCAAAAAAAAAAAAAAAAAGTTTATACAGCCTCTGATATTATCACATGTTTGACATGTGTGTAGTTGGAAAGGAGAATATAACAGAAAAAATATAGAAGTAATAGTGCTGGGGCACCTGAGTGGCTCAGTCGGTTGAGTGTCCAACTCTTGATTTCGCTCAGGTCATAGTCTCGGGGTCGTAAGATCAAGCCCCATGTTGGGCTCTGGGCTCAGTGTGGAGTCTGCTTGAGATTCTCTCTCTCCCTCTCCTTCTGCCCCTCCCCCCACTCATGCTCTCACTCTCTCTCTCTCTCTAAAAAAAAAAAAAAGAGGGCGCCTGGGTGGCTCAGTTGGTTAAGCAACTGCCTTCGGCTCAGGTCATGATCCTGGAGTCCTGGGATGGAGTCCCACATCGGGCTCCCTGCTCAGCAGGGAGTCTGCTTCTCCCTCTGACCCTCCCCCGTCTCATGCTGTCTCTCTGTCATTCTCTCTCTCAATAAATAAATAAAAATCTTTAAAAAAAAAAAAAAAGAAATGTATAAAAAAAAAAAGAAGGAGGAGGAGGAGGAAGAGGAGAAGGAATAAGAAGTAGTAGTAGTAGTGGAAATTTTTCCATATTTTCTGAAACTATAAACCCAAGATACAAGAAGATCCATAAACCCTTAGTATGAAAAACACAAAGAAAACAATGCAAAGTATTACTATAATCAAATTGCTGAAAGCCAATACGAGAAAATCTTAAGAGCTCCCAGAGAAAAAGAGTCAGGATGGACAGAGAAAAAAAAGAACTATCACCTACTTGTCATCAAAAACAATGCTAAGCAGGAAGACAATAAATGACATATTTAAAGTGTTTTTAAAAATTCAGCCTATGGGGCACCTGAGTGGCTCAGTTGTTAAGCGTCTGCCTTCCACTCAGGTCATGATCCCAGGGTCCTGGGATCAAGCCCTGCATCGGGCTCCCTGCTCCATGGGAAGCCTGCTTCTCTCTCTCCCACTCCCCCTGCTTATGTTCCCTCTCTCGCAGTGTCTCTCTCTCTCTGTCAAATAAATAAATAAAATCTTTAAAAAAAAAAACTCAACCTAGGGGACCCCTGGGTGGCTCAATCAGTTAAGCATTTGCCTCCCGCTCAGGTCATGATCCCGGGGTCCTGGGATCAAGTCCCACATCGGGCTCCCTGCTCAGCAGGGAGCCTGGTTCTCCCTCTGTCTGCTGCTCCCCCTGCTTATGCTCTCTCTCTCTCTCTGGCAAATAAATGAATAAAATCTTAAAAAAAAAAATTCAACCTAGAAAATATCATTTTAAATACCCCAAAAAAAATCTTCCATAAAGGAAGACAAAACCAGTATTTTTTCAAACAAAAGCTAAGGTAATGGTTGCCAGAGACCTCTGGAAATAGTAAAGAAGGTTCTTCAAGCTGAAGGAAAACAGTTGCAGTTGAAAACTTAAAATTAAAAGACAAAATGGAGATAACCAGAAATGGTAAATATTTGAATAAACATAAAACCCTTTTCTTGTTTTTCAATTTCTTTAAAAGCTATTTGACCTTTAAAAGCAAAAGTAACAACAATATATTGTGGAATACATAGAATATATAAAAATAAAATGTATAGTAATAAAAATAGCCCCAAAATGAGGGGTAGGGGGAGAAATAGAAATACTGGTTTAAAAGTCTTATACGTGAAGTGGTATAGTATAGTAAAATCAAGAAGACAAAACTATCTTCAACAAGTATGCATCTAACAACAGAACTTCAAAACACATAGAACAAAAACTGACAGACAGAAAGGAGAAATAGGCAAATCCCCAATTACAGTTAGAAGTTTAAAACTTCCTCTCTCAGTAACTGATAGAACAAGTAGATAAAATTAATAAGGATATGGACAATCTGAATACTCTCAACCAACTTTATTTTTTTTTCAGATTTTATTTATTTGAGAGAGAGAGAGTGAGAGAGAGCACAAGTGTGGAAAGAGGCAGAAGGAGAACAGACTCCCTGCTGAGCAGGGGGCCCAATGTGGGGCTCGATCCCAGGACCCTGGGATCATGACCTGAGTTGAAAGCAGACACTTAACCAACTGAACCACCCAGGCGCCCCTCTCAACCAACTTTAACTAATTGATAAATATAGAACACTACACTAAACAACTACAGAATATGCATTCTTTTCAAATGCACATGGAAAATTAACAAAGTAGATTAAATACTAGCCATGAATCAAGTCTCAATAAGTGTAAAAAGACTGAAAATGTACAGAATATATTCTCTGACCACAACTTAATTATGAATAAAAAATGGGGCACCTGGGTGGCTCAGCCAGTTGAGCATCTGAGTCTTAGTTTCAGCTCAGGTCATGATCTCATGGATCATTGGATCAAGCCCCACAGTAGGCTCCATGCTTGGAAGGGAGTCTGCTTGGAGATTCTCTCCCTCTGCCCCTTCCCCACACTCCTGCTCTCTCTCTCTCTCTCATAAATAAATCTTTAAAATAGGGACGCCTGGGTAGCTCAGTCGGTTAAGCATCTGCCTTCAGCTCAGGTCATGATCCCTGGGTCCTAGGATCAAGCCCCACATCGGGCTCCCTGCTCAGCAGGGAGTCGGCTTCTCCCTCTGCCCCTCCCCCCTGCTCTTGCTCTCTCACTCTCTCACTCATGCTCTCTCTCTAATAAATAAATAAAATCTTTAAAAAATAAATAAATCTTTAAAATAAATAAATAACAAGAAGACATATGGAAAATTCCAAAATATTTAGAAATTAAACACATTTTTAAGTAACCTATGAGTCAAATAAGAAATCACAAGAGAAATTAGAAAATATTTCAAACTGAATTATAATGAAAATATACCAAAATTTGTGGGATGGAGCTAAAGCAGTGCTTAAAGGAAATTTTATAACTTAAAATGCTTATATCAGGTGCACCTGGGTGGCTCAGTCGTTAAGCGTCTGCCTTGGGCTCAGGTCATGATCCCAGAATCCTGGGATCAAGCCCCGCATTGGGCTCCCTGCTCATTGGGAAGTCTGCTTCTTCCTCTCCCACTCCCCCTGCTTATGTTCCCTCTCTTGCTGTGTCTCTGTCTGTCAAATAAATAAATAAATCTTTAAAAAAAATGCTTATATCAGAAAAGAAGCCTTAAAATAAATTATCTAAGTTTTTAACTTAAGAAGCTAGAAATAGAAATAGAGGAACAAATGAATCCAAAGTAAAAGGAAATAACAAAAATAAGAGCAGAAATCAATGAAATAGCAAACAGACAACAGGAAAAAAAAAATCAATGAAACAAAAAACTAATTTTTTGAAAAGATTAATAAAAGTAATAAGCCTCTAGCTAGGCTGATCAAGAAATAAAGAGAGAAAATACAAATTACCAATATCAGGAATAAAATAGGAGATATTGCCAGATCCAAAGTTATTAAAAAGATAACAAAGTAATAAAATGCATAAGATTATACCAATAAATTTGAGAGCTTTGAAAAAAAAATTTCTTTGAAAGACACAAAGTACCAAAAGTATCAAAAGAAGAAACAGAAAATCTGAATAGACCTTAATTAATTAAAGAAATTGAATCTGTATTTTAAAACTATTCCTCAAAGAAAACCAAAACCCCCGATTTTTTAAAGGAAGAAATCACACAAACTCTTTCAGAAAACAGAAGAAGCAATTTCCAAATTCACTTTATGAGGTCAGCACTACTGTTATATCAAAATCAAAGACATTACAGAAAAATAAAATTACAGACCAATATCTCTCATAAATGTAGATACAGAGATCTTTAACAATATATTAGCAAATCAAATTCAGCAATATATATAAGGGATAATAATCATAACCAATGGGTTTTTTTAAGGAGGCAGTTTGGCTTATCTTTCAAAAATCAGTCAATGTAATCCACTGCATTCACTTTTACTCATGGAATAAAAGGGGGAAAAAACATATGATCATTTCAATAGATGCAGAAAAAGCACTTGACCAAATTCAATATCCATTCGTGAAAAACAGCTTCAGCAAATTAGGAATACAAAGAAATTTCCTCAGTCTGATAAAGGACATTTATGAAAGCCTCACATACTGATGAAAGACTTAACATTTCCCCCCAAATCAGGAATAAGCAAGGACATCCACTTTTACCTTTTCTATTCAACATTGTAGTGGAGATCCGAGCCAGTGCAATAAGGCAAGGAAACACATACAAATTAGAAAAGAAGTAAAACTGCCTTTACTAAAAAAAAAAAAAAAAAAAGCCCTTACTTGTCATCAGTTTAATCATGTATGTAAAATCCTAAGGAATCTACCAGAAAACTATAGAATACATCCTTTTGTAAACGTCTCAGGATATAAATTCAGTATTTAGCAATCAAATGGAAAATTTTTGTTATAAATAGAGCATCAAATTTTTTTCCATAAAATAATTAGGGGTAAAAAATATGAATTCAAATGTGCTGAGGACTCATGACATACGACACTAAAGCAGATAAAACTCTCCTACCCCACTACAAACACCTCTTAACACTGGAGTTTCCAGTAGGTCAGTCCTTGGATTGTTTTTTCTTCAGCTATACCATTTCTCATCTCAGGAATTGGAATTCCATCTCTACATATGTATTCTCCAAATTTATAGCTCTCATTTCAACCTCTTCTCCCCCCTCTTGTATATTCAGTGGCCTACTCATTATGTCTACTTGGATGTGTCATAAACACCTGAAACTTAACATGTTCAAGACTGAATTCCTTATTTTCCACCACTCCCCACCTGCTCTTCCTGCAGTCTTCTTTTGGTTAGCAATCAATTTTTTCTGGGACCCTAGTCAGAAACTTGGAAGTTCTCTGACTCCTCTCTCTCACATCCCATTCCAAAACTCATCAACAAATCATGTTGGCTCTTCCTTAAAACTATAATCAGAATCTGACCATGTCTCTTCTTCTTGCTACTCTGGCAAGCCACCATCATCTCCTGCCTGACTTATTATAATAGCCCATACCTCTTCCTGCGTTTAGTTTTGCTTTCCTGTAGTCTAATAAGCAGCTGGACTTAATCCTTTTTAAATGTTGGTATGATCATGTCACTCTTCTCCTCACAACTTATGCATCCCCAGTGTGTAGAATACTGCCTGAATACAAAGAAAGTGTTCAATAAATTTGTGTCAAGTAAATGAACAAAACAATGAATGAAATACAATTTAAATGGTTTAACACAAAATGAAACTCAAAACAAAGATGGAAATGCCCAAGCACCAAACACAGAGGACTCTCAAAGCTCGGCTTTGAATTGACAGTAACTTTCAGATACCAGAATGGGCTTTAAGGGCACATGGGGATAGAAGGTATGGCCTTAAGATCACTTGAAGCAGGGGGCTGGAATTTGCTCCTTTACATGAAACCCTAAGGCTTCCAAGGGCTCCCTAGTCCATGGTAAGTAGACTAAAAAGAGACCCTACCCCATCCTCAGCCAAGAGAAGTATCATGGAAGCATGCCATTTACTCTGAACTAAGAGTGACAAGGAGAAAAAATAATTTCCAGGTAATATCATTCCTATATCTATGACATAGATAGATGCAAGGTCCAAATTTACACTTCCAGAGTAGTGTGGGAAATCCAAGATGCTTAATTAGCATACAAGCTGATCTAGGATTACTGAAACTCCAAAAGTCTGCCAAAGAAAACAGGATATCACTCTGTAGAAACACTTTCAAATCCCAGAACATAGAAAAATCACTTGTTTTTAAAAACAATTCCAGATAACGTATTCGTGGCCGCGGCGGGCGCGGAGTGAGCAGGAGCGCGGGGTCGCTCTACCAGTGTGGTAAAGCCCCAACGCCCTCACCATGGACTTCCAGCATCGCCCCGGGGGTAAGACCGGGAGCGGAGGCGTAGCCTCCTCCTCGGAGAGCAACCGAGACCGCAGGGAGCGCCTCCGGCAGCTGGCCCTGGAGACCATCGACATCAACAAGGACCCGTATTTCATGAAGAACCATCTGGGCTCGTACGAGCGCAAGCTGTGTCTGACCCTGCACAACAATGAGGGGAGCTACCTGGCACATACCCAAGGGAAGAAGCATCAGACCAACTTGGCCCGGCGAGCCGCCAAGGAGGCCAAGGAGGCCCCCGCCCAGCCGGCGCCAGAAAAGGTCAAGGTGGAGGTGAAGAAGTTTGTGAAGATTGGCCGCCCAGGCTACAAAGTGACCAAGCAGAGGGACACAGAGATGGGCCAGCAGAGCCTCCTCTTCCAGATTGACTACCCTGAGATCGCCGAGGGCATCATGCCCCGCCACCGCTTCATGTCCGCCTACGAGCAGAGGATCGAGCCCCCCGACCGGCGCTGGCAGTACCTGCTCATGGCCGCCGAGCCCTACGAGACCATCGCCTTCAAGGTGCCCAGCAGGGAGATCGATAAGGCCGAAGGCAAGTTCTGGACTCACTGGAATCGGGAAACCAAGCAGTTTTTCCTGCAGTTTCACTTCAAGATGGAGAAGCCACCAGCCCCGCCGAGCCTCCCTGCTGGGCCTCCTGGGGTGAAGAGACCCCCGCCCCCCCTGATGAATGGTCTGCCGCCCCGGCCGCCTCTGCCAGAGTCTTTGCCCCCGCCACCACCGGGAGGCCTGCCTCTGCCACCCATGCCGCCCAGTGGGCCTGCACCCTCAGGGCCTCCGGGCCCTCCCCAGCTGCCCCCGCCAGCTCCCGGTGTCCAC
>NC_138384.1:36784501-36809342 GCF_054177405.1 Leptonychotes weddellii
GGAGGATGGGTTGGCCTGGTGGTGGGTATTGAGGAGGGCACGTTCTGCATGGAGCACTGGGTGTTATGCACAAACAATGAATCATGGAACACTTCATCTAGAACTAATGATGTAATGTATGGGGATTAACATAAGAATAAAAAAAATAAATAAAATAAAATAAATAAAGTATTTTTCAGGGATGCCTGGCTGGCTCAGGCTGTAGAGCATGTGACTCTCAATCTCAGGGTCATGAGTTCAAGCCCCACATTGGGTGCAGAGATCACTTAAAAAATAAAAATAAAATATAAAGTATTTTCCAAATACAAAGCAATTGCCCACCCTTCAATAATTCTTCAAGGCATTAACTCTTATTCATTTAATAAATATTTCTTGGTCATTGTTTCAGCACTGGAGATACAATGGTATAGAGCTCACAGCCTAGTGGGAGAGACAGACATTAAACTAATAACTGCTCAAATAATTACAAAACCATGACAAATGCTCCAAAGGAAAAGTTCAGGGTTCAACAAGAATGTGAGTCTGAAGGATCAGAAAAAAAGGATGCTCTGAAGATGTAAAGTTCTTTTTAATTAAACTTCTTATTTTAAGATAATTATAGATTTACACGCAGTTGTAAAAAATAATAGAACTTTTTTTTAACATTCAGTTTTGAGCGTTCTTTATATATTCTAAATACCAGTGCTTTGTTGGATGTGTGGGTTGCAGAGATTTTTTTTTTTCCCCAGTCTGTAGCTTGTCTTGTCATCCTCTTCACATGAGCTTTAGCAGAGCAAATGTTTTTAACTTTGTGAAGTCCAATTTATCAATTTTTCCTTCTATGGATCATGCTTCTGGTATCGAGTCTAAGAACTTTCTGCCTAGTTCCAGACCCTAAAGATTTTCTCCCATGGCTTTTTCCTAAAAGCTTTTTAGTTTTGCGTTTCCCATTTTGATTATGGGTCAAGTATCATTTTTTGCCAATGGACGTCTAATTGCTCCAACACTCTCTGTTGAAAAGCTATATTTCCTGTATTGAATTGCTTTTGCGCTTTGTCAAAAATAAGTTGAGTATATGGGCGCCTGGGTGGCTCAGCTGGTTAAGCGATTGCCTTCGGCTCAGGTCATGATCCTGGAGTCCCGGGATCGGGTCCCACATCGGGCTCCCTGCTCAGCAGGGAGTCTGCTTCTCCCTCTGACCCTCCCCCCTCTCATGCTCTCTCTATCTCATTCTCTCTCTCAAATAAATAAATAAAATCTTTAAAAAAAAAAAAGACCTCTGTAAAAAAATAAATAAATAAATAAGTTGAGTATATTTGTTTGGGTCTATTTCTGGGTTGTCCATTCTTACCCATTGACCTATGTGTCCATCCCTCATCCAATGCCACATTGTCTTGATTACTTTGGCTATATAGTAGGCCTTCATATTTGGGTTAGAGTGATTCCTTCATTATTCTTCTTTTTAAAAATCGTTTTAGCTATGCTAGAGCTTGTGACTTCCCATGTAAATTTTAGAATAAGCTTACCTACATCTATAAAAAAAACTTTGCTGGGATTTTAATAGGAATAGAATTAACCCTACAGATCATTCTAGGGAGAAATGACATTTCTACTATGTTTACAGGTCAAGCCCTCACCTGAGCAATCCCCCCACTCAAACTCCACACCATCTTCATCCACCACTCCTGCAGAGCACAGAAGAAAATGGACTGCACAGGAAATATCCAGCTCTCACGCTCTGGCTCCTGAGGAAAACAAACTGCCCAGATACTGCAGAAAGACTGTCAAGGGGTCACCTCACTGAGTCACCCCAAGAGCATAGAGGCAGGCCTACACATGCGCAGAGCTGCCCAAGCATGAGCAGGTTGAATGAAAACAACATGCAATATGCAAACACACTCCCAGAAACTTCGCCTACAAAACTAACTCTGAAGAAAACTAACTCAAGGAACAGAGGGACCCCTGCCCACACTGCTTCTCATGATAGCAAGTCAAAAAGAACATGCATTCAATGAAGTCCAAGGACACGATGAAAATAACAGAATGGTATGAAAAGAAAGATTGTAGGGGTGCCTGGGTGGCTCCAGCGGTTAAGCATCTGACTCTTGATTTCAGCTCAGGTCAGGATCTCAGGGGGGTGAGATTGAGCCCCGAGTGGGGCTCTATTATGAATGTAGAGCCTGCTTAAGATTCTCTCTCTCCCTCTCTGAGCCCCTCCCCCACCACTGCTTGTGCACACACGCTCGGAGGAAGGAGGGAAGGAAGGAAGGAAGGAAGAAAGGAAGGAAGGAAGGAAGGAAGAGAGAGAGAGAAAGAAAGAAAGAAAGAAAGACTGAAACATTACAGAACAAGTCAATACAACAGACATGGCAACAAACCAGACCACAGCCCATGATCAAATTTATGACAGATACGGAAAAAAGGGTTTACAGGAATGGCAGTGAACAAAGACTCAACAGTAAAAGAAATTAAAGCAATGAGAGTGAAATTTATGACTATGGAGGTCAGGGGACAGGATGATTGGTGTCCCCACTGTGAAAACCCAGCAAATGGAAAGGCAGTTTTCAAAGAAAACACACAAGGGCTCCTGGGTGGCTCAGTTGGTTAAGCGACTGCCTTCGGCTCAGGTCATGATCCCAGGGTTCTGGGATCGAGTCCCACATCGGGCTCCCGGCTCGGCGGAGAGCCCGCTTCTCTCTCTGACCCTATCCCCTCTCATGCTGTTTCTCTCTCTCTCTCTCTCTCTCAAATAAATAAATAAATAAAATCTTTAAAAAAAAAAAAAAGAAAACACACAAGATAATTTCCCTGAATTTGGGAGGGAAGTCTGCATATTGAAAGGGCATACCACATAACAAGAAATTTGACATAAGAAGCTTAATATCCTACTAAAGCCATTGAACTTCAACCCTAAGGACTTCTTCGGGTACCAAGAAGAAGATTCAAGATGGCCTCAGACTTTCCCACAACAGCACACAGAGCCAAAAGATAACACAGAAATGCCCTCCAAGCGCTGAAGGAAAGAATGTGTGCACATGTGTGTATGTATGTCTGATATGATGCCTATTTAATGTTAATGGTGGGATTTGGAAAGGGTTATATATTTTTAAAATTTTATCATTGCAGTTCTGTGCATTATTTGAACTCTCTAGAATGAATAAATATTGTCATCAAACTAAAAAGTTCTGGGGTGCCTAGGTGGTTCAGTCAGTTAAGCGACCGACTCTTGGTTTCAACTCAGGTCATGATCTCAGGGTTATGAAATTGAGCCCCCTGTCGGACTCCATGCTGTGCGTGGAGCCTGCTTAAGATTCTCTCTCTCTTTGGGGCACCTGGGTGGCTCAGTCATTAAGCGCCTGCCTTTCGGCTCAGGTCATGATTCCAGCGTCCTGGGATAGAGCCCCACATCAGGCTCCCTGCTTGGTGGGAAGCTTGCTTCTCCCTCTGCCCACAGCTCCCCCTGTTTGTACTCTCTCTCTTTCTCTCTGTCAAATAAATAAAATCTTTAAAAAAAAAAAATTCTCTCTCCCTCTGCCCCTCCCCCCGACGCCTTCATATGCTCGCATGCTCTCTCTCTCCCTCTCTCTCTAAAAAAACAAAAACACGGGCTCCCTGCTCAGTGGAGAGCCTGCTTCTCCCTCTCCCTCTGTTGTTCCCCCTGCTTGTGCTCCCTTGCTCGCTCTCTCTGTCTCTCACTCTCTCTCTGTCAAATAAATAAAAATCTTAAAAAAAAAAAAAAAGATAAAACAACAACAACAACAACAACAAAAACCCACCACCTTTCCAAACTAAAAAGGTTCTGGGGCCCAATTTCCATGTAAGTGGGAGTGGGGTTCCTTCACAGCACCAATTTTCGGGACACAAGCAGGGTGTCCCACAATTCAACTCAATTCTGACACTCTCTACCTGGAGTTGGCACCAGATTACATAGGTTAAGGGCTCAATCCTAAAAGACTGCCCCCCCAAATACCCCACCCCCAATTTCAGACAGCAGTTGCAAGCCCACTTTGTCTCCTGGGCTTCTGACCAAGAGGTCATAGATTAGAGGCTCCAATGACCCCTGCCTGGTCATTGGAGCCTCTCATGGATTAATATGTTAGGGCAGCTCACAAAACTCAGAAACATTTTACTTACTAGATTACCAGTTTATTATAAAAGTATATAACTCAGAAACAGCCAGATGGAAGAGATGCATAGGGCAAGGTACGGAGAAAGGGCACAGAGCTTCCAGGACCTCTCCAGGCATGTCACCCTCCCCAAATCTCCACGTGCTCATCAACACTGAAGCTCTCTGAACTCCATTCCTCAGAGAAACATAGTTTTTATGGAGGCTTCATTATATAGGCATGATTGATTATATCAGTGGTCATTGGCGACTGATTCAACCTTCAGCCCCTCTCCCTTCCCCCAAAGGTCTGGGTGTGGAACTGAAAGTTCCAACCCTTTAATTACATGATGGGTTCTCCTGGCAACCAACCCTCATCCTTAGGTGCTTTCTAAAAGTCATTTTATTAACATAATATAAGAAAAACCCTTAAGCTCCTACTACTTAGGAAATTCCGAGGGTTGAGGGAAATGTGAGCCAGGACCCACAGAGAAAAACCAGATATATGAGTAATATACATCTGATTATCTGAATGACAAAATATGTATTTCTTTTTTTTTTCCAAAATATCTATTTCTTATAAATCACAATATCACAGGGTGCCTAGGTGGCTCAGTCAGTTAAGCATCTGCCTTCAGCTCAGGTCATGATCCCAGGGTTCTGGGATTGAGCCCCACACCGGGCTCCCTGCTCAGCGGGGAGCCTGCTTCTCCCTCTCCCTCTGCCGCTCCCCCTGCTTGTGCTCTCACTCTCTCTCTCAAATAAATAAATAAATCTTTAAAAATAAATAAATAAGTAAATAAATCACAATATCACATAAACTGATGGTGATTTTTCTTAAAAATACTGTTTAAAGCAGATATGAAAAGATGTTAGCAGTGCCTAGTCCTGAGTGGTAGGAATGTGGATGATCGTTGTTTTCTTCTTTGACTTTGCTGTGCATTTTCAATTTCCAAAAATTAACAAGTAGATACATAAGAGTAGAGGAAAGAATGTTCCTAGCAAAAGAAATGCCATGAATGCAGAACCTAGGGACAGAAGGAGATGGGCATTGCTCCTGACAGTGTGGAACAGGAAGTCCTACAACGTGAGGCGGAGGGGTAGAGAACCACCACCAGAGCTTGCTGACCACTCTGGAAACCTGCAGTGTCATGTATAAGCTTGCCCTGGATTGAAATTTATCCACTCCAAACACTTCACTTTCCATCCTCAGCCACAACTAAAAATATTTTTTGAATACTTAAAAATGGACAATGTTCAGAGTTGTCTGCATACCACCATGGCCAAAGCAGTGCACCTTGCGGACAACTCTATATTCAGTCCCCTACAGTACCTTCTGTCCTAGAATAGGCTTGCCAGTGTTCTAGAATAGTTGAGTGAGAGGGTTAAACCAAAGATATTAAATATGCCACATAGTTAAAATAATGATCTGTCAACTCCAACAAGCTACAAATGAAAAATTAGCTGTGCCCTAGATGTTAACCCCTGTTGAGTGTTTCAGAAAGTTTCTCCAGAAACGTCATTCCCAATGTCAGCAAAGACAGGAGTCAAACATATAAAACTGGGGGGCAGCACTTACCTGCCACAAAGGGAAGTCACACTGCTGTCATCTTTCAAACGTCAAAAATAATCAGGATCCAAAAGTGAAAATTCTAGTTCATACAATTTCGTTTATAAATTTCAAACAGTGTTAAAATTAATTCATCCTTTTCTTTTTACTATTCAGTGTGCCTAAACTAAGTACGAATTCGTGAGCTCTTAACAGTAATGCTTGCTTAGGGGCGCCTGGGTGACTCAGTCCATTAAGGGGCTGCCTTCAGCTCAGGTCATAATCCCAGGGTCCTGGGATCGAGTCCCGCATCCGGCTCCCTGCTCAGTGGGGAGTCTGCTTCTCCCTCTCCCTCTGCCCTTCCCCTGCTTGTACTCACTCTCTCGCTCTGAACAAATAAATAAATAAAATCTTTAAAAAAAAAAAAAAGGCTCACAACAGAATGAGGTCAATCACTGAGGACCATTAATGCCAGGATGAGAAGTCTGAAACCTATCTTACAGGCAATGAGAGCCACCTCAAGTTTCAATGGAGGGCTTTCCCATGATCAGTGTGGTATTTTAGGAAGATTATTCTGGCATGGTAGGAGACTGAAAGAAGAGAGGAAGCTGCCACAATTCCACTCAGCCTCCCTGTCAGGGAGCTTTCCAGTTTTTACATCTGCTTTGAGAACAGTTACCCGTCTACAACAGTTTCTGGATGAGTACCTCCAGGATGTTCACTGCAGCACGTACTTCGTTCATTTGGAAGAGATCACAGATAACCAAACAGCAGGCTGACACATTCAAGCTCTGTGTCTCAATGAGCTTAAAGAAGACAAGTCTTTACTCAGCCCACACCCCCTGCATAAGCAGAAGATGCCCCCCACTCTGCTCACTCCTCCCTTACCTCCAGACAAAACACCTGCATCACCAGCTCACCTCATTTTGTTCCCATCAAGTCCGTTTATTAATATTCTTATGAGATCTGTGAGTACAACGTAAAGATCCTGATGCTGTTCCTTACCCTCTCTTGTACCTGACATCAGTGCTCACTCTAAGACCTGGAGCCTTCAGATCCTGTTGCTTTGCCTTTCTTTGGCTGTAAAGGCAATGGCCACATCTTTACAGCTGAGACAAAGACCAATTTTTTGCATCCTGGGTCTCTACTCTTTACCTGTAGGGCTTCATCCTCTGTGACAGATGCTGTTGCCATGTGAGTGCAGTGAGTTGTTTCTACTCTTCAAAGCACTGCAAATATGGCGGCAAGTCTGTGTATTCTGCAAAATGGCATCTTGAGAAAGAAGCCTAAAATGGACCCACTCCCTTTCTGTGCTTGGCATAAAACATAACCACCAGCATAAAACTAGGATATTGAGCCTCTAACAGTTCAGTCTCAGACTTACCTTTATCTTATTAAACACTTTAAAGGATATACAGTTAATGATATAGCTTCCCACTCAAATATTATCACTCTCCTAATACCTCCAAATCAAATCCTTCAAAAGGAAAGAAACGAATACTTTGGGGGTGTCTTGGGTACCAGGCCCTCCTCTGAGCAGTTTCCCTACATGATTCATTTCATCTTCAAAACAACCCTTTTAGGTGTGTACTACCCCCATTTTACAGATGAGGAAACTAAGGTTGAAGAAGGTTAAGTCACTCGGCCAAGGTAAGAGAGAATGTAAGCAGTGGACCCAAGATTCAACTTCGCCCCATCTTCATTGTACTAGCCAGCCCGCCTCACCCTCACATGCCTTCCAGGCTCAGAACAGTGTAGCCCCACACTGCCTCCCCAACCAAGGACACATTTTCACAGCTCTTATTTTGTTACCTACACATCAAAGTTGTTTCTCCGACCTAATTTTATTATTTCAAAAAAAATAACGTCCTAGAAAACCAACTGACAATAGTTGCTAAAGCTGAATACACACATATTTTACAACCCAGCCATTCTACTCATGGGTAAATACCAACAGAAACATGCAGGTATCTTTAATTTTTTTTTTATTTGAGTAGAGTTGACACAGTACGTTGCATTCGTTTCAGGCGTACAACAGAGTGAGTCACCTTCTCTAAACATGATTGCTGTGCTCATCACATATGTAACGACCATCTGTCACGGAAGGGATAAATATTTACACAAGGAAAATATAAATAGCAATAAGAATGGGCAATCTGCAACACCACACACATGAATCTCACCAATGTAATGCTGAGCGAGAGGAGATAGGCACAAAAAAGTACATATTCTGTGGTTTCATTTACATGAAGTTCAAAAGCAGGCAAAATTTTACCTAGCATAGGAGGAGTTAGGATAGCAGTCCCCCAGGTGCAGGGGAACAGATGTGACAGAGGGGGGCTGATGCCTGAGCACAAGTCAAGGTCCTGGCACCAAACTGTCAGAATCACTTGCGTTCTTCAAAGCCATGCCCTCACCGTGGAGGGTGGGGGGGAAAGCCAGTTTTACTCATCAAGAATGTTCTTGATAGGAAAAAAAAAAGAAGAAGAATGTTCTTCTTTTTAGTTTATTTATTTATTTGAGAGAGAGAACAAGTGGGGGGAGGGGCAGACGGCGAGGGAAAAGCAGACTCCCTGCTGAGCAGGGACCAGGCCCAAGACTGAATGGTCACAATAGCCAAACTCCACAGAAGGATAAATTCCCCATGAAGGCAAGTCTCCTGCGCCAAGGTCAGAGCCCAGTGGGGAAAAAATGGAATGAATTATCTGGACTGATGGTCCTGAAAATCTTGAATACCTAGATTCCCCTGAGCCCTCTGAGCCTACAGAAGTAGCCCACTCCTTCCCATTAAGAGCTAACCTCTCATTCCCCCTTGCTTGGAGATGATGCAGAGGCCGCTCCCCCACGAGACAATGTTCACCCACCCACCCCCATCTCGGCAGGGGGTGTGCATCCTCAGGACCTGTCCTTCCCAGCCACCAGGATTTTAATCTCCAAATGGTGATTTAATCTTAAAATTAGTATTGAGTCACAATATAACCCATTGAGCCTGATAAGGAAGGAAAGGGACTATAGCCCAAAGAAGCTAGCATGTGCCAGCAAAAGCCAGGAGAGCACTGGTAAGATTGGGTTCTAGAGTGTTTGATCAAGATGACTGGAACATAAGTTGAAGAAGGGAGAGTCCATCCACTTGCAAGCACCTTCCCAAGATACAGGATTTAAAACTGCATTAAGAATATTAGTTGGCAGGGTGCCTGGGTGGCTCAGTCGGTTAAGCGTCTGCCTTTGGCTCAGGGCATGATCCCAGGGTCCTGGGATCCAGTCCTGCATCGGGCTCCGTGCTCAGCAGGGCGTCTGCTTCTCCTTCTGCCCCTCTCCCACCACCCATGCGCACCCACTCACTTGCTCGCTCTCACGTGCGCGCTCTCTCTCTCGCAAAAATAAATAAATAAAATCTTTTTAAAAAGAATATTAATTGGCAGGGCACCTAGGTGGCTCAGTCAGTTAAGTATCCAACTCTCGATTTTGGCTCAAGTCATGATCTCAGGGTCGTGAGATTGAGCCGCAGGTCAGGCTCCACACTCAGCAGGGAGTCTGCTTGAGATTCTCTCTCCCTCTTTCTCTGCCCTTACCCACCCACGCTCTAAAAAATATTAATAAAAATCTTTAAAAAAAAAGAGGTGGGGGGAAGGGATAATTGGGTGATGGGCTTTAAGGAGGGCACTTGATGTAATGAGCACTGGGTGTTATATGCAACTGATGAATCACCAAATTCTCTCTCTGAAACTAATAAAAAAAATAGTCATTCTTAAAAAAAGGAATATTAATTGGCAAGCTATAGTTTGGGATTAATATTCTCAGTACATACATGATCGGACAAAAGACTTGTATCTAGAATACATAAAGAGCTTCTACAACTTCATAATAAGCGGACAACCCAATTTTTTTAAAGGGCCTGAGCGGACAATTAACAAAAGACAACTGAATGACCAGTGAGCACATGAAAATGGTCTCAGCATCATACATCACCAGCAGAATGCAAATTAACCACAAGGAGATACCTCTACCCCACTGTAGGATAGTTCATATGAAAAAGACTGACATGTTCACTTCAGCACATACACTAAAACTGGAACAATACAAAGATTAACATGGCCCCTGTGCAGGGATGACATGTAAAAAGACTGACATCACCAAGTGTTGGTGAAGATCAGAAGCAACTGGAATTCTGATATTTTGCTGGTAGAGAGTACAACAGCACAAACACTTTGAAGAACTCTTTTTTTTTTAAAAGATTTTATTCATTTATTTGACAGAGAGAGAGAGAGAACAAGTAGGCAGAGAGGCAGGCAGAGGGAGAGGGAGAAGCAGGCTTCCCGCTGAGCGGGGAGCCCGATGCGGGGCTCGATCCCAGAACCCCGGGATCGTGACCTGAGCCGAAGGCAGCGGCTTAACCGACTGAGCCACCCAGGCGCTCCCACTTTGAAGAACTCTTAAGCAGGTTGTTGATTTAAATTCGGCAATCCTACTCCTAGGTATTTATCCAATGGAAATAAAAATGTACATCCACAAAAAGCCTTGTACAAGAATGTTCATAGGAGTTTTATTTATATTAGTGACAACATTGAAAATAGCCCAGGTGTCCATTGGCACAGAGATCAACTGTGGCAGAATCATGTAAAAGAACTGTACACTTGGGGCGCCTGGGTGGCTCAGTCGTTAGGCGTCTGCCTTCGGCTCAGGTCATGGTTCCAGGGTCCTGGGATCGAGCCCCGCATCAGGCTCCCTGCTCGGCGGGAAGCCTGCTTCTCCCTCTCCTACCCGCCCTGCTTGTGTTCCCTCTCTCGCTGTGTCTCTCTGTCAAAAAAATAAATAAAATCTTAAAAAAAAAAAAAGAACTGTACACTTGAGATCTATGCATTTCACTATATATAAATTACACCCTGATTAGTGTAAATAATCAAACCCCATTCTTCTTTCCAAACCTTTTCCTCCTATTTTTTAAAAGATTTTATTTATTTATTTGTCAGAGAGTGAGAGAGAGCACAAGCAGGGGGAGGGGCAGAGGCAGAGGGAGAAGCAGACTCCCCACTGAGCAAGGAGTCCAATGCGGGACTCTATCTCAGGACCCTGGGATCATGACCTGGGCCGAAGGCAGACGCTTAACCAACTGAGACACCCAGGCGCCCCTCCTCCTATTTTTTATCTTAGTTAGCACATCACCATTTATTTCATAGTCTTCAAGCTCAACTCGTTCTAGACTTCTCTCTTCCTCTTCCTGCCACCTTCATCTACTCTATTACCAAACCCTTTAGAGTTAACTCTGACTCTCAGATATGTCCCCTTATTTCATTACTAATGACCCAGGCTTAGTTCACACCCCTGGATTAATGAAATAGACTGTAATAACTGGACTTAGACTTTCCTAATTAATTCTCTACAATGCTGGGGCGCCTGAGTGGCTCAGTTGGTTAAGTGTCTGCCCTCAGCTTTGGTCATGATTCTGGAGTTCCATGATTGAGCTCCGCGTCAGGCTCCCTGCTCAGCCAGGATTCTGCTTCTCCCTCTCCCTCCGGCCTTCCCACCACTTTCTCTCTCTCTCTCTCAAATAAATAAATAAGATCTTAAAAAAAAAATTTCTCTACAATGCCCTCTGGCCCTCCCACCATTCTCTCTCTCTCAAATAAATAAAATCCTTAAAAAATTTTCTCTACAATGCCAACAGAGTGATCTTCCTAAAATTCATAATTTATTATATCACTCCCTCATTAAACATTCTTCAGCAGATTTACGCTACCTGTAAAAGAACATCTAAACTCCTAGCAGAACAACAAACCAAGTGCTACCTGGTCTCTAGTCTACACGCCCAAGGAATGTAATGTCCCAAGTCACCTAGCCCCCAAGTAGAGGCCTGGCAATTCTCGTTTTCTATCTGGTGAACTATGCATTCATGTTTCCAGTTCATGTGGGATATCTTGGATTTCATAATCATCTCCATCCTGTAACAAAAGCTCATCCTCCCGACTCCCTGCCTCAGGGAGAGAAGTCTCCATCTCCAGCCACCAAGACTCAAAGTGTGGAGTGATCAGCTGGTCCCTTCCCTCCTTTCCCACATGAGGTGCAAAAGTCCTGCCCATTCAGCCTCAACAGCACCCATTGCTGCTAACTAGCTGCCTTTTTTTTGTTTTGTTTTGTTTTTAGAGAGAGAGAATGAGAGCATGCAAGCATGCAAAGTGGGGAGCAGCCCAAATCAAGAGTCAGATGCGCAGCTGACTGAGGCACCCAGGCACCCTATAGCTGCCTTTTCTTTCTTCTTATTCATTCATTCATTCATTCATTCATTCATTCATTCATTCATTCATTTGACAGAGAGAGAGCAGGAGAGTTTTATGTATTTATTTATTTGACAGAGAGAGTACAGGAGAGCACAAGCAGTGGGAGTGGCAGAGGGAGAGGGAGAAGCAGGCCCCCGCACTGAGCAGGGAGCCTGATGTGGGGCTTGATCCCAGGACTCTGGGATCATGACCTGAGCTAAAGGCAGTCACTTAACCAACTGAGCCACCCAGGAGCCCCTAGCTGCCTTTTTCTAATGTCAAGGCCTTATCTCCTCTCTTTAAGATTACAGCTGTTCTCTCTCTCTTTCTCTCTCTCTCTTTTTACAGCTGTTGTCTCTTACTTAGCCAGTTTACTCTACTTCAAATGCAACTTGGAGGATTTATATCCAACGCATTGACATCACACATGGCTCAGATTTTCAGTATCCCAGAAATTTCCACTTTCCCTGGGGATCACCATAGCTATTGCTTTAACTGGAGTTTTGTATCACAAACTTCAAAAAGATTAGCTATAAAATGAGGACTCTTGGTGATCAAATCAATTGTCGATTTTCATGATTCACTTGATCTCAAAGTTAAGATTAGAGGTCGGCCTAACATCAAAACAAAGGCTTTTTTTCACCTCCTTGAGTATGTTTGAGCAAAAATGGAGCTGTTTTTGTTGGGGATGCTATCTATAAAAGAAATGTCCAGAGTGTGGCAGGTTATAAGATGCCTTATAACAAAGATATTTTTCTAATAGCCAATGTGCTGGATTAAAGGTGGCCATAAATTGACAGTGTTCCCATTAGAGGTGTCACTGCCTCTCAAATTTGGGCAGGTTCTATAACTGCGTTGACCAGCAGAATACTGCAAGAGTGACGTCATGCCAGTTTCAGGCCCAGACCTTAAGAAACAAGCAGCTTCCTTTTCTTGTGTCTTGAAACAGTCTGTCTCGGAGCCCTCAGCCACCATGTGAGAATTCCAACTACCCTAAGGCCACCGTACTGGAGACACATATAGGGACGTCCTGAAGCTGCATGAATAGAGAGACATGCCTAGCCAGCCCCCAGTTGAGGTCTCAGACATCGAGAAGCATAAATGATTCCTCCGCACTGTGTTCTGTCTGAATTCCTGTCCCACAAAACTACGAGGAAATAACAAACTGATTGCTGTTTTAACTCATTTAGCTGTGGGGTAATTTGTCACCCAGAAATTGATAACTAATACAATACGAACCTGATAAAATTAGAAGCTTTAAACAGAATTCTCCATTCTACAGAAATATATTGCTAATGAAAATAATCTGATTATTATTTTCAGATAGCTTTATGACATTATAAAGCAAATCTATTAGATATGAAACAAAGATAAGAGTGGAAAGTTTGTATGTGGTTTTTAAAAAGAGACAATTAGAGGTGAATATTGGAATACTAACATATTTTGCTCTTCAGAATGCATATCCAGAAGAACATGTCAAATTCCACTTCTGGATGATTCTTTTTTTTTTTTTTTTTTTTGCGAGAGAGAGAATGAGAGAGAGCATGAGAGGGAGGAGGGTCAGAGGGAGAAGCAGACTCCCTGCCGAGCAGGGAGCCCGATGCGGGACTCGATCCCGGGACTCCAGGATCATGACCTGAGCCGAAGGCAGTCGCTTAACCAACTGAGCCACCCAGGTGCCCCCACTTCTGGATGATTCTTAAGTTTACACTTGGACAGACTCTTTTTCAAAACAAAGCATTCTGTTCATTTATTTATCCAATGAATATTTATTGGATACCTACCATGTGTCAGGTTCCATTCTGAATGCTAAAGATAGTGATGCATAAAACTGACAGTTCCTGTCCTCTGAGAGCTTACAATGAGTGGTAAAATATAAAAAGAGAAAACCAGTAAGCCACAGTTAGGCTCAAGAATAGGAAAATCATCTCAGTGGACAAGGTACAGAGATATACACAGTGGTGGCAAGAGGGCAGCCCCAGGCTTACTGGGGCCGAGGGACGGGTCCCAGCCCTGGCAAACAGGACCTCATTTCCTATGGGATAAAGGACTCTTGCTTTCTGCAAGACTATAGTCCCAAGCCAAACTCAGAGTCTTGAGGCTCTTCCTCTTAAAAAGAAGCTGAAAAATCCCTAAAACTACATATAGTATATATATGTAGTACATTGTATACTACATATAGTATACATATGTAGTAACATACATACATTGTATGTTAACTGATTTGAATTTAAATATAATTAATTAATTAATTAAAATAAAAGAAGCTGAAAAAGACAGCCACCAAGTGGGGCTAACTGCCCTGACTTCACAGAAGGCTATGGGTCTGGGGAGGTGAAGAACAGAGGATTCGAGCCTAGTTGGATTCACGATTCCCAAATGTGATCACAGAACAAAGGCAGCCAAGTATGGTAAGAAGATCTGGTTCTGGGCTGGGGCCAGACAGAGAAAATGTGATGGCAACTATTAAAACCAGAAAACGACCAGACAAGAAGAGAAAACTCATCTGCAAAACTGTACATCTTATGAGAAACAGATACCACTGAAAATAAACATAACCAGAACCTCTGAAGTCTACTTAACATGATTTGTCTACATAGAAGAAAGCCATACCACTATTTTGTAAGGGAAATCTGTACTTTCATTTGTCATTTATTGAGAGTTTTTATTATTGTTCCCAAGTGTTTAACGATTGCTATAGTGGGAAAACAAAATTTAGCAGCCTGCCAAGCACTTATGAGTCATGGCTGCTTATGAGTCTATTCCCCCTGACTAGCAGCCACTGTGCAGCATGGGAAAAGGACTGTGGGGCCCGCCCCAAGTGAGGATGGCTCTCCTCTCTAAGGGGAGCCACTGGAACTCTAAAGAATGGACCAAAATTACCATAAAACTGCAGCTATTCTCACACACAGATTCAACTACTTGAAAACAAAAATGAAATGAGTTTTTTGAGTCATAAATAAGTTTTTCATAACTTGATTGTGAGTAAAATAACAATTTCCTAACTGATGCCTTTTAAGTTCGGGGATGAATGGAGCACATCAGATTACCCTGGGTAACTTCTGCCTCCTTTATTAGTGAGGCAAATTAGTATCCAGGATCCAGCCATTTTATTCTTTAAAAAAAAAAAAAAAGCAATTGAAGTAAATATCTACCCACAGTTTGACAAGAATGTGGCCAGGAGGCAATATCAAATAGTCAAGAACAGCACAAACTCTGAAGCCAGAATAATGAGATTCGGACCTTGACTCTTCCAGATAATAGGTGTGAAATCTCTGGGAGGCAACTTTGCTTCTCTGTGCCTCACTTTCTTCAAGCACTCACATACTATATTGGCACGCACCTAGTACAGTTAAGGGGGTCTTCACAAATGAAACTGAGTAGCAGAACAATATTTTGATAAGAATATATTGTATTTTGATTTGCATCACGAAAAACTACAAACACATACCTTTCTGGTGGCTATCTAATAGATCTGCCCCTAAGAACACTTTCATTTCTAGATGGGGATGGGGACTTTGTTTTTATTTTTAAATAGGTTATCTTTCACACACTCGGGAAGGAAGAACTCTATTTTCACCGAAAACTCCCCACCCAGGAAGAAGCAAACCACTCAGATGCAGCATCTTTTTTGCAGTAATATTCCTGAGCATCTCCTGGGTGGTTGTCCCACTCCCGACAGGACTCGGGGACTCTGTCCTAAGTGAGCAGAGGGACGGGGGAAGATCACCCCACTCGGCACCCGCAACTTCCCTCCTTCTCTTCAGGCAGACCAGTAGGCGCAAATATAACGAGCGCCTCACTCACCTGCCGGCGGGAAGCAGCTCGGAGGTGGTCAGCAGCACCTCCCCAGGGCGTCCTGAGCCAGAAGGCGGGGCGAGGGGTGTGGCCGCGGCCGGGGCGGGGCTAGGGGCCGAGTCACACCCACCGGACCTCGGGGCCGGCCCTCCCCCGCCCGCCTCACTGCGCCTGCGCCCGAAAACGCGGGGCAGGCTGGGAGGTAGCGCTGGACTGGTACCCGGTGCGCCGGCCCGGTGCCTGGCGCACGGGCGAGCTACCTGTTGCGCTGCTTCAGCGTTAGCCTCGGCTTCGGCTCCTGCGCCCGCCTTCTCAGCCTCCCAGCCTTCCCAGTCCCCAACCCCCAGTCAAGAGAATGAACATAACCATCACCCCCAAAAGTTTCCTTCTGCCCATTTGTAATCCCTCCTCCCAGGCACAGTCTACCATAACCACTCCTTACAAAACCATAGATCTGCTTTCAGTCACCATAGATTAGTTTGCGCTTTATGGAATTGTATGTAAGTGGAGTCATATACTACGGGCTTTGGAGAGCGTTCGAAATCAGGCTTAATTATTTTTAGATTCACCCATGTTCCTGAGTGTATCAATAGTCCATTCCTTTATAAGGATATAGCGCCATTTGTTTTATCTAGTCACACATTGTTAGACTTTTGGGTTGTTTCCAGTTTCTGGCTACAATAAACAAAACTATCAACATCGATGTGCAAGTCTTTGTACGGATATATGCTTTTATTTGGATTAATCCCTACAGGTGAAATGACTGTCATTATGATGGGGTATGTCTAACATTTTAAGAAAACTGCCAAATTGTTTTTCAAAGTGGTTATTCCATTTTACATTCCCACCAACAGTGAATGAGAGTTCTAGATTCTCCATATTCTCACCAAAACTTGTTAGACATTCCAAAAGATGTGTAGTGATATCTCCTTGTAGGTTTAATTTGCATTTATCTAAATGACTAATGAAATTCAACATCCGTTCCTAAGCTTATTTGCCATCCAAGAGGCAATTCAAGTCTTTTGCCCATTTTTAAAAATTGGGTTCCTCATTCTATTACTAATCAGTGTTGCAAGTTCTTTACATAATGTAGGTATGTCTTTTCAGATATGTGATTTGTGAATATTTTCTTCCAGTCTATGGCTGGTACTTTCATTCTCTTGAAAGCATGTTTCAAAACAGACATTCTTAATTATGATAAAGTTTAACACATTTTTATTTGTGTTTTTGTGTCAAATCTAAGAGATCTTTGCTAACCCAAGGTCCCAAAGATTTTGTCTGTTTTTTCTCTACAAGTTTCATAGTTCTAAATTTTAAACTTATGATCATGATCTATGCTACATTAATTTTTATATATAGTGCAAGAGATGGGTTGAAGTTAATTTTTTTGCATATAGCTATCCAATTTTTTCAACCAGTTGTTGAAAAAATTATCCTTTCTCCACTGAATTGCCTTTGCCAATTAGCTAAAAATCAATTGATTATATAAAGGTGGGTTTATTTATGGAATCTATTCTGTTCATTGATTTATCTATCATGACATTGATACCACATGGTCTTAATTACCATAGCTTTATAATAAGTCTTGAAATCAGATAATTTAAATCTTCCCACTTTGTTCTTTTTTCTCAAAGTGGTCTTAGTTATATCCTTTGCATTTCTAAATGAATTTTAGAGTCAGTTTGTCGATTTCAACAACAACAACAAAAGCCGGCTGGGATTTTGATTGGAATTGCAAAGGATCTGTAGATCAATCTACATCAGACCTTAAAAATATTCAGTCTTCCAATCTATGAATACGGTATACATCTCCATTTACACAGGTATTCTGTAATTTCTCTCAGAAATGTTTGTAGTTTTCAGTGCACAGGCCTTGCACATCTTTTGTCAGATTTATCTCTAAGTTTTCATACTTTTAATGGAATTATAAATGGTATTATTTTTACATTTTTAATAGTTTATTGCTAATATATAGAAATACAAATGATTCTTGTATGCTGATCTTGTATCCTGAAAACTTACAAAAACTTACTCGCTTATTAGTTTGAGTAGCTTTTTATACATGCCAGAAGATTTTCTATACAGACAATCATACAATCAATGAATAAAGACCATTTTCTTCTTCCTTTCTAATCGAGATGACTTTTACTTCTTTTTCTTACCTTATTGCACTAGCTAGACTCTCCAGTACCATTTAATGGGGAATGGATTGTCTTTTCAATAAATATGGCTGGGTCAGTTGAATATTTATATGAGAAAGCACGAACCTTGACCCCTACCTCACACCAGACACAAAAATTAATTTGAGAAGCATGTGAAAGGTAAGACAATAATAGTATTAAAGAAAACATAAGAGATCATGTTAATGGGTAAGGGCAGCCAAAGATTTCCTTAATGGGACACAAATAGCAGTAACCATAGAAGATTAATGCATTAATTCAATTTAATGTATAAATTAAGTAAGCTTAACTTATTAATTAAGTTAATGAAACTTCTACTCATCAAAAGACACCATTAAGAAAGTGAAAAAGGGGCACCTGTGTGACTGAGTTGGTTAAACATCCGACTCTTGGTTTCAGCTCAGGTCATGATCTCATGGTCATGGGATCGACCCCCATGTCAGGCTCTGGGCTCAGCATGGAGTCTGCTTCAAGATTTCTCTCCCTCTCCCTCTCCCTCTCCCTCTGTCTCTCTCTCTCTCTAATAAATAAATAAGTAAATAAAATCTTAAAAAAAAAAGAAGTGAAAAAGTAAGTGACAGACCAGCAGGAGATGTTTGCAAAACATATATCTGAGAAGGACTCCTATAAATTAATAAGAAAATATCTGGATTAATTTTAAGGAAGGGAGGGACAGAAGACTTGCACTGACCTTCACAAAAGAGAATGTCCCAATGGCCAATAAGCAGATGAAAAGGCATTCAACATCATTAGTCATCAAGGAAATGCAAATTAAAACCACAATTGATTTTCCACTATAAACCAACACTCTCAACCCCCACCATGGTGCAACCAGTTTGGAAAATTGGCAGCATTTACTAAAGCTAAACATACATGGGGCACCTGGGTGGCTCATTTGGTTAAGTGTCTGACTCTTGATCTCAGCTCAGATCTCAGGGTCGTCAGTTCAAGCCCTGCATTGGGCTCCCCTCTCAGCATGGAGCCTACTTAAAAAAAAAAAAAAAGTAAACATACATATTTATCCTATGACCTAGCAGTTCCATTTCTGAGTATATGCCTGATACAAATGAGTGCTTATGTCTACAGAAATACATGTAGATGAGTGTTCATAGAAGCTTTATTTGTAATGACCAAAAACTAGAAATAACCCCAATTCCATCAACAATAGAATGAGTGACTGTATTTTGTTATATTCATGTAATGAAATACTCTTGTATGGAATGGAGTACTGCAATAATGAAAAAGAACAAACTATATCTGCACGCAAGCACATGGATGAATATCACAAATGTAATGCTGACCAAAACTAGCCAGCCACGAAAGGTTACACCTGTATAGTTCTACTCACATAAAGTTCATAAAGAGGCAAAACTGCCCCATGGTTATTTTTGATGGGGGCATTGTTAACAACTGGGACAGAGGACAAGCAAACCTCTTGGGGTGCTAGAAATGATCTATATCTTTATCTGTGCAGTGGCAAAGCAGAAATATACACACGTAAAAATATACTGTGCTCTACACATAAGATTTATGTGTTTTACATAAGTTAAATCAATATAAAAAAAACTAAAGTATCTGTTTCTGAATGTAATTATTCAATTCTATTGATATGGATGGCTATTTCTGGGCCAAAGTTGTACTCTTAATCACTATAATTTCTAGTAGTTTTGATGTCTACAAAATAAGTCCAACTCTTCTTCTTTCAAAAATTTCTTGCACATGTATGCTTCCTGGTGAATTTTGGATCAATTTTTCAAATTCCTTAGAAAAATTCTATTGGGATTTTTATTGGAATTATGCCACATTTGTAGTTTAATTGGAGAGCATTTATATCTCTACAATATCGACTCTTTTCATCCAATCAACCTGGTTCATTTTTTCAGGAATTTCAGTCAAGTTTTAAGGTATTCTTCATGTAGGGCTTGAATATTTTTTGGTATATTATTATGTATATTATGTCTATTAAGTAATTATGGTTTCTGTTGCTATTATGAAAAATATTTACCCTATTACATTATGTAATCATTGCTGGTACATTAAAAGACTTTTTAAAAAATATATCTGGCCACTTTGCTGAACGTCTTTATTCATTTTCATTGAACAAAGTACTATAGTTTTTCATATGACTCTTTTAACTTCTAGGTGTAGGTAAAGTATTAAACCTTTTTCTCCACTGTATGAGAGTCTGACTTTTGGTTAATTTCCTATGTTTTCATAATAAAAAAATAGAAAAAAAGTTTTTTTCTATGTTTTCCTGGAAACAGATAAAGATGGTATACGTCAACTACGTTACTAGGCAACATGGCTTAAGATAAAAATGACCCCTGGTTTGTAACTCTTCTCTGGACTGGGAGTCACCGTAGCCTTGGGTTCCTTTTCTAACCTGCAAGTCCCTTGTGGGGACCCCGGAAGCCATGCCTTTGCAGTTGTTTCCAGAGATCCTTGTTTCCTGGAGAGGGGGGCGCATGAAATCAGGGCAACTTGTGCACCTGCCCTGTGGAGATCTTGTCTTCTTGCACCTGAGCCATCGGCTGAGTGAACTGCTCCAAAGATTCCCGCTGCGGGGATTAGCTGACAGTGACTTGCTGGCCTGTGTGGCTCCTGTCCTATGTCTTCTGAATAGGCCAGTGTCGTGTGTGGCTTCCAGTAGCCTTATGAGTGTGCATATTAGGTTGAATCTAAGAAGACCTTCCCATGGCATTGCAGAGTGATGGCAGCAGTAGGGCAGAAGGAAATGCTAACATGAGGCATTGAATGTCTGGGTGGAAGAGTACTTTTACCCATTCCCTGATATAGAAAACTTGGAGGCACGGGGACAGATGCGGGTTGGAGAAAAAACAAATTCATCCTGAGAGGAGAAACTGCTTGCTCATGGTCCATGGAAGGGACCTGGCCAGAATCCCAGCTGGGCTACATGGATGTCTAACCGGGTGGGTGGCGGAGGGGGGCTGCACAGACAAGAGAATGAACTCGAAGACCCCATACTTGTGGTGGGACTGCCAACCCCATTCAAGCTTTAATCTACGTGGAGGAATGTTTGAGAGCACCCAAGCGAGCCAAGGGCAAAGGCGGACACATGGCCATGTGGTGACCAGCAGGTGCAAGCAGAGCTACAGTGACAACAAGGTTTGGGGCCACCAGTAAAAGGTTAAAGAAAGCTCTCTGGACGTGGAAACGGAAACCCCAGGCCAACACCGGAGTCTGACAAAAGCGTGTGCTTCGGTGGATTTAGTACAACACCGGAGCCTGACCAGTGTCCTCTGCTGCCATCTAGTGAAAGTTGATGGGAATGCAAACATTTTCTAAAACGCCAGACGCAAGATTTTTAAAGCAGTAATTGGTTATTTTAAAGGCCAAAGATGTACTGTCGGGATGGATAAAACCCTTGATTTACACAGCATGTGGGGGGTGGGGGGATTACTTTTCTAAAAAGCTTAAATTTCACTGTAGTATATTCGGTTTGTTAAAAACGATCCTGTATGGGGCTCCTGGGTGGCTCAGTGGGTTAAGCCTCTGCCTTCGGCTTAGGTCATGATCCCAGAGTCCTGGGATCCAGCCCCGCATAGGCTCCCTGCTTCTCCCTCTTCCCCTCCTCCTGCTCCTGCTTGCTCTCTCTCTCTGACAAAAAAAAAAAAAAATCATGTAATATCATTTGATGTAAAATTCCTAGGATTCCCAGAACAAAAAGGGTATTGTAGGAACTATAAAGACAGATGGCCAAAGACCATTCCAGTTGCATAGGGTATGGAGGGGACCTCCTTATTCTACTGGTAATATAAATTCTGGTGATCGAAAGACGTGCTAACTTGTCCTTTTCTTTGTTAAAAGTTTTCAACAGGGGCGCCTGGGTGACTCAGTCAGTTGAGCGTCTGACTCTTAGCTCAGCTCAGGTCTTGCTCTCAGGGTTGTGAGTTCAAGCCCCATGTTGGGCTCCACGCCGAGCATGAAGCCTACTTTAAAAAAAAAAAATTGGGGGCGCCTGGGTGGCTCAGTTGGTTAAGCGACTGCCTTCGGCTCAGGTCATGATCCTGGAGTACCGGGATCGAGTCCCGCATCGGGCTCCCTGCTCGGCAGGGAGTCTGCTTCTCCCTCTGACCCTCTTCCCTCTCGTGCTCTCTAACTCTCATTCTCTCTCTCTCAAATAAGTAAATAAAAAATCTTTAAAAAAAAAAAGAAAGAAAGAAAAAGAAAAAAAGAAAAAGAAAAAGAAAAAAAAAATTTGTTCAACAAGTCATGGGGGGTAGAAAAGTTGCAAAAAGAACATAAAGAACTCTTAAAGGGGTGCCTGGCTGTCCCCGTCAGAAGAGCATACAACTCTCGATCTCTAGGTCATGAGTTCGAGCCCCACATCAGGAGTAGAGATTACTTAAATAAATAAGACTTTAATGGGGGCGCCTGGGTGGCTCAGTTGGTCAAGCGTCTGTCTTTAGCTTGGGTCATGATCCCAGGGTGCTGGGATCGAGCCCCACATTGGGCTCCTTGCTTGGTAGGGGGCCTGCTTCTCCCTCTCCCTCTGCCACTCCCCCTTGCTTGTGCTTGCGCGCTCTCTCTCTCTCTCTCTCTCTGTCAAATAAATAAAATCTTTAAAAAAAAAGACCTAGAAAGATTTCACAGATTCACTGTTAATATTTTGCCATATTTGCTGTATTTTATTTTTATTTTCTCTCTACATTTAGTGTTATTATTATTATTTGAGAGTAAGTTAGAGCTGTCTTATCCCTTTACTCTTAAATATTTTATTGTGAATTTCCTAAAAACAAGACACCTACTTGCATAATCTCAGTATAATTCTCAGAGTGGGAATTAACATTAATATAACACTATTACCTAATTGACAGACCTATGAAAATTTCACCAATTATCCCAATATTGTACTTTATAGCGTATTTTTTCCTGGTCTTAGATCCAATCTTTTAGTTGTCACATTGCTTTTGGTTGTCTTGTCTCTTTATTCTTCTTTAGTTGGGAAGAGCTCCTTAGCCCTTTTTTGTGTCCCACAGCATGGGAAGTTTGAAGAGTACAGGGCTTGTTTTGGCAGAATGCCTATCCATTTGGATTTGTCTGATGTTCCCTTATGGTCAGATTCAGGTTTGGGGCCCCACACTTTAGGGAGCTCCACTCTGACCCTCCTCAAGCTCTATCTCCCAAGTCTAGAGCCGAAGAGGCAAGCCCATGAGAGCCTGCCTACTCCCTCTTCTAGACTGAATGTCAGCAAACCTTTTCTTTAAAGGAACAGAGAATAAATAAATACTTTAGGCTTTGCAGGCCCTAAGATCTCTACTGTAACTACTCAACTGTACCATTGTAGCAAAAAAGCAGCCATAGGGGCGCCTGGGTGGCTCAGTCGTTAAGCGTCTGCCTTCGGCTCAGGTCATGATCCCAGGGTCCTGGGATCGAGCCCCCGCATCGGGCTTCCTGCTCCGCGGGAAGCCTGCTTCTCCCTCTCCCACTCCTCTGCTTGTGTTCCCTCTGTCACTTCTCTCTGTCAAATAAATAAAATCTTAAAAAAAAAAAAAGAAAGCAGCCACAGATAATATGCAAATGAATGAGTGTGGGTGGGACTCAAATAACATTTTATTTACAAAAACAGGCTGAGGGGGGCACCTGGGTGGCTCAGCTGTTTAAGGGTCCAACTATTGGTTTCAGCTCAGGTCATGATCTCAGGGTTGTGAGACTGAGCCCCTGCTAAGGGCTCTGCGCTTAACAGAGTCTGCTTGAGATTCTTTCCCTTTCCCTCTGTCCCGCCCCCTGCTTTAGTGTGCTCACTCGCTCTCTCTCTTCTCTCTCTCTCTCTAAAATAAATAAATAAATCTAAAAAAAACAAACAGGCAGTGGGGGCACCTGGGTGGCTCAGTTGGTTAAGCAACCAACTATTGATCTCAGCTCAGGTCTTGATCTCAGGGTTGTGAGTTCAAGCTGCGCATTGGGCTCCATGCTGGGTGTGGAGACTACTTAAAAAAAAAAAAAAAAAAAGCAGGCAGAGAGCCTAGATTTGGCCCAGGAGTATGGTTTACTGAGCCCTAATCTAATCCATGCCCTGGCCACCCAGAGCTCCAACATGCCATACCCAAACAGACTCATGCCCACTACCAGGGTTAGTCTGTGTGGGCCTCTCTTCCCCAAGTCCGCCGTCCTAAGGGTGTGCGCTTCCCTAGCCTCGAGTGTGACCAAAAGGTGGCAGTTTTGAGGAATACGAACAGTTTGGAACACAGTTGCATGTGAAGGGGAGGCCTTCCCTGTGTGGGAAAGGACTGAGAGCGGGAAGAGATGGGGGAATGGACTACGGTGGGGGTTGGCTGTCCCCACTTCACCATGTTCCAGCGTGGGACTCCAAGGAATCTGAGAATTTTACTTTTGAAACTGGCCTTGGTTTTGAACCAGCTTGGTTTGAAGGTATAGTTTATTCAGAGAAAAAGAACATATTTTACTTAACCATTTATTACTTGAACTGTAACTTTTAAACATTTAGATATATGGGACATGGTCTCCATTTATATTTTGCCCTTGCCCCATAATGCAAGGGGCAGCCTGTGCAAAAGTAAGAACGTTTCTCAGAACGACCTCAGCCAGGCCGAACAGGTCCCCACGGATGCTCACCTGCAAAGGGAATCTGCAGGTGGCACCAATCTCCACCTTGCCCCTGGGAGAGCCTGCAATGACCTGTAGGCAATGCTGCACAGCCTCCTTTGCCTTCAGCCACAGGCTCCAGGCTCAGAGCTCATATTCTCAACAACAGAACGGTGAGGACTCCACACTGGCCAGTCCCTCACTGTTCCTATCATATACTTCTGGAGTTGCTTTTCTTTCCAGTTAATTTCTTTGAACCTCTTGGTATTTGATAGTACGTCTTGTGGCAGATGTAAGACCTCTGAGAGTTTTTTTGTCTCCCTCTCTCATTCATTTAACATACGGCCACCACCACTGTGACCACCACTGCCGCCACCATGACCACCACCGCCACCACCACGACCACCAC
>NC_138384.1:36809842-36837379 GCF_054177405.1 Leptonychotes weddellii
TATCATCATTTTCAATAAAGTAATACTTTTGGCAAGGCATCCAATAACATCTAAATTTAAGAATTACTGCTATGTAATTTACATAATGACTGGAATATAGTAACATATAATTTGCTGTTATATAATTTACTGTTCTTTTCATTATTTTGCTCAATTTTTTTACTTTTGTTCTAAAATTGTTTTCTATAAACTCTGAAAGTTGTTCTATTGTAATTTGTTTCTTTTTATGATGCTTTGAATCTCCAGGAGAAGGCCATTTTATGAAAGTGTTTTGCAGTACTATATTGATGAGTTACTCTATCATTTTTATTTGCCAATAGTTACACCTATACTTATCATAATTTACTTATTTATATCTTCAATAACTCAGGTCACTGTCAGAACACATAAGATATGAGGTAGAGCAAAAATGAATTTTGCACACAAAGATACAGAGCTGTATCAGTTACCAAGTGGTTGACTTTCTCTTCTAGCTGCGGTAGACAGAACTGAGGTTTGGAATGAGAAGCTGTGAGTGCTGGTCTTGGCTCAGCCATTAACCGCCTGAGGTCAAAACCACCACCCTCCCTGGCGCTCAGTTTTCTTCCCACTGTAAAGAGAGGAGCATGATCACACTGGCTTTCTGCTCTGCAATGCAGGTCATAGGAAGATCAAATGATAAAATGCTTTACTACCGGTACATTCGTGGGCTGGTTGTTATCATTTCGTGGCATGCCAAAGCTGTCCGTGGGATCGTGATCCCTAATGCTGTGGTCGCATTGCTTTTCTTTGACAGATGTTATCAGAACAAATAGCAGTCCTCTCTCTCTCTTTATTGGAATCCTACCTTGGGAATGAGTGCCTTCTTAAATTGTGTGTGTTGGGGTGCCTGCCTTGCTCCACCTTAGCCGTGGCCCTAGTGCCCTGGGAGAGATGCTTACAAAGCTTGCAGATACAGAATAAACCACTGGAGTTGTTTCCTGGCCTACCGTGCTCTGGTTACTGAAGCTCCATCACAGAGGGGTTGGCCTTCTGCATTCCTCTGTATTGAGCTAACCATGGACCTAGAAGTCATTAGCTTTTAACTTGTGGCTGCCCACGGATTAAATCTCCCCTCTCTGCAAACTTTACATCTATGCATACACTTCAGGAAAAAAAATCACAAGAGCAGCTATGAAGCTGTATTGTAGATTCTCTTTTGTTTTTTGGTGGTTTTTTTTTTTTTTTTTTTTTGGCAGGGGAGAGCATGCAAGCAGGCAGGAGTGGGAGGAAGGGGCAGAGGGAAAGGGAGAGAGAGAATCTTAAGCAGGCTCCGTGCCCAGAGTGGGACCCGTCACAGGGCTTGATCTCATGACCCTGAGATCATGACTTGAGCCGAAATCCAGAGTCAGAGCCTTAACTGACTGAGCCACCCAGGTGCCCCTGTAGATTCTCTTTTGAATCTTGGACCTGGGGTTGATGCATCTCACCAAGTTGGGGGAATTTTGAACACTGGTATTTGTTCTTTTTTTTCTTTTAACAATTTTTTTAAAGATTTTTTATTTATTTATTTGACAGAGAGAGAGACAGCGAGAGAGGGAACACAAGCAGGGGGAGTGGGAGAGGGAGAAGCAGGCTTCCTGCGGAGCAGGGAGCCCGATGCGGGGCTCGATTCCAGGACCCTGGGATCATGACCTGAGCTGAAGGCAGACACTTAACGACTGAGCCACCCAGGCGCCCCTTGAACACTGGTATTTGGAATATATTTTCTCCCCCGTTCTTTTCTTCGTCTCCTTTTGGCACATATAATAGACCCTTTGATACTGTCCCAAAGGTCACTGAGATTCTATTCATCTTCTTCAATCATTTTTTCCCTATATTTCATTTGAATAATTTCTACTGACATGTCTTCCAGTTGACTCTCTGGCATTCAGCAGTTCCAAGTCTGCTCAATTAGGCCATCCAAGGGATGTTTTTGATTTCTGATCACTCTCAACCCTGGGCTTACTTGTAAGTCACGATCCTTTTGGTTTTCAATAGAAAGATGTAGGACTTCACTGAGCCCCTCCTACCTGTCAGGACTTGAACTTCAAACTAGTATAGACATTTCTGCCTAAAATTCTAGCCAAAACTTTCAGCTGGGTTCCCTGAGGTCTTGCCATGTGCATGTTCCCTCTAGGAGTCAGCCAGAGATTACAGGGAATTTATATGCACATTTTGTAGTTTCTCCTTATGACTCTCTTCTTCTGGGCAGCCCCCTTCAATTCCCAGCTGTTTTGGCAGCCCTGAAATCTAAGCTCCCTCTCTTCAGCTAATAAGACCTCCACTTGATATTTTAACTCTACTGGACCATGTCACATGTTCCTGAGAACTGGAAGTGCCCTCTGAGGAAAAGCCTAATAAATTGGAGCTAACCCTGTTTCCTTCCCTTCTTCCAAGACTCATGTTCCCTTCAATTCCTGCCCACTTTAGGTTATTTACCAGTGCCTTCAAGCAATAGCATTAAAAAATGTGGGGTTTTTTGGGGGGGGTGCCCGGGTGGCTCAGTTGATTAAGCATCTGCCTTCAGCTCAGGTCATGATCTCGGGGTCCTGGGATCGAGCCCCATAGCAGGCTCCTTGCTCAGCGGGGAGTCTGCTTCTCCCTCTGCCTCTGCCCCACCCCCTTCATTTTCTCTCTCTCTCTCCCTCTCTCCTCTCAAATAAATAAACAAAATCTTTAAAAAAATGTTTTTTGTCCAGGGCTAGTAATTGCTATCAACAGGTAAGTGGGTCCAATACAAGATACTGTCATTTCCAGAATTAAAACCCCACCTTCCATAGCATTTTATTTATTTTTTATTTTTTTAAAGGATTTATTTATTTATTTGAGAGGAAGAGAGAGAGAGAACCCAAGCGGGGAGAGGAGCAGAGGGAGAGAGGGTCCTCAAGCAGACTCCCCGCTGAGTGCAGAGCCCGACGCAGGACTCGATCCCAGGACCCTCAAAACATGACCTGAGCTGAAACCAAGAGTCAGACGCTTAACCAACTGAGCCACCCAAGTGCCCCTCCATAGCATTTTAAAGGAGCTACTTTTTCTCTGACACTTTATTGTAATAAACTCATACACAGTGAAGATAGAAATCTTAACGGTTTCCTTTCTTTAAAAAAAGTTTTTATTGTGGTACGATATCCATAACATAAAATTGACCAATTCCACCATTTTAAGTGTGCAATTTAGCAGCATTAAAGGTATTGACACTGTTGTACAACCATCACCACCACCTCCAGAACTTTTTCCATCTTCCCAAACTGAAAACTCTGTACCCATTAAATAAATACTCCCCACTATCCCCTGCTCCAGCCCCTGGTAACAACCATGCTACTTTCTGTCTCTATGAATTTGACTACTTTAGGTACCCCATACAAGTGGAATCATACGTTATTTGTCCTTTTGTTGGAATATCCCCTTTTCAAAATGAGTGAACTCCTGGTTATAAAGATGGCTGGATTTTTGTTTTGTTTTGTTTTGTTTTCTGTTTTTTAAGATGGCTGTTTAGGGACGCCTGGGTGGCTCAGTCAGTTGAGCGTCTGACTTCAGCTCAGGTCATGATATCAGGGTCCTGGGATCAAGTCCAGCATCGGGCTCCTTGCTCAGCGAGGGGCCTGCTTCTCCCTCTGCCTACCACTCCCCCTGCTTGTGCTCACTCTTTCTCTCTCTCTCTCTGGCAAATGAGTAAATAAAATCTTTTTTTAAAAAAAGATGGCTATTTAATCCCACCTTTTTATCTCCATGCCCTCCCAATACCCTACTAAAATAATAGTAAAGGAGGTAAAAGGTGCAAATCCACAACAAGAGATGGGAATTTCAATAGAAATCAAGAAATAAGACATTTCAGCAGAGTTATTAAAGATGTAAAATAGAGAATGGACACAAAGAACAAATATTGTATGATTCCCCTTATATGAGGTACCTGGAGTAGTCAAATCATAGTCACAGAAGATAGAACGGTGGTTGCCAGGGGCTGTGGGGAGGGGTGAACAGGGAGGCATTGTTTAACAGGTACAGAGTTTCAGTTTGAGTAGTTGGAAAAGGTCTGGAGGTGGATGGTGGTGAGGGTTGCACAACACTGTGAATGTAGTTAATGCCACTGAGCCATATTCTTAAAGATGGTGGAAACGGTAAATTGTATTTATGTTTATTTTACCCTATGTATACACAAAAATAGAGAATGGAGGTAACCACTAAAGCCAAGTACAGAAGGCCAAAGACTGGAATGCACATGGTGGGGGAGAGGGAAACGGCAGTCAAGCAGGGAGCAAATCACCCCCGGGACCCCCAAGTGGCTTGTGTCATATAAATACCCAGTACTACAAAGGGTAGGCATAAGACAAGGGCTGAGCCTTACCCTCTCCCTACCACTCTGAACAAACAGCCATGTGATGGCTTGACATGGCACCCCACGCCCAGAAAAATGGCAGAGGTTCTTCTCTAAAAAAGAATTGAACATCCCCGAACTCCCACAGTCTTGCTTTTAGAGGTCTGCCGGTTAAATGTCTAAGAGAGCGGCTTCCCACCTGATGACCCTAAGTGAAGTCCTTCAGTCTGAGTCCACTGCAAGCACAGAGACCCCATCACAGAGAGGATTTATGATCTGTTTCTCCTATGTGCTCCAGTAGTCACCAGAGCTGGATGAAAGCCTCCAAAATGAAGACTCACTCGAAGACAGCACACAAAACATACACCCAAGAGGCGAGGGGCATCCTCATACAATGGAACTGTCAATAAAGCAAAGGCTGCACATAGAACAAGACACCACCCAGACATAAGGGGCCCACCTAACAATGCGTGCAGCCTCGGTCCCGCACGACAGAAATAAAGGCAACTCGGGAATGGAAAAGAAGTTTAAAATACCTCTAAGTACTACCCCCGTGAGAGAAACCTTCATTTAACATAGCTAGAAATTAAGATAATGTCTAAAATGGATGAATCAAGACCTGGTGATGTAAGCATATTATTTAGAGAAACCACCAAGAGAAACAGCCGAATGAGTTAAAAGGGGTTGGCCTCCATGGGACCACGGCGGGGGAGAGGTAGGCTGGGAATAATTGCTATCCAATATAAGCCCTTCTGCATGATTTGATGGTTTAACCTTATGCATGTATTAGCAGCACTTTGATTTTTTTTTAATTTTTTTTTTAAAGAAAATGCCTGGAAGGTTTTGGTTTTGTTTTTTTTGTTTGTTTTGTTTTTTTTTCTCGTGTAGCGTTGTTTCATTCTGGAATTTTCCAATTAAGCTTTTGGCTAAACACATACATATGATAATGATAATTATTCAGGAATCGGGAGGTTTGTAAAAACGTTGTGTGCCATTAGAGTAATCAAGCTCAGCTCTAACACATCTTGGCTTTTCAGGATAATTAGACCACACTGGAGGCCCAGATGGGGTGAATGAGAAAGCCATGGGTGTCTGCCACATAGTAACAAGAAAACATCACCCAGAACTACTCAACTGGCAATTGAAATTTGCATGTTAGCTTAGTACACAACAAGAAATGAATAAAAAATGCCTGGATTTGAGGCAAAACATTTCACTTTAAAAACCAAACATAGAACACAGGTGTGATAACGAAGCTCCTACACAACTCATTTTAAGCCCTCAAGCATTAAAATAGAATCTGTAGGGCTCCTGGGTGGCTCAGTTGGTTAAGCGACTGCCTTCGGCTCAGGTCATGATCCTGGAGTCCCGGGATCGAGTCCCGCATCGGGCTCCCTGCTCGGCAGGGAGTCTGCTTCTCCCTCTGACCCTCCTCCCTCTCATGCTCTCTGTCTCTCATTCTCTCTCTCTCAAATAAATAAATAAATAAAATATTTTCTAAAAATTAAAAAAATAGAATCTGTAAAGCTAGAAGTGGTTCCTCCATATCTCCTATTTTTTAAAAAGGTCACCTTCTACTGTGAGCATCTTTCTTGAAAATTCACAAAACACCAAAAAATCGTGTGTCTATTAATTCACCCGACAGAGATGTTCTGCATGTCTGCACAAGTTCCTGAGTTGGTACTAAGAATGCAGAGGCGACAAGGCATATACAGTCCCTGCTATCAGCACAACTTACCGACCCGGGTAGAAAATGGATACAGAACTAGGCAATTCACCTCAACGTGATTAGCTCAACAGCAGAATTAGCACAGGTTGGATAGGATCGTATGGACCGAGCAACTGTCTCAGACAGCCGCTCTCGGGACAGCAGTGAGAAGGCCCTGGGACTGGTATCTAGACGAGGAGTCTCAGGGAAAAGACTTCAGAGGGAGAAGAATCCCAGAGAAGTCTAATGTGGCTTCCCGAACCGAGGGACGAAGGCTGGAGGGTAGAGACAATGAAAGAGGACTTTAACTGCCTCCAATTTTGACCTCAAACTTTCTAGTTGGGTTCTTCTTTCCAGCCTGTCCCTTGGCTCAGGTGGAAGACCCTATGGGCAAAGCATCCCGTGCTGGGAACCAAAACTACCCCCTCAAGCAATAATGACTGTCCTGAGCCAGTAGACCCTGCCCAGGACTGTCTTTAAGATAGTGATCCATTTGAGCTTCACTGCCTACCTGCTCACACCCACCCACCTTTGTCCCACATTTTCTTATTAAACCTGGGAGTATTTTCTGCACTTTGGAGATAATCTTTGAGACACTAGTCTGCTGTCTTCCCCGAGGTTGGCCTCACTGAAGTAAAGTCCTTTCTCGTTTCCCCACCACCCATCTCGTGCCTTTGGATTTCATCAGTGGTGAGTGGCCAAACCTGGTCTGTTTGAGACACCACCACCCCCCCACCCGCCCACCAGGGATTGTGTGCACCACCCCAACTGACTACAAGAGCAGACAGTCGAGGGGTTAGAGGTAAGACAGGAGAATTAAGCAGGAGCCAGTTCACACAACAGACCCTAGGTTATTCTAAGGTCATAGAGCTGCAAGGAGTCATTGAAGGTTTTTTGGGATAGGACTTGAGGACCAGGTCTGGCATCATAAGATTTGCATTTCAGAAAGATTTTCCTTGGATAAATTCATTAGAGACTAGTTTCTATTATTTTGCTTACTTTCCAGTCACACACACTTCTTACCCATTTCTGTTGTTTGTTGTTAAGGTCATTGGACAGATATTTGAGTAGTGGTAAGATTAATAATATAACTAGGGGAGCCTGAGTGGCTCAGTCGGGTAAGAGTCTGACTCTTGATCTTGGTTCAGGTCATGATCTCAGGGTCGTGAGGTCGAGCCCTGCCTCAGGCTCCTCGTTGGGCATGGAGTCCACTGGAGATTCTCTCTCTCAAAATAAATAAATAAAAATATTTTTTAAAAAAGATTAATGTAACTACTTACAGAGTGCTATTAAGTTTACAAAGCAGTTTATGCACTCTCATGGCAGGTACTTAGGAGGCAAATGGTATAGACTGAGATTTCCAGGTATCACCACTCTTCCACCTTGTGTCCACGGAAGATACTGATAACCAATCATGGCACAAAGTCCTGATGGTTTCAGACACATCCTCAGAATTGTCAACACGAATCTCCTGGCAGGCAGTGCCATCTACTTGAGTTGTCCTCTGATGAAAAATTCGATCTGCCATCCTAGAATGAGGTAAAGCACATCCATTATAGAAGCATACGGATGAGGTTGAAATTCATGATTTCCCATCTTAGTGTTGGATCTAAGTTACTTGATATCCCTGAGCCTCAGTTTCCCCATTTAAAAATAAGAAGGGCACCTGGGTGGCTCAGTTGGTTGAGCGGCCAACTCTTGATTTCAGCTCAGGTCATGATCTCAGGGTAGTGAGATGGAGCCCTGACTCAAGCTCAGGACTCAGCAGGGAGTCTGCTTGAGGATTCTCTCTCTCCCTCTCCCTCTGCCCCTCCCCCCTCTCAATCTCAATAAATAAATCTTTTTAAAAAATTAGAAATAAAAACATGTTATTCAGAGCTACTATTAATTAAAAGGCAGCAAATAGGCGCACCTGGGTAGCTCAGTCAGTCAAGCGCCTGACTTCGGCTCTGGTCATGATCTCAGGGTCCTGGGATTGATCCCTGAGTTGGGGGGGCGGTTCCCTGCTCAGCGGGGAGTCTGCTTGTTCCTCTGCCTCTCCCCCTGCTCGTGCTATCTCATGCTCTCTCACTCTCTCTCAAATGAATAAAATCTTCTCAAAAAGATAAAAATAAAAGGCAGCAAACAATGAAATTGTATCATCTGTGCATTTACTTACGGAAATTTAATGATGATGCTCTGAAAAGAGAGAGGGAGAGGGACAGAAATCAGTCACAATTCCACATAATGTACCGGCACCGCAGACCAAACATGGGACCATCAATTAGTCTCAGTTTTAATGTGTATCTCATAGAATGAGCATCTCACTGCACAGAGAGTGGTTCTTTGAAGGGACATATTTTCCAAAAACATAAGCCTTAAATGCAAGCCAACAATGTCATGTTACTTAACTGAAAGGCTAGCAGTCTATCCCAACTCTACTAGAAGAAAAACTGACTGGGAAGGCCTCTCTAAGGATAAAATGGACATATGCCTAATGGATATATATAACCAAAAAATATCTCCCAAATTCCACTTCCAATTAGATTGAAAAAGTCACAGCAGACAATCACTTCCCCTGTAATAATGGGGGGGAAGGAATGGGTAAAGTAAAATATGTTTCTTTTTACAGATATCACAAAGTAGTCTAAAGGAACTAAATTCTGGAGAAGGGGGACAAGACTTCATAGATGAGAAGAGATTAGTGGCTACCGGGGGCATTTACCACATCTGGGCATGGGCAGGCAAATAACGGGGCCTGCCACAGTCAGAGGGCTCTGCTTGGCAAAGAAGAAACTACTAATACGTTAAACATCTCTATGGGGTAAAGCAACAGATAAGAATAGATGAAAATTCAAAACACAGAGCTAGTCTTCCTCTTTGGTTAAATGGGTGGCAGTGCAGAAGGCTGGGGCCTGAACTGAAAGACATCATCATCTCCTGACGCTTGGGTCCAGGTCCTACTAGAAGGGGAAGCCTGTAGGACACATAAATCATATCTTGCCCTAAAGGCATTTGAAGCCCAGGTGAACTTGTTATACTGTGATTTATAATACATATTTGGTCTTCATCCTGTTTCTGGAACAGAGCTCCTAAAACACTTGGAATTTCCTAAGTAATGATAGTGATAAAGGTGTCTTCTTGTATGTAAATGAGGTAACTTCTAGAAAGCGCCTAAGAATGGAGGCTGGTTGCCAGTACAGCGGACCTGGTAATTACAGGGTTAGACCTCTCAGTGCCACCCTCCCATTCTCTACCCCCCACTCCATTGCCTCCAGGGAGGCAAGAGAGTCTGGAGATTGAATCAATGGCCAATGGCCAATGAGTTAACCAACCATGTCTGCATAATGAAGCTTCCATAATAACCCAAAAGGATGGGGTTTTGAGAGTTTCCAGGTTGGTGAAGATGCAGAGATGCAGGGAGGGCGGCATGCCTAGAGAGGGCATGAAAGCTCCAGGCCCCTTTCCATATACCTTGCCCTGTGCATCTCTTCCATCTGGCTATTCCTGGGTTATATCCTTTTATGATAAACCAGTGATCTAGTAAGTAAAATGTTTCTCTAGTTCTGTGAGTCACTCTAGCAAATGAATTGAACCCAAGAAAGGGGGTTGTGGGAACCTCTGATTAATAGCCAGTTGGTTAGAAGTATGGTAACAACCTGGACTTGTGACTGAGTCTGAAGTCCAAGGGGGCTGGGGGGTCATTGGAACCCCCAATCTGTAGCTGGTTGGTTGGAAGCACAGGTGATAACCTGGGCTTGTGATTGGCATCTGAAAGGGGGGCAGTCTTGTAGGACTGAGACCTCAACCTATGGGATCTGATGCTATCTCTATGTAGATAGTGTCAGAATTGAGTTGAATTGTAGGACACTCCAGCTGGTGTCCAAGAATCGCTTGTTGTTATGGAACTCCCTATATGCACATTGGAATTGGGATCTTGTGGCTCTTAAGCAGGGGAGCAACATGGGATTTGGGTTTTTGGAAGCCATGGTAAATGAAATATGTCACAGTTCTCAACTGTTTCCTAGCACACAAGGTGGAGATTCATATACATAATAGACTATGGGCTATCACACTGATCAGCTACAATTATGCATGGTTCCTGGTGCCATAGGGTGCGGGAAACCATGAGTCGCAAGACATTAACTAGAAGGAACAAGATTGGTGATCCATGGAGTGTAGCTAGAGGAGTACTCTTGGTTTCAGTATTGGATACCTGGTTCAGTCCTGGGGCCAGTGATGCGAATGAGGAGCATGGATAAAGGGCAGGTTTATTTGGGGAAAGGAAGGGTACAGATGCAGATAATTTTGAACATGTTAGGTTGGAAGTGCCTGTGAGACACACCCCAAACAACTGCATCTAGAAAGTACATAGTTTGTGTGACATGGGAGTCAGGAGATCCGGAAGGAAGATGTAAATCTGGGAATCATCAGCTTTGAGATGGAAAAGGATGAGCTCAGGAAGCATGAGAAGCTAAGCTAGGTTCCAGGCCTGGAAGGGAAAGGAATGAACACGAGTAAGAGCTCAATTCCGTCAGGAAGCCGGTACTGAAGCAGGTTATCTCATAGCCTTCCTTTGAAGCCATTGTGCACCAGGCTCAACACAACCTCTAGTCTTCTTTCCTGCTTCCTGCTCTCCGCCTTGCCGTGCTTCTGGGTGAAGAAAGGGCGGCTAAAACAGAATGGTGAAATGAGGCAACAAGGGGCTAAATCATACATGTTTTTATAAGCCTAAGTAAAGAGTCTGGCTTTCACTCGGTGTGACAAAGGATCACTGGGGAGAGGAGTATTGAGTAGAGGAAGGATGTGATTTGACTTAGATTTTGGCAAGATCCCTCTGGCTGCTGTGTGGAGAATTAACTACTTGGGGCAAGAACAGAGGTAGAGGGACCTTTTAGGAGGCAATTGTGGTAACCCTGGGCAGGGTAAGTGGGGTTTGTTGTAGAGGGGTAGGGATGGAGATGGTGAGAAGTGATCAGATTCAGTTTATATTTTATAGATGGAAAGGACAGGATTTGCAATCAGAACAGATTTTGGGGTGAGAGAGAAGTCAAGGATGACTCCAAGGATGAGCAGTTGAATAAATGGTACCAGTTACCTCAGTGGTGAATAGTGGGCAAAGGTTAATTTTAGAGGGAAAATAGGGAGCATTGCTTTGGAGACACAAAGTTAATTAGATGCCGATTAGACATCCAACTAGAGAGGCTGAGGAGACTATGGCTTATATGAATCCAGAGTTCACAGAATTGATCAAAGCAGCAGACAAATGCTTGGGATTGGTCTGTGTAGAGTGGCACTGAAAGCCACGAGTCTAGATGAGACCATCTCAAAAGTGTTGGACAGAGTCCCAGCTCCAGCAGCTGCGAAGGGGAGTAGAGGAGGGGACTTGGTTGGGTTATGGGATGCTGTAATGGGGTCTTGAGAGCTTCAAGAGGGGCACAGTAGCCTCAAAGGGGAAAGGACCGGGTCTTAAAAGGGCTCGCCAGGAGCTCACAGGCGGATGGGCCACTTTCCAGGCTGAGAGATCCGCATTAGCAGACACGGGACGCAAGACAAAATACGACGGGTCTGGAAATGGCGGAGGCCGCAGGTGAGGTCAAGAGGGCCGCGCGTGCCTCCACTCCAGCCCACCGTGTCCTGGCGACACAAGGTACTTCGCCTCTCCCTGAATCGCCTCTCAAGCGGCGCGACCACCGCTGCCCTGAACTAGGCCAAGCAGCACCGACGGGACTACTGCGACCGCCGGGGAAGGCTGAGCCGCCCGCAGCCGGCCGAGTCTCGCGAGAGCGCGGCCTCGCCAGCCCAGCATGCCCCGCGCCGCCGCCGCTGCTGCCGCCGCCGCCGCCGCGCCGCGGCTTGAGGGCGGGAGGCTGGGGGAGGGTAGCGGAGCCGGCGCCGCCGCCATGTTGGGTCTGAGGCGGCTGCTGTAGGCGCCGACGGAGCGAGCGGGCTTGCGGAGCGGCGACAGCGGCGTGGGATCTGCCTCTCTGCGAGCGGCCCGGAGCGGCGGCGGCGGCGGCGCCATGAGCGGGGGCACCCCTTACATCGGCAGCAAGATCAGCCTTATCTCCAAGGCGGAGATCCGCTACGAGGGCATCCTCTACACCATCGACACCGAGAACTCCACCGTAGCCCTCGCCAAAGGTACGCCGGGGCGGGCCTCGGGGTGGGGTGCTGCGCCCGGCTCTCGGCCCGCGGCCTCCTCGCTCCCTCCTTGCCTCCGCCGTGGTCCTCCCGGAGGCCGCTCCCTTTCCTCCCTCCGGGCTCGGGCGTCGCGGGCCGGGCCGCGGCCTCCCCTGGGCTTCCTGGCTTCTACCCCGAAGGTCCGCGCCTTCAATCCGGGAACTACAGGACCGAGAGCAGGGCGGGCGGGGCGGCCCTGAAGTCCGAGAACGGGCCGGAGAACACGGAGAGACGTGTCTTCCAACTCCGAAATTCGGGGGTTCTGTCGTCTTGCCACAAAACAAAGCCTGAGTATTCAAAGAATTTTTCCGCCTAGCTCGAGTTTAGTGATTTGTTGATTCTAAGGCACCTATTTTCTCACGTTCTTAATTTCGATTCGTTACGGTATTCATCAGGTGAACTGTTAAGTAATGTGCCAAAACTTTGGGTTTGCTCAGCGACGCAGACGGTCTCCAGATGCCACCGGGTACCATCGAGCAGATCGCATCCCACTTGTCTCCTACGTGGTATTTACCTGTTAAACCGGAATCCTCAAAGACTGTTGTGCAACCATCTCTTTAAAAACGCTTGCGCTTCTCGCATCGACCCTGTTTCTGGAAAGCCGGTGGGGAGGAGGGGTCAAGCTTGATCCAGGACCCTTGTTCCGAGGGCAGATCTGAGGAGTCGGTGGGCGCTGACCGGTCCCTGTGGAGGCTCCCTGGGATGGCGAGTTCTGGGCGTTGAGGAGGAAAGTGTCGTACGCGTAGTATTTCATTAAGCGTCGTACAGTCTGAGTGGGTTTTGTTTCCGTTCACACGTGCTGTGCCTTAGCTCCGCCAGAAAACCAGGAAGAAAATAAACTTTAGCTCCTGCTCTTAAAACAAATCTCACAAGTTTGAAATACTTAGGAGAGGGTGGCGAGATAACGAAGGTAGCTTTCCAGTACATCTAGTAGAATTATGGAATGAATACCGGCGTAGAGACAGAGGTTCAGGGCTAGGAAGAAATTTTCTAAATCTGTAAAAAGAAAAATTTAATCTATAACTAGTAGGAGAGTCATTTCACAGTATCACACAAGTATTTAGTGACATTTTTGGGGTCCTTTTTATTTTTTTTTTAAGATTTTATTTATTTTTATTTATTTGACAGAGATAGCACAAGCGGGGGGGAGCGGCAGGCAGGCAGAGAGAGGGGGAGTAGACTCTGCTGAGCTAGGAGCCCCATGCGGGGCTCGATCCCAGGATCCTGGGATCATAACCTGAGCCGAAGGCAGACGCTTAACCGACTGAGCCACCCAGGCGCCCCTTGGGGTCCTTTTTAATGACACTCGTGTTGGGACAAATTTTATACCTGAGTAAGGAGTCTTAATTTTATTATTTTTTTAAAATCTTCGCTTCTTTTCCACTCCCACCTCATGGATATTTAGCTGTATAGTGTCTTAGTTTTTATGGCTTTATGAAATTATTAAAAATCTCTGAATGTATCATTTTATATAAGAAAACAAAAAGTCTATATTGTTAATGAGCCACATTTTAAAAAAATCCTTTTCAGCTTCTAGAGTCAATAAACTGCAATTTTATTAGTCTGTAATAGTTCAGTTCATATGCCAATTTGTTCCTTGTATCATGACTTGATAAATATAGCAGTGAAAATATTTTTTTAAATCAGTGAATGTATATCCGTACTTATGGCTTTGATAATTAATCCCACATACATAATATATGCTTTTCTTAAGCAGTAGGAGTTATTTAATATGTAACAGAGGTTTGGGAATCCAATTGTATTTGCAAAAACTGAAGTTACAAATGTTGGTAGCTTATTCTACTTAGCAGTATCTAATCTAAAACTCCTACATAGCTATCCAGTCAACACTGGGCACTTCAAATTTCAGAATTAGAAGTGGGGTATTTGGTCTTAAAATTTTAGAATTTATATGACTTGTGAAGTAATTTGCTTTCTGATATTCCACCTTTTTCAAAATTTGGAGGAAGAATGGCACTCTAACAGATTAAAGCCAAAGTTTGTTTATGGAGTTTAGAATACAATGTGTATTTGTATTTAGAGATTCCTGTTATCTTTGTGAACTATCATTTGAGTTAATCTCTTCAAATGACATTCTTAGAATTCTCTTTTGGAAGTTAATTTTTTTCCCCTCTGGGAAGAGTTTTTTTTCCCCCCTTTTATTGTGAAATACCCCACATGTTGAAAAGATACATAGATAAGAATGAAGTATTTTTAAACAGAGATCCTTGTAACTACCACCCTGGGCAAGACAGACATTGCCAGCATCCCAGAATCCTCCCATTCCCTGCATCTTCCCATCACCACTACTACCCACTTAAGCTGGATATAAACATTATTTAACATTTATAGTCTTATCATTTAAGTTTACATCCCTAAATATTAGAGTTTACATTTGTCCTTTTTTGAACTCTATATAAATGGAATCATCTTGTATATATTTGATTTTGTTTTGTTGTGGCATAGTATTTCATCAGGAATATAACAAGTTTATTCTGCATTTGTTTTTAATATTCTACAGTTAATGTTTAAGTTGTTTACAGTTTTTGCTATTGTGAACAGTGCCTTTATGAACATTTGTGTTTAAGTGCACTGATGCCTGTTTGTGTACTTTTCTTGAGGGTGTATATTTGAATTGAAGGATCGTGGGGAAGGTGTGTCTTTATTAGGTAATGCCAAGCAGTTTCGTTGTTGTTGTTTACTAGTTTTTATTTCAGTTATTAGTATATGAGAGTTCTAGTTCCACATCCCTTACCAACAATAATACTTAGTACCAGATATTTTAATTCTGTCCAGTCTGGTGAGTGTGATTGTACCTGGCTTTAAACTTCCTGATTACTAATGAGCTGAACACTTTTTCATATCCTAGTCATTTGGATTTCACCTTTCATGAAATGCCTTTGAAATCTTTTGCCCATTTTACTACTGAAATATGGGTCTTTTTCTAGAGTTCAGTATTCTGAGTACGAATCCTTTGCTGGGTATATCTGTTGCAAACATCTTTTTCCATTTAATGGTTTCTTTTGGTGAACAGAAGTTCATTTTAATGTAGGCATGTTTATTACTCTTTTATTTATGGCTAGTGTTTCTTTTTTTTTTTTTTTAAGGAATTTTCCCGTACCCCAGGGTCATGAAGATACTTTGATTACTTTTTCAGAACTTTTTTGTTTTCCCTTTTCACTTAAATTTAGTAAGGGATTCACTTGGTTTACACGATCCAGATTAAAACTTAGGTCCTTTGCTTGGATGTTACTTAAAATTTAAATTCATGTGGAACTATACAATGCTCTTAAAATTTTGGATTAGTTATATTTGATATGGCATATAGTTATGGTGACCATAAGGCCTGGTTTACCCTGGTGGAAGGTCCTTGTTTGTGCCTGTTGTTGTGGCATAATTATTAAAACATCCCTTTTTGGGCGCTTGGGTGGCTCAGTCGTTAAGCATCTGCCTTCAGCTCAGGTCATGATCCCAGGGTCCTGGGATCGAGTCCTGCGTCAGGGAGCCCGCTTCTCCCTCTCCTTCCTGCTTGTGCTCTCTCTTGCTATCTCTGTCTCTCTATCTCTCAAATAAATAAAACCTTTTTTAAAAAATAAAAAAAACCTTAAAAAAATAAAAATAAAGCATCCCTTTTCTCTCTTGAAAATGTTCCAGTTTGGGTAATAAATTGTATGATCACACTAAATATAATCAAAAGCCCAGTCCCGGAGGTAGTAACTAACTGGGTGATGTCCTTTATTTTCTGCTAGAGATTTCACAGACTAGCTCTAGCTCTATAAAGGTAACATTGAAGTAAGTTTGATGGGCTTTGATACACAGAATCTTCTATATGAATGTCAAGGAGTCTTAAAGGCAACCTAGTAAGAGACTGATGTCAGTCTATTAAGTATGTTAATAGATCATTTGGTCTTTAGTTTGTCTCTTGGAGTCTTTGTCACAGCTCTGAGTTTATTTTCTTCCTAACACTGATTATGACCTGCATGTAATCTTCTTTGCTCATTTGCACGTGTTTATGTCACCTTCCCTCCCCCCATAGAGTCTGAGCTCCTGGGAGAACGAATGTTTATTTAATGAATAAATGGAAATGATTTAACATTTTAGTTTTAGTTTATTAATCTTGTAGAAATCTCTTGGGGGAATCTCCAAATAGTACTTTCCATGTTCACAATTGTATATCTCTTTAAAATTGAAATGCTTAAGATATGTTGCCCCCCACCCCACCCCCAATAGTGAGAGATTTTGGAGAACAGAAATGCAGGAGGATAAAATCTTACAACAAAACTGACATTGTTAGGGAGATGGAGTTTTTACCTTATGACTCAAGCTCAGTTATAATTTTCATTTAAAATTTAAGGGAAGAATTAGTTCAGGATGTTTGAGGGAATTGGAAGTGGTGGCATGCATGAATAGTTTGTAGAATATTTCCGATTACTGTATATTCAAACCTATGTCTGTGAATATGATGCCCAAGCACATACTAGAGCCTGGATACGAAGAGATTGCCCACAGAATGGAAGTTTCACGAATGCAGAGTTTTTGTCTCATTCACTGCTCTATCCTTGGTGCCTAGAACAGTGCCTTGACATAGCAAGCCCCTGGTAAATATTTGAATAAATGAAAGGATAGTTGTAGTTATCAAAGATTTCTAATTATGGGAATTTCAAAGTTGGAGAAAGTACATATTTCCCATAAGTGTTATGTTTGTAGATTTCTACAATATTTAAATAAAATGGGCTAAAATGAGTGAAATTCTTATGTAATATATATTAAGTTAGCTATACCGGGATAATTCACCACTCAAATGAAAACCAGGTTGCCACTGCATTAGGAGAAGAGACTTTGTGAAGAAGAATGATTAATAAGCCAGCTGCTTTTAAAATGATTTGTCCTTAAAATCAAGGCATTCGTAGAGGACTATCAAAGCTGGTCATGGATTATTTACTTAAGTCAGCTGCTAAGTCCTGCCCATTGGTATATCTTAGCCACTCCTTGATTGTTAATTAGCCACATACTCATAAACTCCATTGAGTGAGTAAGAGAGCTTTGTAGGATGAATGAAATTCCTGTGAAGTGCTTTATTGTTTTTTTGTGTTCTCACATGAGTTGGGGACCTAATCTAGCAATTCACACAATCACTACCTAGAATGTCAAAGATCTGGTAACACTTCAAGCTGCAGTTTCTTTTGGTTGCCCTGTTTAGTGAGGTTGCCAGAACTTGGAGCCTTGGAAACAGTTTATTGTTGCTATACAGTCCACAGAAATATTTAGTAATTTGGGGAGTCTGAAGTCAGTGCCAGAAACTAACTACACTTTCCAGTGGAGTAAGATAAGCTCTGGCTTTCTGAATCAGAAGTAGAGAAAACAGCATAAAGCCTGAAGAAAATAATAGAAGGAAGGAAATAGGAAGAGTAAAGAAATTTTATCTGTGCTTGACACATAGCAAGAGTTTTATAGTGTTTATAACTCAGTGCCAAAGTAATAATACCAGTAACTGCAGATGGTTTAACTTGAGTTTACTACTCCATGGTAGAAGATGCCCTCTACAGGAACAATTAACCTTTTTATTTCTTTATGCTTTACATTAAGAGAGAGACACATGTGTGCACGTGGGGGAGGGGCAGAGGGAGGGGGGTTAAGCTGGCTCTAAGCTCCTGGAGCCCGACCACGGGACTTGATCTCACAACCCTGCGATCATGACCTGAGTGGAAATCAAGAGTCCAACAATTAACTGACTGAGCCACCCAGGCATCCCTGAAGTAATACTTTAATTAGCCATATTAAAATCTAGATATCATTGAAGTAAGTTTTTTAATGTTTAAAGTGTGAGTTTGTAAAATATTTTATTCACGGGGATGTTATTCTAGTTTTGTTTTTTTGTTTTTTTTAAGATTTATTTATTTATTTGGGGTGGGGGGCAGAGGGAGAGGGAGAATGAGAGAGAATAGAATCTCACGCAGACTCCCTGCGGGGCTCGATCTCAACCCTGAGATCATGACTTGAGCGGAAATCAAGAGTCCAACGCTTAACCGACTGAGCCACCCAGGTACCCCTCTTATTCTAGTTTTGTGGGGTGTTTATTTCTCAAAGAAAATGTGGCCCAAAAGGCCAGTTGGAATGCTTAGTAGCTCTTTGGCCTTGGAGATGTTATTTAACCCCTAGTTTTAACTTGTTTGTTTTTTCTTTTAAGTTTTTTTTTTTTTTTAATTTATTTATTTGACAGAGAGAGACACAGCGAGAGAGGGAACACAAGCAGGGGGAGCAGGAGAGGAAGAAGCAGGCTTCCCGCCAAGCAGGGAGCCCAATGCGGGGCTCAGTCCCAGGACCCTGGGATCATGACCTGAGCCGAAGGCAGACACTTAACGACTGAGCCACCCAGGCATCCCTTAACTTGTTCTTTTAACTACAGATAATAGTGCCCATCATTCAGTCATTCTGAGAATTAAATGAGGTAGTATCAAAAGTGACTAGTTTATTGTAGGTGCTTAATAGAGAGTAACTCATTGTTTTTTCCAGCCGCCATCTCCATCTCTGTCTCTCTAGACCTGAACTCCGTAAGTCATTCAGACCTACTGTAATCTACAGTCTGTTGAACTTACTACCTTTCACTGTTCCACATCCCCCTCATGGCTTTACTCCCCTCTTTATCCTGTTTAAATTCCGTGAGCAGTTACAATCAGTACTTACCATAACCCCTCTGCACTTCTGCTTTCTTGTACAAGCTTAGAGAAACCACAGTCCTGATTATATCAACACAGACATGCTGACCAGTTTTACTCTAAATTTACCTTCACTAACCTCATCAGTCATGGTTACTTTCCTGCAGTCATACTGTATTTCCATAGTCTACTCATTCCATTTTTTTGCATGAATCTTTCATTCCTTCTGTTTTCCTCCTCCAGTACCTCCTACCCATCTTCACTTTCAACCTGTGGACCTTGCTTTCTATTTAATTGAGGAAAGAATAGCAAGCAGAAGAGAATTTTGATTAACTCATCCCACAACCCCACATATTCCCACTTACTCACATCTGTGCTCCACACCTCTACTTTTTCACTGGTCAGTGTAGAGAAAGTGTTCTTTCTTCTCTATCAGACCACCCTTCCCCTTATGCAGTAGGCTTCATTCCCTCTTGATTTGAGGTCGTTGCTTTAGCAATTCTCTACTCTGTCCTGTGAATTCAGTTTTTCCTTCTCTACGAGATCTTTCCTGTCTGTGTGGAAATATGATGCCAACTCACCCATCTTAAGAACAAGCAACAAGAAAACACTACTATTTTTTTTTAAACACTACTACTCTTAACTGTTTCTTCTATCACCCCATTTCTATCCTTCCCTTTACACCTAAATTCCTTGAAGGAACTGTCCACACCACTTACTTATATTACTTTTTGAACCCAGTTTATTTAGGTTTTTATTTGCACAGATGACAGACTTCTTACCAAGATCACCAAAGACTTCCGTGTTGCTAAATCCAGTGGTTGGTTCTTATCCTCAGTCTGCTTGACCAGTCACCAATATATGGCATAGTTGGGCTGTTCTCCTTGAAATACTTTATTCATCTGACATTATCCTGGTTTTCTCTCATACCTCATTGGTTGCGTCTCAGTCTCTTTTGTTGATTCTTCAACTCTTAAACCTCCAAATGTTGGCAAGCTCAAGGTCTCATTCTCTGTTTCTGTGTGTGTGTGTCTTTCACTGTATCTTTTAAAAATTTATTTTACCATCTGCACTTTTCTCTTGATAATCTCGTGCAGTTCCTGGCTTTGAATACTCTCTGTACATTATTGACTCCTATCTCCAGCCTGGACCTCCTCACTTGTATACCCAACTGCCTCCTTAACACCACCACCTGGAGAAATGTCCAGTAGGTATCCACATACCTGTTTCTCCATCTAATTGGAGTTCAGAAATGTTACCACGCTGATTCCTGGGTGGTTCTCTGTGGACCTTATAAATCCGAAGATTCCAAGTATCTTTTTTTTTTTTTTTTTAAAGATTTTGTTTATTTATTTGAAACAGAGAGAATGAGAGACAGAGAGCATGAGAGGGGGGAGGGTCAGAGGGAGAAGCAGACTCCCCGCCGAGCAGGGAGTCTGATGCGGGACTCGATCCCGGGACTCCAGGATCATGACCTGAGCCGAAGGCAGTTGCTTAACCAACTGAGCCACCCAGGCGCCCAGATTCCAAGTATCTTTAACCTAATAAATTCTCTGTCTGCCTTAGATTAGTTTCTGTTCCTCCGTTCTTCACCCATGTTTGTTTTGAATTCCTCTTGAAAGCAATATTGTGTGTGTGTGTGTATATATATATATTTTTTGTTGTTGTTATTTTCATCTATGTCTTTTGGTTTTATAGTCTGGGAGATTAAAATATAAAACCAACTACAAGGGGCGCCTGGGTGGCTCAGTCATTAAGCTTCTGCCTTCGGCTCAGGTCATGATCCCAGGGTCCTGGGATCGAGTCCCGCATCGGGCTCCCTGCTTGGCGGGAAGCCTGCTTCTCCCTCTCGCACTCCCCCTGTTTGTGTTCCCTCTCTCGCTGTGTCTTTCTGTCAAATAAATAAAATCTTTAAAAAATAAAAAACCAACTACAAGAAAGAAATCACAACTGAAAGCAGCTTAAAGAGTAAAGATTAAATTTAGACTGCAGGTTGGACAAGATTTTACTTGCTGTTGATAAATCCATATAGCTAAAACTATATGCAAGGGACTTTTTTGTTGTTTTAGGCATAAAACCATAAAGGACAAGGTAGATTTGGAAAGGAGACAAGAGCAACAAAATATTGGAATTTGAAAAGCAAATGGATGAATTTAAATGACTTAGAAGGGTTGAGAAAGCTACAACCTAAGTAGATAGTGGGTTAAGCCAAGAACTAACCTGATTTATACCCAGACTCCTAAAAGGCTCAGCAATTGGCATCACCAGTTGCAATGGAAACTAGAAGACTATGAAGTAATGAGGACTGAAGATGAGAGTTCAAAACTGGAGGATTAACTCAAAATTTGTTTTAATGGTGGTCAGATTTCCAATCCCCTTTTGCATTTCACACAACTGGATAGCTATTCTCCAAAACTGGGACTCTCTGGAGAGGGTAAAATAGAGTTTCTCGGAAAACGTGGGCACTGTTAAGAACAGAGGTATTTCCACACTAAAAACAGCTTGGAGCAAATGGGGCATAGAAGCAACTTGCATCTGCCTGGTGCTTATTACTTAATAAACTATTCATTCAGGAGAATTACTGAGCACCTACTATGGCTACATGCTAGACAGTATGCTAGGTGCTAGGAAACAAAAGAGCATTAGAGACAAGATTCTTGAGAACATAGCATTTAAGATGCAGCCTGACAGATAATTACAGTTAGCCACATGAAGAGGATATCTAGGAATAAGTGTCTGGTCCCAGGCCACAGAGAGTTTGCAGTCTATCAGGGAACAGCTAGAGCCCAAACTTTTATCCTGACCCATAACACCTTGCAGCTCACACTTAACTCTCATTCAGGTCCTCAGGTCAGTCAGGTTCCTTCAGATTTGAGGCCTTTACACAAGGTGCCTTTGAATTGGAGTTCTCTTCCCCTACTCCTTATATGGCTGTGGTTGAAGAAATGAACAGTGCAACAGATTAAGAAGTCACAGTGGAAAGAAGAAAACTAAGAGCTCTGGAAGGCTTAAGTGACAATGAAAATGTGTCAAATAACAAGCTCAGGCACTGTCCCCTCCCCTTTTATTTTGCTTCCACTGCTAAATTTATCTTAATATATTCAGTTTGTCATTTGAATGACAGGCTAACAAGTCTGAATTTTCTTGGTGGATTTAGGGAGCCATTGAAAGTTTTTTAGCCAATAAGGTAACATGTCAGAGTCTAGCTTTAGGAAGTTTATGCTACAGCATTGTGAAAAAACTGATTGGGGGTGAGGGGAGAGGCTGACAATAGTGATGTCAGTTGGGAGTATTTTAAGAGTTTAGGAAAGAGGAAATACAGGCCTAAACTAGTTAGGAGAGGGAAGAACCAGATATATGAGAAATTAGGAAAGTGGGTTGGCCTTAAAAACGTTGACTGGGCAAGGAACAGGGAAGAAATGAGTGATGGTACATATAGTGGTTCCTATCAACTGAAATTGGGAATGGATCAGGAGGGAATTAGGTTTATTTTTCCGTCTGCTTGAGCATCATCACCCCTGCAAAGCCTTCTCTGATTCCCGTAAGCCAAGAAATGCTAGATGTACCTTCTGTGTTCTCTTTTTGTCTTCTATTTTCTTCTTGTGCTTCATGCCTGTCTTACTATGTTTCACAACTAGACATCAGCATCTTTTCCCCCTTGTGTTCATTGTACATAGCAAATTAACTATTTGTTGAACACATAAAGCATTATTGTTTCTGAAAATTTACCTGGTCTGAAAATGTGTAGTTGAACAGCGTGATATTTAATAGAAAAAGACCGTGTGATAAATGAAGACAGAATTAAAGATATTTTATTCTCTCAGATTAATAATGATGAGTGTAATTCAGTTTTCTTTTGCCATCTTGTGCTTTATAGAAATGTTTCAGGATCTTCCTTGTCTACAGTTTCAAAAGGGTCCTTGTAAATATGTTTAGCATTATTACTGCTGTTTTGTTGTTACTGCCTCACCATCTTAATTTTTGAATTGCTTTTTGGTTGTACAATTCTCTCTTCATGCCACTCTTCCTAAATTCTTATTCTCACAAGTCATTATTCCCTTATGCTTAGCCTGACATTCTCATGGTTGAGAAAAATACGTCAGGTAAATCTGCAAATATTAGTAATTCAAGGGGAAGAATCTTGCATGGGGAAAGCAAGTGAAGTTGCAAATGAAAGGAGCTAATGAACTGAGCAAGGTCTCAAATCTGTAATTGTGGGAGATGACTTTAGGTTAAAAGAAATGTAAGGGTCCTTCCTCCTCTGAGTGCAAGCAAGAGGGAAGAAAATGAGTGAAGATGATGAAATGTATTAATGAAAAGGACAAGATGCTTTGGGATCTTTTTAGACAAACCAGAGGTTACTTTAACCTTTAGAGTCAAAGTAATAAGGAGTTGGTTTTAAGAATGTTTGGAAGGTGAGGGGCACCTGGGTGGCTCAGTCAGTTAAACATCAGACTCCTGATTTTAGCTCAGGTCATGATCTCAGTTATGAAATCAAGCCCTGCATCAAGCTCCACACTAGGTGTGGAACCTGCTTAAGATTCTCTCCCTCCCTCTGCCTCTACCCCCTCTCTAAAAAAATAAAATAAAAATATTTAAGAATGTTTGAACAAGGGCACCTGGGTGGCTCAGTCAGTTAAGTGTCTGCCTTCGGCTTAGGTCATGATCCCGGAGTCTCAGGATCAAGTTCCACACTGGGCTCCCGGCTCAGCAGAGAGCCTGCTTCTCCCTCTGCCCCTTACCCTGCTCATGCTCTCTCTCAAATAAATAAATCTTTAGGAAAAAAAGAGAATGTTTGAGTGGTGAGAGGAAAGTCACCTGCATTTTGAACTCGAGGTGGAGGTGGTTTTTTGTCTTCGGATTGCCAGTGGTTGGTGTGTGATAAGTGCTGAGGAGATTGAGAATATTGCAGAGAGAAGGTTGCTAGAGATGTCTGTTGGGGTGACAGGTCTGTAATTGGGTAAAGGAAAAGGTGATAGAGGCCAGAGACAGATGTTTTCACTCAGTGCAGTAATATTCCCTAACAGAAAGTAGTGTGGGTGAGGGTGAAGAAGGGGCCAAAGAGGAGAGTGCAGGTGTATAGAAAGTGAAGCTTGTGGAAGACTGATGAATCGCAGACCTGTACCTCTGAAACAATACATTATATGTTTAAAAAAAAAAAAGATAGTTGGAAGGGGAAATCAGAGAGGGAGACGAACCATGAGAGACTATGGACTCTGAGAAACAAACTGAGGGTTTTAGAGGGGAGGAAGTGGGGGATGGGTTAGCCTGGTGATGGGTATTAAAGAGGGCACGGATTGAATGGAGCACTGGGTGTTATATACAAACAATGAATCATGGAACACTACATCAAAAACTAATGATGATTAACATAACATAACACAATATGGTGATTAACATAACATAATAAAATAAAATTTTAAAAAAAGAATTTCATTTTGATACATCTATTCTGTTTTTGAGCATCTCTGTATAACTTTATTAATGATTGTGGTATTAAATAGATGTAATTTATCACAAAAGAAAGAAAGAAAGTGAAGCTTTATGGAGGCAGTTTTTGATGTGATACACAAGCAGTCCTGTGACCCTCCCAAGTAAAAAATCAGGAGGGTGCTTACTACCATCCTCCCATCAGGGTCTGTGCAACGGTACTACATTGTAGAAGAGATAGCTTTATAAAGCTACTCTTCGTATTTAAATAATTAAACCATATGTAACAGCATATTCCAAATATGCAGTATCTCAGATTTTTTCATCGATAGTTAGTGTATGATACTAGTTGTGCAACAAGAACTGTACTTATGGATAAATATCAGAAAGAGAAGAAAAATGCCAAGTGCAACTTTTCACTTTTTTTTCCCCTGGTTCGATGCTTTTGCATATATTCTGTTTTTTAAGTAATGCTGTTTTTCTATTTTCCCATCCTATTGATATCCAGTTGTTCTTTCTTTTTGATGTAGTCATTCTCCCATTTTATTCTAAGTAGGAGTATTGTATGATTTAATTCAATTCCCTTGATATTAAACAATGTTCAGTAATTTTGGAAATTGCTTACTTAATAGCTTTTTCCACTGTGGAATTTATTCAAGAAATATGCAAATGTGAGCAATATGTAAGATACAGTGTTAGATGTGAGGGAGTTGCAAAGATTATTTAGATACAGATTTTACTCCTGAAAAAAATTTTTTTTTAAGATTTATTCATTTGAGAGAAAGCAAGTGGCAGGAGGGGCAGAGGGACAGGGAGAGAATCCTCAAGCAGACTCCCAGCCGAGCTCGGAGCCCGACACGGGGCTTGATCCCACAACCCATGAGATCATGACCTGAACTGAAACCAAAAGTCAGATGCTCACCCAGCTGAGCCACCCAGGTGCCCCTCTCCTGAAGATCTTTAAATTCCAGGATGGGGCAGGTATAGACACTGTGACAGAATGCTGTGTCATTTTTAGAGGAAGAATGTCTTCTACCTGGAAGTATTATTGATAGAGTTGTGTGATGGTTGATTTTGTGTCATCTTGGCTGGGCCAAGTGCCCAGATATTTGGTCAAATATTCTGGATGTTTCTGTGAAGATGGTTTTGAATGAGATGAATTTTTAAATCAGTAGACTTTAAGTAGATTACTCTCCATGATGTGAGTGGGTCTCATCCAATCATGTGAAGGCCTTAATAGAGCAAAGAATGACTTCCTCTGAGCAAGAAGGAATTTTGCCAGCAGACCACCTCTGGACTCAGGGTTCAGCTCTTCCCTGGGTCTCCATCCTGCCAGCCTACTCTGCAGATTTTGGATTTTCACATTAGCCAGTTCCTTAAAGTAAATCTGTGGGGTGTGTGTGTTTCCCTGGAGAAAGTTGATGAATACAAGTAGCATATAAGCTGAAATTTAGGGTGTGTTGAGTGTGGGGAGAAGCTATGGTAGAGGACAGAGAACCTGCTCTGGCTATAGAGAATAATGAGCTTTGTTAGAACTTAAGTTTGTATAAGTGGGATGGGACTAGGTCTTACAAGTGATGCTTGACAAAAGTTTTAACTTTAAGGCTACATCAAAAATCTTATTCTAGGGGCGCCTGGGTGGCGCAGTCGCTTCAGTGTCCAACTCTTAGTTTCAGCTCAGGTGGTGGTCTTGGGGTCGTGAGATTGAGCCCAGCATTGGGCTCTGTGCTTGGTGCGGAGTCTGCTTGGGATTCTCTGCCCCTCCCACTCTGCTCGCTCGCTCGCTCGCTCTCTCACTCTCTCAAATAAATAAATCTTTTTTAAAAAATCTTATTCTAGATTTACATTTGAATTTAGGCTTAGATTTCTAACTTACTTTGGGCATTTCTTGAATAATTCAACCTTTCATTTATTGCTCTCTCATTTTGGTATTCAACAGACTTGTTTTTCTTCCTTACCAATCTGTATTAGAGCCTAATTTACAATTTTTAATTTGTGTCCAAAAGTGAAGTCTTTTGGAAAATACTAATGATGTCATTTTGGGCATACTGACTGTATTTAACTATGTATATGTTTGTCAAGTTTAAACTTATAAAGGTTTGGTATTTTATAATGGAGATACTGTATTAGGAAGTTGGTCATTACAGCTCTTCCCTCCATCCATGTAGTATGACTGTATGTTCAGGTATTAATATACTGGTAACTAGGTTTGATATTAGTGTGATGTTTGAACTTGATCTATTAGAAATAGAGTTTTTTTTTTTAGATAAATGATTTTGCCAGAACCTTGACCCTTTTTATGTATTTTTTTAAAAGACAATCATGGGATGCATATCTCAGTAAATTGTAGTCAGAAATAAGGAATTGATTATATTCTTTCAGACTAATAGAGAAAAGTTTTTCCCTATTTCCCACTCCCTTTTTTTATTTTTTAAAGATTTTTTTATTTATTCATTCCAGACACAGAGATACAGAGAGAGAGAGAGAACATGAGTAGGGGGAGAAGCAGGCCCCCCGCCGAGCAGGGAGCCCGATGCGGGGCTCGATCCCAGGACCCTGGGATCATGACCTGAGCCAAAGGCAGACGCTCAACGACTGAACCACCCAGGCACCCCTGGGCCTTTGGCTTTTATGAATAATACTGCTTTAAACATTCATGTGCAAGTTTCTGTGTGGACATAGGTTTTTACACATATGAGTGAAATTGCTGAGTAATATATATGGTAATTCTACGTTTAATTTTTTGAGGAACCACCAAGCTATGTTTTCCACAGCAACCGTACCATTTTACATTTCTCTTTGCAATGTCAGGGATGCCTATTTCTCTATATCCTTGCCAATATTTGTTATTTTATTTTTTATACGTTTGTGTTTTTTTATTAAAATTCAATTAATATATAATGTATTACTGGTTTCAGAAGTAGAGGTCTATTTTGTTTTATTATTAAAGCTCTTCTAGTAGTTTGTTTTTGTTTTTTTTATGTTATGTTAGTCACCATACATTACATCATTAGTTTTTGATGTAGTGTTCCATGATTCATTGTTTGCGTATCACACCCAGTGCTCCATTCAATGCCGTCCTTAATACTCATCACCAGCTAACCCATCCCCCCACCCCCCTCCCCTCTAGAACCCTCAGTTTGTTTTTCAGAGTCCATAGTCTCTCGTGGTTCGTCTCGCCCTCCGATTCCCTGCCCCCACTTCATTTTTCCCTTCCTACTATCTTCTTTTTTTTTTTTTTAACATATAATGTATTATTTGTTTCA
>NC_138384.1:36837879-36844190 GCF_054177405.1 Leptonychotes weddellii
GCCTTCGGCTCAGGTCATGATCTCAGGGTCCTGGGATCGAGTCCCGCATCGGGCTCCCTGCTCCTTGGGAGCCTGCTTCTCCCTCTGCCTCTCTCTCTCTGTCTCTAATGAATAAATAAATAAAATCTTTAAAAAAAAAAAAAAAGAATTCCTCATATCAGTGAGATCATATGATACTTGTCTTTCTCTGATTGACTTATTTCGCTTAGCATAATACCCTCTAGTTCCATCCACATTGTTGCAAATGGCAAGATTTCGTGGGGTTTTTTTGATGCCTGCATAATATTCCATTGTATATATACACTACATCTTCTTTATCCATTCATCTGTTGATGGACATCTTGGCTCTTTCCATAGTTTGGCTATTGTGGACATTGCTGCTCTGCCCTTCTAGTAGTTTCGAAGTGGCATTTCATGATAGTTTTGATTTGTATTAACATAATGACCAAGGAGGGGCGCCTGGGTGGCTCAGTCGTTAAGCATCTGCCTTCGGCTCAGGTCATGATCCCAGGGTCCTGGGATTGAGCCCTGCATTGGGCTCCCTGCTCTGTGGGGAGCCTGCTTCTCCCTCTCCCACTACCTATGTTCCCTCTTGCTGTGTCTCTCTCTGTCAAATAAATAAATAAAATCTTAAAAAAACAACAACAACATAATGATCAAGGATATTAAGCCTCTTTTCACAAGCTTGTGGACTGCTTGTCTATCTTTTTTTTGAGAAATATCTTTTCAAGTTTTTGCCCATTTTTAATTAGATGCTTTGTCTTTTTGTTGTTGAGTTGTTGGGGGTTTTTTGTTTATTTTTTTTTTAAGATTTTATTTATTTGTCAGAGAGAGAGAGCAAGCAGTAGGCAGAGGGAGAAGCAGGCTCCCTGCTTAGCAAGGAGCCTGATGCAGGACTCGATCCCAGGACCCTGGGGTCATGATGTGAGTCAAAGCCAGACACTTAGCCAACTGAGCTACCCAGGCATCCCTGTTGTTTAGTTGTTAGGAGTTCTTTATATATTCTAGATATTAAGCCCTTTTATATGACTGGCAAATATTTCTCACATTCCATAGCTTGTCTTTTACCATTCTCAATATTGTTCTTTGATGCACAAAATGTTTTGGTTTTTGTGAACTCCAGTTTATTTTTTCTTTTGTTGCTCTGCTTTCAGTGTCAAATCTAAGAATCCATTGTCAAATCTGAGGTCATAAAGATTTACTCCTATGTTCTCTTAATAGTTTTATAGTTTTGGCTTATATGTAGATTGTTGACCCACTAAAAGAAAAACCGTGTGGGATGCCTGGGTGGCTTAGTTGGTTGAGTGTCAGATTCTTGGTTTCTGCTCGGATCATGATCTTGGGATCGTGGATGGAATTGAGCCCCATATTGGGCTCTGCACATAGTGCAGAGTCTGCTTGGGATTCTTCCCCTCTTCCTCTCCCTCCCCCTGGTGCACGTGTGTGTGCACTCTTGCTCTCTCTCTCTCTTTCTCTCTCTCTCTCTGTGTCAAATAAATAAATAAATATTTTAAAAAGGAAAAAAAAAACCTGTGCTTTTTCCTCTACTCGCAAGTTTACTCAATAGTTCTGGCCACCACATGTTCAGTCATCACATCAACCAATTCTCCCAGCTCCCTAGACACCAACTGGGTATCCTGCAATTTAATTCAGTTCTGACACTATCTACGTGAAGTTAGTGTCAGATCTCACAGGTTAAGGGCTCAGTCCCATGAAACAACCCACACCAGCCTACTTCACGCACCAGTCTCAAGTTGCAAATTATCAACTGTACTTCTGACCAACTGGCTAAAAATTGAGGCTTCCCACGACCCCCTCCTTGGTTTGATCATTTGCCAGAAAGGCTCACAGAACTCAGGAAAACAGCTTACTTACTGAATTACCAGTTTATTATAAGAGGGTACAACTCAGGAACACCCAGATGGAAGAGATACATAGGGCAAGATATGTGGGAAGGAGTGTAGTGATCCTGTCTTCTCTGGGCAAGTCATCCGCCCAGCACCTCCACATGTTCAACAACCCAGCAGCTCTCTAAACCCCATAGTTTAGGGGTTTTTACGGAGGCTTCGTCACATGGGTGGCATGATCAACTCCATCTCCAGCCCCTCTCCCCTCCCCAGAGGATGGTCTTTCTGGTGACCAGCCCCTTTTCTGAAGCTATCCAGGAGCCCACCAAGAGTCTCCTCATTAGAAAAATAATGCTCTTATCGCCCAGGAAATTCCAAGAGATTTAGGAGCTCTGCATTAGGAACCAGGGTCAAAGACCAAATATTAGAACAAAAGATGTTCTTAGTACCTTTATTTCTTAGGAAGTTATAAAGGTTTTAAGAGCTGTGGCCAGGAGCTGGAGACAAAGACCAAATATATATTATTATATCACAACATCACATCTGCTTTGAGTTAGTTTTTGTTTTGGAATAGGTAGAGTTCCAATTTTATTCTTCTGTATATTGTCATCCAGTTGTCCCAAAACCATGTTTTGAAGACTCTTCTTTCCCCTGTTGAATATTCTTTGACCCTTATCTAAAATCAATTGGCCAGGGGCGCCTGGGTGGCTCAGTCAGTTAAATGTCTGCCTTCGGCTCAGGCCATGGCCCCAGGGTCCTGGGATCGAGCCCCACATCGGGCTCCTTGCTCAGCGGGAAGCCTGCTTCTCCCTCTCCCACTCCCCCTGCTTGTGTTCCCTCTCTTGCTGTCTCTCTCTCTGTCAAATAAATAAAATCTTTTAAAAATACATTAAAAATAAAATCAATTGGCCATAGATGTTTGGCTTTATTTCTAGACTGTTCCATTCCATAAATCTTTATGCTAGTACACACTGACTACTGTAACTTTGTAGTAAGTTTTGAAATTGGGAAGTACAAGTCTTCCAACTTTTTCATGAATTTGAAGTTTGGTTTTTCCAGTTTGGGGTGGTGGATTGTAATTTTGATAGGGATTGCACTGAATCGGTAGCTCTCTCTGGAAAACATTGTAATCCTTTTTTTTTTTTTTTTTTTTTTTGAGAGAGAATGCACACGCAGAGGCAGAGGGGGAGAAGGGAGAAAGAGATGCACACTCCCCACCAAGTGTGGAGGCTGATGTGGGGCCTGATCCCAGGACCCTGAGGTCATGACTGAGCCAAAGTCAGCCACTTAACCGACTGAGCCACCCAGGCACCCCAGAGCATTGTAATCTTAAGTCTTCCAGTTCATGAACATGGGATGACTTTCCATTTATTTAGCTGCTCTTTAATTTGTTTCAGTAGTCTTTTATAATTGTCAGCATACAAGTCTTTCACCTCCTTGGTTAAATTTTTCTTAGATGTTTTATTCATTTGGATGGTACTGTAAGTGAAATTGTTTTCTTAATTTCTTTTTGATTGATCATTGTTGTATATACAAACAGCTGATTTTTGTGTGTTGATACTGCAGCTGTAACTTTGCTGAATTCATTTATTAACTCTAGTTTTGTTTAGTTTTTTTTATGGATTCAGTATAGGTAGAATTCCCATATATGGAATCATGTCATCTGCCAAAAGAGAGTTTTACTTCTTCCTCTCCAATTTGGATGCCTTTTATTTATCTTTCTTGGTAATTACATTGGCTAGGACTTCTAGTACATTGAATAGCAGTGGTGAAAGTGGACATCCTTATTTTGTTTCTGATCTAAGGGTAAAGTTTTCAGTCTTTTACCATTAAATATGTTAGCTATTGGTTTTTTATATATGCCATTTATCCTGTTGAGGTAATTTCCTCCTATTCCTTATTTACTAAGTGTTTTTATCATGAAAGGGTGTTAAATTTTGTCAGATGCTTTTTCTGCATCTATTGAAATGATCATGTCAGGTATTTTGCCCCCTTAGTCTATTAATGTGGTATGTATTACATTGGATTTTTTTTTATGTTGAATCACCTTGCTTTCTTAGGATGAAATCCCCATTGGTCATGATATGTAATCCTTTTAAGATACTCTTGGATTCTGTTTGCTATTATTTTGTTGAGGACTTAATGTATTTGTGTTCATAAGAGATACTGGTCTATAGTTTTTTTATGGTATCTTTGTCTGACTTTGGTGTCAGAGTAATGTTGGCCTCAAAGAATATATTAGGACATATTCCCTTTTCTTCTCTTTTTTGGAGGCGTTTGAGTAGGGTTGGTGTTTTTTTTTTAATGTTTGCTAGAATTTACCAATGAAACCATCTGGTCCTAGTTCTTTGTTTGGAGGCTTTTGATTACTGGTCAGTCTCTTTACTTGTTGTAGATCTGTTGAGATTTTCTGTTTCTTCTTGAGTCATTTTGGTAATTTGATGTTTCTAGGGATTTTTCTATTTTATCTAGATTTTCTAATTTGTTGGTATTTGTTTGTAGTTTCTTTCTTATAAGCCTTTTAAATTCAATGAGGTTGGTAGTAATGACCTTACTTTCATTTCTGATTTTAGTGATTTGCATTTTCTCACCTTTTTCCCTTAGTCATTCTAGCTAAAGGTTTATCAGTTTTGTTTGTCTTTTCAAAGAACCTACTTTTGGTTTTGTTGATTCTGTTTTTCTGTTCTCTATGTTGTTAATCTCTGCTCCAAACTCTTCTTTCCTTCTGCTGGATTTGGGTTTAGTTTGCTCTTATTCTAATGTTTAAGGTGCAAAGTTGATTTGAAATTTTTTGTAAGACTTTTTTATTTGAGAGAGAGCACAAGCGGAGGGAGAGAATCTTCAAGCAGACTCCCTGCTGAGCGTGGAGCCTGACGTGTGGCTTAATTCCACAACCCGTGAGATGATGACCTAAGTTGAAACCAGGAGTCCAATTCTCAACCGACTGGGCCATCCAGGCACCCTGAGATTTTTTTTTTTTTTAAGATTTTATTTATTTATTTGACAGAGAGATAGCGAAAGCAGGAACACAAGCAGGGGGAGTGGGAGAGGGAGAAGCAGGCTTCCCGCCGAGCAGGGAGCACGATGTGGGACTCGATCCCAGGACCCTGGGATCATGACCTGAGCCAAAGGCAGACGCTTAACGACTGAGCCACCCAGGCGCCCGAGATTTTTTTTTAAATGTGATTATAGCTATAAATTTCCCTCTTGAGTATGGCATTCTTTACATCCCATAGTTTTGGCATGTTGTGTTTTCTTTTTTATTTGTCTCAATTTTTCTTAATTTCCCTAGTGATTTCTTCTTGGACTCATTGGTTGTTTAAGAGTGTGTTAATTTCCAGGTCCAGTTTCCTTTTATTATTCATTTCTAGTTTTATTCCGTTGTGGTCAGAGAAGATACTTTGTAAAATTTCAGGTTTTTTTCAATTTATTGAGAATTGAATTTAGCCTAACATGTGGTCTATCCTGAAGAATGTTCCATGTGCAATTGAGAATAATGTATATTCTGCTGTTGTTGAGGGGGGAAAGGATAATCTGTTGCTTTTAAAAACTTTCAGGACACTGCTGGGGAGGTGCTTTGGCTCTTGAGGATTGAAACAACAGTCCCTCTGTGAATTACCAGGTAGTTCAAATCATACAACCCAGATTTTTGTGGGATATGCTTCCTGTTGCCCACCTAGGACTAGCAAAGCTGCACCAGGATCATGAGCCACCACCCCCATATCTGCCTTTGTGGAGATGGGAGTTAATGAATAGTAACAGCTAGCCACTATGCAAAATGCCAAAATTTACCACGAGTTAACATCCTTACTTCATCAAGTACTGCCATGGATGCTACAAGTGTGTGATTAGACTCCATAATTCCAAAATGGTTTATTCAGACTTCATGTGCCGGGTCAGTAGTTGTTTCGGTGTTGGGACTGATTCCTGGATCTTCTGCTTTGCCATTTTTCATGTCAGTCATCTCTGTGTTTTTATTTTAGGTAGTTGTAATCTTTTGAAAATTACAGCTTTAGGGGCTCCTGGGTGGCTCAGTCGTTGGGTGTCTGCCTTAGGCTCAGGTCATGATCCCGGGGTCCTGGGATCGAGCCCCACATCGGGCTCCCTGCTCGGCAGGAAGCCTGCTTCTCCCTCTCCTACTCCCCCTGCTTGTGTTCCCTCTCTTCACTGTGTCTGTCAAATAAATAAAATCTTTAAAAAAAGAAAAGAAAATTACAGTTTTGTAATCTGCCCCATATAACATGTTTAATGTTACTATATATATTCACCTGATTTTTAAATTTTTTTGAAGATTTTATTGATTTATTTGAGAGAGAGAGTGAGCAAGCATGAGAGGGAGGAGAAGCGAGGGAGACAGAAAAGCAGACTCCCCACTGAATGCAAAGCTGGAAGCGGGGCTCAATCCCAGGACCCTAAGATCATGACCTGAGCTGAAGGCAGACACTTAATTGACTGAGCCAGCCA
>NC_138384.1:36844290-36862011 GCF_054177405.1 Leptonychotes weddellii
AAAAAAAAAAAAAAAGACTGTTGCCTTTCTTTTAAGTTCCTCTTCACTGTTACTTGTCTGGTAACTTCCAAACTGGTCTTCTTCCATTTTCATTTTGTTTCCCACCATCACAGAAGGACAAATACTGTAGAATGGTGGTTGCCAGGGTCTAGGGGGGGTGGAAATGAAGAATCATTGTTCTGTGGGTATAAAGTTTCAATTAAACAAGATAATAAAGTTCTATATCTCTACAACATTTTGCTATATAAATACTGTACTCTGTTGCTTTAAAAATTTTTAAGACGTGTTCTTACCATGATTTTTTAAAAATTAAAATGATAGCATTAACAAAAGTGCTGGTAGTGAATTATATCTAATAAAGTTGTTTGTCAGCTTCAAAGAAAAAATTGAAAGCCTGATGGAAGAAGATACAAGAATTGAGGCTTGTTGCTGGAGACAGGGAAAGAGTGCATCAAGATCAGGGAGAACCGTGCAATAAGTACTTTTAAGACTAATTATGTAGCCGAATTGAGCCAAGAGGAAACTTGGGGTGAGTGGATATCATATACTAGTTTTCCATGGTTTGCTGTGTTCAGCTTATGTTACCTCCAAGTGCAAAAATTAAATAACAAGAAAAATTGGGGATGAACCAATGTGATTTCTCACTGTACTGACAGTTCCTTTACTTAATTTGCACATAAGCTAATTCATGTGTTGAAATGTGTTGTAGCTGAACAGTAGTGGTGATTTTCTACCTTTTCTGTGCTCACCATGCCTTTCTTTCCACTCTCAATGCCCAGGTTGTTTGTATTATCTTCCAGTCATGTGTGTCCTTCCGATCTCTGTTAATTTGTTCTTTACAATGGTACAAGAATTGTCTGTTGGAAATATTATATCTGATCAAACCAGTCTCCATCATTAGAGCATGTTTTTCATACTCTTGGTGGGTGTAATTCATTCTCCATGGTCTCTGTTTTCATACTTTTTCATTTTCCTCTTTTGCTGTATGATACAGGTTTTCTTCACAGCACATTTTGGAAAATATGCCCTTAGTTTTAAAGTTTAATGTTGGTTACCTTTAGGACCTCAAATAACCTTTTTTTTTTTTTTTTTTTTTTTTGAGAGAGAGAGAGGTAGAGAGCCAGAGAGAGCACAAGCAGGGGGAGCGGCAGACAGAGAGAGAAACAGGCTCCCTGTGTGGGACTCGATCCCGGGACCCTGGGATCATGACCTGAGCCAAAGGCAGACGCTTAACTGACTGAGCCACCCAGGCACCCCTCAAATAACCAAATGTTAAGCCTACATATATTAATTTATCAACTTCCCAAAAAATTTTATCAAGTGACTCCCTGCTATAACAGATGAGAGTATCAATTTATGTATTTCCTTTTGTGTTTTCCTCTATTTCCACTCATCTTTGTCTTCCAATATTTGTTAGACTACTATGTGATAAACCATCCTGACTTTTGTCAGTATGTAAGTTAGTAGCTTTTTTCGGAACTATTAAACTTACATTCTGTTCTAAGACCATAGTAAGTTGTCATACACATTTGTGTGCTTAAATGAATTTATTCTTCGGGCGCCTGGGTGGCTCAGTTGGTTGAGCGACTGCCTTCAGCTCAGGTCATGATCCTGGAGTCCCTGGATCGAGTCCCGCATCAGGCTCCCTGACCCTCCCCCCTCTCATGTGCTCTCTCTCTCTCTCATTCTCTCTGTCTCAAATAAATAAATAAAATCTTTAAAAAAAAAAATGAATTTATTCTTCATCTCTTATTTAAATTCAATTAATTAACATATAGTTTATTATTAGTTTCAGAGATAGAGTTTAGTGATTCATCAGTTGCATATAACACCCAGTGCTCATTACATCAAGTGCCCTCCTTAATGCTCATCACCCAGTTACACCATCCCTCCACCCATCTCCCCCCCCAGCAACCCTGTTTGTTCTGTAGAATTAAGAGTCTCTTATGGTTTGTCTCGCTCTCTGATGTCATCTTATTTTATTTTTTCCTCCCTTTCCCTGTGATCCTGTTCTGTTTATTAAATTCCACATATGAGTGAAATCATATAATTGTCTTTCTCTGACCTATTTCACTTAGCATAATATCCTCTAGTTCGAACTCATCCACATTGTTGCAAATGTATTCATCATCTTTTAAATTTTGTTTGATACCACTGTTTCTATGAGTTCTTTAATTTGATATAGCAAAGGATAATTCTCTATAGCTTATAGTGCACTAGATCTTTTTCTGGAAATACAGCAAAACCTTTTGATCAAATTTAGGTCTTCATGTCAGGAAATTTCTGTTACATCTTTATATTTTCTCTTACTCTCTTGTCTGGATCTGCATAACAATCATCTTCAACCATTTTATTTCTGTACTTTTTCTTTACATCTTACTTCCTTTTTCTCAGAATTGTTCTCTATTAATGACTTGGTTTTACTGCTTTGACTGTTGTGTTGTTGATATAGTTATTCTGCTGTTACATTTGTCTTGTCTGTTCTCTTTCCTTAACTCTGTATGCTACCTTTTCTTTTCAGTGTCATTTTGATCATAAGAATTTTATTTTTCTCAAGAAGGTAAAGCAATTCTTTTTGAAATTTTCTTCTATTTCCTGTGACAAATATTAATCCTGAATGGATTTTTCATCTGTCTAGTGAACACATGGGTATACTTTGAATGGTTTCGTTAGGCCTTGGAAAACCTAATGGAGCTTGTCGGTGGTTTTTGTACAAGGAGGACTTTGAGAGGGCGCCTGGGTGGCTCAGTCAGTTAAGCGTCTGCCTTCGGTTCAGGTCATGATCCCAGGGTCCTGGGATCGAGCCCTGCATCGGGCTCCCTGCTCAGTGGGGAGCCTGCTTCGCCCTCTCCCTCTGCCCCTCCCCCCTCCCACTTATGCTCTCTCGTGCGCTCTGTTCTCTCTCAAATAAATAAATAATCTTTTAAGGAAAAAAAAGGAGGACTTTGACTTTTCCTCCCTCTGCTTCAAGATGAACTAGTGTATTACTAATGAGGCCTGAGACTGTATATGGTGTTCTGGTGATGCTGCTGCCGCTGCTGAGGTTAGGGCTGATGCTGATTTGTATGTAATTTTCTTAATCCTGATTTTTCTAGCTCTTTATTCTTCCTTTAAGATAAAGGACAAAATATAGAACCTTGTCACTTACTCCTGCTGTTATAAAGTACTCTTTGGCCACTAGGGGAAGAGGAACTTCAACTAGGGTATTCCACATCTTTTCCCTTACCACATCCATGCTCCTGTCCCCATCTACTAATGTGGAGGTACCAATGAGCATTTCTCAGGTCATGCTGCATATGGATTCTCGGATTGGTCTTCCAGTTTGGACTAACTCATTCAGTATTGGAGTGATACTTTTTAATAAAATTTCATGCTATAAATGTGAGATCTCCTAGTTTAGGGATATTTTAACTCTTTTTGGCTATTTAGTTTTAGGGAAGGATATCCTCCTGCAAGCCTACATCTATGCCACCATCTTTCCTGGAAGTATCATAAGTAATAGAAAGACTTTTTAGGAGGGAGGCATTATTTAAAATGAAATGATATTCATATTTAATTTAACCCTGGATCAGTTCTACAGAAAAATGCATACATTCAAAACGTTGCACAGTCTTAAGGGGTTTACTCCCTCTAGGACATTCTTAAATAGATAATACATGATCTTGCAAACTTTCTTATTTGAAACTTCTGTATGGATGCAGACATTTTCACAAGTCTAAGATAGTGAACCTGAAACTTTAGTATTCATAAGAAACTCAAGGAATTGGTTTAAAATGCAGATTTACAGACCCATTCCTCAGAACGTCTTGATTCAGTGTATTTGAATAGGATCCCAGAAATCTTTTTAGCCAGGGGCGCCTGAGTGGCTCAGTCGGTTAAGCGTCTGCCTTCGGCTCAGGTCATGATCCCAGGGTCCTGGGATCGAGCCTCGCATCAGGCTCCCTGCTCAGTGGGAAGCCTGCTTCTCCCTCTCCCACTCCCCCTGCTTGTGTTCCCTCTCTCGCTATCTCTCTCTCTGTTGAATAAATAAATAAAACCTTTAAAAAAAAAAATCTTTTTTAGCCAGCTTACCCTGGTGTAGGTGGTCCACAGTTTAACTTTGAGTAATGCTATCTTAAGTGTTGAAATAATCCGATTTAATTATGAGATAGGTATTTTAGGTAACTAGGGCGTTTCAGGCTGTCCCCTGGGGCTGAATACCTGACAGCTTCTTAGCTTGGCTTCTAGAGGACCTACCACTCACTGAGATAGATGTTCCCTTCATTGTCTTCTCTTAATCCAAAAGCTTAATTTCCCAAACTTTGGGATTTTGTGGACGGGGAAATCTTCACTTGCCATTCCACCCCCCAACAAGAAATCTCACATAGGTTTGCCAGTTTTTTATTTTGCTGAATGATATTAAAAATAAATCAACAATGAAAGAGTACATTTTTAACACCTCCTCTCACCACAACCACCAAAGATATAAATAAATAAAAACGTAGGAAGAACATGACCTCATAATACAGATTGTCTTTTAAATTGAGTACATTTAGCTCTTTTAGCTCTAGGCAGAACCCACTCTATTTTCCTCTTTTTTTAAACAAAATTTCTTGAGCTACAGATTAATGAATATTTTCTCACAGATGACATTTAAGAACTGCTGTTTATTGGTATTTGGAAGAGTGCATTTCTAAGAGGCACTACGTGAATATGATGAGTAGACATATCTCTCAAATCCTCTGTTTTCTCACCAGTTCGGTCCTTTGGTACAGAAGACAGACCAACAGATCGTCCAATACCACCTCGAGATGAAGTCTTTGAATACATCATATTCCGTGGGAGTGATATTAAAGACCTCACTGTTTGTGAGCCACCAAAACCACAATGTTCTTTGCCTCAGGACCCAGCTATCGTTCAGGTATCTGATAGTAAATTTGTCTTGGAGTGCAAGAAAACTTCAAGTACATGGCTAGTCTTGGCTTTTACCTCTCTTCTATTTTGGTTTTGGGGTGTTTTTGTTTGTTTTTCCTCAATTGAATGTTCGTGTGCTTATCATTTCCTAGTTACCTAGACCTAAAATACCTGGATAATGTTTTCATCTAGGCTTTTTTTCTTTAGATCATAAGTTGGGACTAAATAAAGTAAGAAATATGGGGTGCCTGGGTGGCTCAGTCGTTAAGCATCTGCCTTCGGCTCAGGTCATGATCCCAGGGTCCTGAGATGGAGCCCTGCATCAGGCTCCCTGCTCAGCGGGGAGTCTGCTTCTCCCTCTCCCACTCCCCCTGCTAGTGTTCCTGCTCTCGCTCTTTCTCTCTCTCTGTGTGTCATATAAATAAACAAAATAATTTTAAAAATAAAGTAAGAAATAGCAGAGGGATTTATTTTTATCATAAAATATTTTCTAATTTTAGCAAGTTAAAATAGCTTACATTTATTGAGGTCTAACTGTATGAGAAGCACTATTCAAACTACTGCACATATAGTAAGTCAATCCTCACAATACTCTCTGAACTTGGTACTATAATTATAGTATAACTATATAATTCTCCCTTTTTTACAAGTGAGTAAATTAAGATAGAGCCACAATTTGGACAGAACCAGATAGTCTGGTTCTGGAATCCAGGATCCATGTCACTTACTATGTTATTCACATTTGGTTCATATTACAAACCAGGGTGGTAATGGCTACTCTTAGGTGAGATTATTAGGTTCAATGAAAAAAAGTAATAAATCATATTGGTATCATACATATATATAACATAATACACATGCAGTATTGTATAATACAGCACAAACATAAAGGGATTTTAACACACATAGGTATATTACTCGATTCTCTAAATAAGGTATAAAACGTGATGGCTGGGTGGCTCAGCCTGTTCAGCATCTGCCTTCGGCTCAGGTCATGATCCCAGGGTCCTGGGATCTAATCCCACATCAGGCTCCCTGCTCAGCGGGGAGCCTACTTCTCTCTGCCTGCTCTGCCTGCCGCTCCCCCTGCTTGTGCTCTCTCTCTGACAGATAAATAAAATCTTAAAATAAAGAAATAAAATAAGGTATGAAAAAAGAAGACCCTAAGTATTCTCAGTAAAAGAAATAAAAAATTTATATTTTATTAAAAACAGAAGTACATGATTTCTAAAAGATTATGTTATGAATTAAGGAGGATATTTATTACAGTGCTTGTTTACATGATAATTGGAAGTATATAGAAACTGCCTGAATTTTAGTTATAACAGGAGAGGAAGCAGATTGATGTAGGAGTGTTTTCATTTTAGGGCATAGCTGATTAAAAGCTTATGGCCCCCATGATTTTCCTCTTGGATCCATTTTCTTCTCAACCCTTTTTCTTGTCAGTCTTTGGTCATTTGTACTAAAATATGCTTGTTGATTTTTTTTTTTTAAAGTACTGTAATACTTTTAGATTTTTTTAAATTAACTTTGTTTTATGCTGTGATGAAATCTTAGTTTTCCACAAAACTGATTCTTAGAATACATATTATCTTGCATAAGATTTGTCTTACTTCCAATATTAAAATACCTAATGAACTCTTCTAAAGAAAATAATAAGTGGTATATAAAATTATATTAAACATTTTTTTAAATCTTTTTTAAATAGAAAAAAAAAGAGGGGTGCCTGGCTGGTTCATTTGGTGGGGTGTGTGACTCTTGATCTCAGGGTTATGGGTTTGAGCCCCATGTTGGGCATAGAAATTACTTAAAAATAAAATCTTTTTTTTTTTTTCCCCTCAAGATTTTATTTATTTAAGAAAGCACGAGCACAGGTGGGGAGGAGGGGCAGAGGGAGAGGAAGAAGCAGACTCCCTGCTGAGTAAGGAGCCTGATGTCGGAACTCATTCCCAGGATCCTGGGATCATGACCTGAACCGAAGACCGACACTTAACTGACTGAGCCACCTAGGCGCCCTAAAAATAAAATCTTGTAAAAAATGGAAAAAAAAGAGAAAGTACCTTTTAATATTTATTTAATATATTTATCTTTCCTGAATATGTTTTTTAATAAATAATTAAACTTATTCTTATAAATTGGAGAAATTCTCTCCTCTTCTCCCCCCCGCCCTTGTTAAGTCTAACTTTTAAGGAAATACGTCTGAAGGAATCCTGAGAAAATGTGAATTTTCTTAAATGGAGGGAGAAGAGACACATTTTAATAGAGATGGCCTACACCAAAGAGTGGTATTATCTGACTCTCTCGTATAGATTTTCTGATAATTCTCCAGGGAAATAGTTATTTAAGTTATCAGCTTTATGGAGTCCGAAGAACCAAGAAAACAGAAGTCAAACTGGTGTTGAATAACTTCTTCCAGTCACCATAAATTTTGACTTTTGACCTTTTGATTCATACATCCAAAAGTATTTATTGAACACCTGCCATGTGCCTGATACTAGCAGTGAACACACAGACAAGGTCCTACCATCAATGAGCTTATATCCTTTTGGTAATTAGCACACTTCATATTTGTATTATGAGATATTTTATATGAAGATAAATGAATATATAATATGCATATATACGTTCTATAATATATTTTAGGTTTAGTAAGTTGAAATTTTTGTAAAATGTTCTTTAACTCAATGAAAAATATATTTTAAAAATGTAAATGGTCATGGGGCACCTGGGTGGCTCAGGTGGTTAAGCATCTGACTCGATCTCAGCTCAGGTCTTGATCTCAGAGTTGTGAGTTCGAGCCTCACATTGGATTCCATGCTGGACATGGAGCCTACTTTAAAAGATAAATAAAAAATAAAAATGTAAATGGTCTTGTGTGGGATAGTTTGTTTCTGCATCTCTTTCCTGTAAATTTAATAGTGTACTTCAAATGATTGAAATATGAGCAGAATCACAAGTGAGATACCTTATTTTTGTCAGCACCAGACTAAAACTCAGTATAACCAAATGTAATTTTTCCCATATTCTTTCTTAAAACAAAGTTACTTTACTTATTCAAGTAACTTTTCTTTCATTCTTTCCTAAACTTGCTATAAAACTCTTAACTCTACTTAACTGTAGAAAAATATATTTATAAGTCACATCAAGTATAATTGGCACATATACAAATACTGAAATCAGGAGGTTGTTAAACTGTTTTGATATTAAGTGCATGTTGTGAGTTATTATAATTGCTTTTGTATCTAATAGTTATAATTTAAAACCTTCTTTAAAAATGTAAATATTCGAATTTTTTTCGTTATATACATGTTGTATAGAGCCTGGAAAAATAACCCATGATCTTTCTTCAGTCTTCACTAGGCTCATCTACTTCTTCATTCCAGTCAGTGGGTTCCTATGGACCTTTTGGCAGGATGTCGACATACAGTCAGTTCAGTCCAAGTTCATTAGTCGGGCAGCAGTTTGGTGCTGTCGGTGTTGGTATGTTGTGCTTTTTTCTTTTTTTTTTTTTTTTTCTTAAATTTACCTGTCTTTACCATAAATTTACAGACATGTTGTTTGGTGTTCCTTTGTAACCTATTAATTTAAAGGTTTTATTTAACGTCCTTAATAACTAGTGGTTCTATAAAGGTCATCTGTCAGAATAGTCACTTTTTTTTAAATCTAGATCTATTCAATTGCCAAATATCATTGAATGTTATTTTAAATTTACGTAAGATATCTCCATTTAAAATAAGCATTTTTTTCCGGAGTACCTGGCTGGCTCAGTTGGAAGAGCATGTAACTCTTAATCTCGGGGTCATGAGTTCGAGCCCCACATTGGGTGTAGACATTACTAGAAAAATAATCTAAAAAAATCATAAAATAAGCATTTTTTTCCAACAGGAGGGTTTTCAAAAAGGGGGTTGGAGATAATGCTATTATTAGGGAATAATAATGCCATTAAGGAGTATTTATATTAGGTAGAATGTGAAAAGATAATCACACATAGCATGTTTGAGGGCATGATGCATTGTTTATTGTAACAATGTTTTAGAAACATTAACAGTGTAAAGAGAAAGCTAGATATAATCAGATCAGCTCTGGTTTTTTTGTTTTTATAGCTATGCATTTTAGCTCTTTAGTAGAAATTTTCATAGTAAAGAATAACTTTATTTTATTTTATTTTTTAAAGATTTTATTTATTTATTTTGACAGAGAGAGAGACAGTGAGAGAGGGAACACAAGCAGGGGGAATGGGAGAGGGAGAAGCAGGCTTCCTATGGAGCCGGGAGCCCGATGCAGGGCTCGATCCCAGGACCCTGGGACCATGACCTGAGCCGAAGGCAGACGCTTAACGACTGAGCCACCCAGGCGCCCCAAGAATAACTTTTTAAATCTCAAATTCTAGCCCTTAATCTTTTTTAATTCAATTGAAATAACCATTTATCAGTTTACCTTGTTTCTCTGCATCACAAATCCAGTTTCAGGTGTATCTTGAAACCCATCAGCATGTTAACAAGTTTTGTTAAAATTAATTCCTTTTTATAAATATACTTTTTTTATGTAGTTGTGACTTTTCAAGTATGTAAATGTTTTGCTTATTCACAAAATCAAAAAGGATGGGAAAAAATAAATCCTAAAATTGAATGGATATAAACAGAAATAACTGGTGCTAAGTTTATATCAAATTGATAGTATAACCACACAGAAAAAAAGAATTTAAGTAACTTTTACACTCTTAGTAGAGGTATATTGTAAGAACAAATGAAACTGTAAAAATCCCTTGACTTAGGGTTTGTAATTGGTAGTGGTATTGGTGTTAATTTTGAAACTGTTTTGTATGTATTATAGGATAGGGCAAATGACTAATATAGTGATGTTGTTGGGAAATGCTGTTCTTACCTTGGAGAAGGGAGAAAGAAACATAGGAGTAAGGAAGAACCCTGTGGTGTTGAATGTGAATTGGAAGCATGAATGTGAACTTTTTAAAAACTGGTTATTTCCTAACTCTGTTCATAGAAAAGACTTAGAAGCAATGATACCCTGTAGCAAAGAATATGTGTAGACCCAGTTCTTGGTTTCTAAATACCATTCCCCACTAGAAGGAACATGGGCCCCTTGAGAAAAGAAGGGAAAACACTGCTGGTTTTTTTTTTTTAAGTTTATTTATTTAAGTAATCTCTACACCCAACATGAGGCTCAAGATCAAGGGTCACATGTTCTTCCGACCGAGCCAGCCAGGTGCCCCAACAATGCTCTTTTTTAACAGAAAAGTCCCAGCTAATAAATAGAAGGAATGGTAGATACAAAAAATCATCATTTTTGTAATATCCAGTGTATTAATTAGCAAGGATTATCAGTGGATGCTAAAATCATTGGGTGAACAGTGTTGGACAGAGTATTAAAATGGCCTTAAAATATCATCCCACAGTTAATTAATTACAGAGGGGACGACATTGTGCCTTTATAATGGAGACCTCTCATAGTCACCATTTTAATCAAGTCTTAAAGTTTGGCATTGCCATAGTTAACTAATTAAATGTCTCCTAATGTGATGATGTAGGAAGTTGGTAAATCCCGATTTACCCTGTTAGCTATAACTGTTAGAATCCTATTCTGAGGACTTAAATAAGGGGCAGTTGCAAATTATCCTTTTGAGACTCCTTTCACTAAATTGAGTAGTTGGCTAACATTGAGATTATTACTGCACTTACCTCGTACATTACCGTGAAGTTTGTATGACTTAATATGTGTAAAGCATTTGAATAGGGTCTAGCATATAGTGTTACATAGTAAATACTGCTTCTACCATTCTTCAGAGCCTGCTTTTCTAATCAGAGTATCTATTTCTTACAAATGCTTTTATCTAATTTTGATATTATTGGGAGTTGCTAGTTTACTGTTCTTTGGGTGTCACAAAGGTAGAGGGTTTTATTTGTATTTTCCATGTCAGTTGAGTAATTTTTGCAGTAGATGATTATTTTTCATTTGTTGATTTCCATATTGGTAGGATAATTTGTGGAGTGACTAGAGAGCTATATATAATATTCAGAAGTTGTTAAATGAGGAGGAGGAGGAAAATTACTGCACTGATTAAGGTGGTAGGTGATTTTTAGAAAAGGAGTTAACTCACGTATGGTTTGTGTTAGCATGAATTAAGCCAGATTTTAATCCAAGCCTCTTGTTTTTGATCCCTAATGCAGTTGACCCTTGAGCAAATGTATTTGAACTGCACAGGTCCACTTACACGTGGGTTTTTTCCAATAAATACATTAGTAAATGTATTTTTTTCTACCGTGTGATTTTTTTTTTTTTTTTTAAGATATTTATTTGAGAGAGAGAGAGCATGTGTGAGCAGGGGGAGGGAGAGGAAGGGAGAATCTTGAGCAGATACAGGCCTCAGTCTCACGGCCCTGAGATCATCACTTGAGCTGAAACTAAGAGTAGGACGCTTAAATGACTCAGCCATGCAGGTGCCCCCGTATGATTTCCTTAATAACATTTCCTTTTCTTTAGCTTACTTTATTGTAAGAATACAGTACAGTGTTCTGACTTAAAAAGGAAACTTAAATCAGGGAAACTCTTGCTATTTGGGAAAATTTTTTTCCATTTTAATTTTTATATGTTATAGTCTTTTTACAGGTTTTTTTTGCAGTTTATATCATGAAGATTAATATCTGTAACATCTATAGGGCTTCCAAAACTAAAGACCTACAACCCAACAGAAAAAGAGGCAGGTGTTAGGAACTAACTTTGCCTTTTTCAGAAAGAAAGTAATACAAATGTCCTTCAAATGTGGAAAAATGCTTAAGTTTTGCTTATGATAAGAGATACACAAATTAAATCTGTACTGAGGCACCATTTCTCACTATCAATTTGGCAAAAGCCCAAAAGTTTGAGTGTGTATATATGGTATTTTTGCAAGATAGTGAGGAAACAGATACTCTCATACATTGAAAAGAATGATACACCAGACAGAATTAAAACATTATTTTTTTAAAGCTGATGCTAAAATAATTCTTAAATGCAAAGATTAGGTCTTTATTGACTTTAATTTATGGATCCTTAGGAAAAATTAATGACCCCACAATAAAGGAAACAGCAAAACTGCCATGGCATGCTAAGTCTCATAATACCCTGTGGACAAGACTGAGAGCTGTTGGCTGAATAGACAGACAAATGGGTACATTTTAGCTGGTTAAACATAGTCAAGCCAAATTAGACAATGATTCTCTTAGGTCTCCAGTATTTCATACAGATTAATTTTTAATGAAAATTTAGATCATTTTGATGAACATTTAGAAGGCAGGCTTATGAACTTTATAGTTAGCATAGAGCCAGTTGAGTATTTCATACATTGGGGCTGACAGACTAAGGATTGTTCAAGATCCACTTTGATAAAGTGTAAGGGAATTAAACATTCCAGTTAAAAGGCAGAGATCATCAAACTGAACTCAGAAAAATAACAAGACCTAACTATGTAATGTTTATAAGAAATACACTGAAAGAGGAGAAAACAAAAAACAGCATGGCATATCATACAAATACTAATAACAAAACTATGTTAGACAAATTAACAGCAGACAAACTTGAAAGATTAGGGGTACTACCAGAGATAAGAAGGATTCTTCCTAATGGTACAGAGGACAGTTCATCAGGAAGCTTTAATAATCCTCGATGTAACTTTTATAAAATAGTGCACCCCAAAATTGTAGAATATAGATTCTTTCCATGTAAATATGGACCACTTAATGGGATCAAATCCTGAGCCATAAAACAAGTTACATTAAATTTAGGACTGAAGGGATGCCTGGGTGGCTCAGTCGTTAAGCGTCTGCCTTCGGCTCAGGTCATGATCCCAGAGTCCTGGGATCAAATCCCACATCAGGCTCCTTGCTCAGTGAGGAGCCTGCTTCTCCCTCTCCCTCTGCTGCTCCCCCGCTTGTGCTCTCTCCCTCTCTCTCTCTCTGACAAATAAATAAAAATCTTAAAAATAAATAAATAAAATTCTATTAAAAAATAAAATAAAAAATAAATTTAGGACTGAAATCATACATGGTATGTTCTCATAACCATAAGTTAAATAAATATAACTTGAGGGGCGCCTGAGTGGCTCAGTCGTTAAGCGTCTGCCTTCGGCTCAGGTCACGATCCCGGGGTCCTGGGATCGAGCCCCGCATTGGGCTCCCTGCTCCGCGGGAAGCCTGCTGCTCCCTCTCCCACTCCCCCTGCTTGTGTTCCTACTCTCGCTATCTCTCGGTCTCTCTGTCAAATAAATAAAATCTTAAAAAATAAATAAATATAACTTGAAAAATTCCAAATAACTGGAAATTGAGCAAACTTATAAATCACTAATGAATCAAAGAAGAAAGCATAAGAGAAATTAGAAAGGACTTTTTAGTGATCATAAAATGCAGCATATCAAAATTTGTGAGTGGAGCTTAGAGGAAATTTTACACCTTTAAAAAATTTTATACTTTCAAATGCATGTATTAGAAAATAAGAATGTTTTAGAATTAGTGCTCTAGACTGCCAGCTTAAGAAGCTAAGAAAAAAGGAAAGAAAATTAGCCCAAATGTAGTAGAAGGAGAAAAAATTAAAAGCATAAATCAATGAAAAGAAACAAGCCAAAATAACTTGATGTAATGAGCACTGGGTGTTATATGCAACTGATGAATCACTGAATTCTACCCCAGTAACTAGTAATATAGCGTATGTTAACTAAACTGAATTTAAATAAAGAATTTTAAATAAACAAATAAAAAAAAAAAGCCAAAATATACATAACATCAGCAAAGCCTGATCAAGGAAAAAAAGAAGACCCAAATTACCAATATGAGGAATGAAAGAGTAGATATCATTATAGATCCTTAAAGAACAGATCTTATGGACGAGTTTATGTCAACAAATTTGACATCTTAGGTAAAATAGATTCCTTGAAAAATACAACTTTCCTAAACCCAAACAGGAGGTGATAAAAACATGATATCCTGGCTAACTAAGATACCAAAATCTAATGAGGTCATTACAAGAAAAGAAAATTACGGCCCACCATCTCTGTGGACATATATTTAAAAATCCTTAACAGAATATTAGCAGTGAAAGTCAGCAATTCATAAAAAGAATAGTACATAGTGACAAAGTAAAGTTATCTCAGAAATGCAAAGTTGTTTTAACATATGAAAATTATTAGTAATTTACCACATTAACAGAATAAAGGAGAAAAACTGTAATCCCAAGAGATACAGAACAGGCATTTGATAAAATTCAGCACCTACTTATCAACAACTGAGGAATGGGAGGGAATTTCCTAAATTTAATCAGTGAAATGAAAAGTTTACATACATAAAGGCAAGAAAGAAAGATACAAAGATTGAAAAGGAAGAACTAAAAATGTCTCTATTTGAAGGTGGTATGATTGTGTACGTAGAAAATGCAAAAGAATATTCAGACCATTAGAATGAATAAGTGAATTTAGCATGGTAAGGGAATACATGGTAAATATACAAAATGAACTATATTTTTTATTCTAGAACAGAGGGGTTGGCAAACTGTGATCTGTGGACTGAATCCAACCAGCCTCCTGTTTTGATAAAGTTTTATTGGAATACAGGCACACCCATTTATTATATGTTGTTTATGGGTGCTTTTACACTACATAGGCAGAGTTAAGTAGTTATAATGGAGACCATATGGCCTGAAAAGCCTAAATATTTATATCTGGTCACTTGTAGTTGAAGTTTATTGACATGTGATCTAGAACAGATTGTTGAGAAGTGAAATGTAAAGTGCACCACAGCTTGCAGTTAGCACCAGTAGCATCAGATACCCAGGAAATAATATAACAGAAGATATTTGAAAACATCTACAACAGTGGTTCTCAGTGGAGGAGGGTTAATTTTATCTCCCTCCTGCAGGGGACATTTGGTAACGTATGGAGACCTTTTTGATTCTCACAACTGGGGGATACTAGTATGTAGAAGGTAGAGGCCAAGGATGCTACCTAACATCCTACAGTGCATAGGACAACTCCTCACAAAATGTCAGTAGTGCTGAAGCTGAGAAAACTGCTCTGTAATGAAAACCACAAAATATTGCTGAGAGAAATTAAAGTTCTAAATAAATGGAGAGTTGATCCAGGCTCGTGGGTTGGAAAATTCAGTATTATTTTTAAGGTGATATTTTTCCCAAAATTGATTAACAGAGTAAACAGAATCCCAGTAGACATTTTAAAATAGAAATTGACAGGGGGCGCCTGGGTGGCTCAGTCGGTTGGGCATCTGACTCTTGATTTTGGCTCAGGTCATGATCTCAGGGCCGTGAGATCGAGCCCCATGTTGGGCTCTGCGCTGGACACAGAGCATGCTTGGGATTCTCTCTCCCTCTGCCCCCCATCCCCACTCCTGCTCTCTCTCAGAAAGAAAGAGAGAGAGAGAGAAATTGACATGCTGATTCTAATATTTGGTGGAAATACAAAACCTAGAATAGCCAAAATAGTCTTGAAGAAAGGGGGCATCTGGGTGGCTCAGAGAGTTAAGCGTCCGATTCTTGATCTCAGCTCAGGTCTTAATCTCAGGGCCGTGAGTTCAACCCCTGTGTTGGGGCTTATGTCTTGGTCATTGCCCAGAAATAACTAGGGATAATGGGATGAATTTAACTTCCCACAATCATTGAGAGCATTAGTCCCCACATTTCTGGAGATGTAGAAAGTTATGTTAGGCCTCTCCTGAACTGGCCAGGACTGTAGCCTGACTGGATTCCACACCTTCAGGGGAGTCCCATGAATCTAATTATGAGATTCTGTACTAGGTTCTGATGCCCTGTTTTAAAAGGGATATGAATAACTAGGATTTATTAAATTGGAGGGGAGTATTAAAGACTGGGAAGTGGGAAGGTAAGTAGTGGTTGAAGGAACTGGGGTTGCTTAGCTGGGAAATCAGAAGATTCCTAGAAGCGTGATCATGATGTTCAAATATTTAAGAGCAGACTGGTGAAAAGAGGGAAAGTGGTGAGAAAAGAAGTAGACAGATAAGGGGAGGGCCTGATAAACTGAGGTAAGTAATCTGAACTTTTTATCTTAAGGGCAGTGGAAAGCCATCACAGGGTCCTAAGTGCTGTGGTAATGTGGTTATATCTGTATTTCACAAGAGATCGTTCTGACTGCCATCTTCAGATTGGATTTAGAGGTGGGGGAGGAAGGGCTACTGAAATAGTTCCTGCTGGAGAAAACCTACATAAATTAAATATTAAGTCGGAAGGGAACACAGCATAAGAAAAGTAAATGATCTGTAAGGACTATAGAAATTTAGAGGAGATTGACATAAGCTCATATAGCAAAGAATTTGGGCCCTTTCTAGGGATTTGTTATTCATGTTACCAGACTTTTTGTGGTTGCTTTAGGCAAAATGCAGCCCCATGGTACCATCCTGGAGGGAAGCATTAAAATGAACTGTAGTCCATTGGCTCCTTGGAAATGCTGGACAAGCTCTTCATAGACTTGTCTGCTAATTTGGCTGTTTGTGCAGATACTCGGTATTAAAATAATTACACCTTAATACTGGTATAGAATGTACCGTTTCTGCTACTTCTCTATCTGACATCAGTCTTTGCTGTCCTATCTATGTAACTGCCTAGGACAGTATTGCTGTTAAAGAATTGTTTGCATCCCAGGATGCTGGAGTATATATTGGTTTGTTTTTTCCATACAGTGTAAAAGATTTCTCAAACTATTTTTGATGCACTTTGGTTAATTTCCAGGATTATTAATTTGCACACATGTTGCAGGGGGGAGGGGTGGCAAGTTATTATCATCGTTAAAATGGTATATTACTTTATATAATTGAAAGGTTTAAATTTAAAAATATATATTTTTGTCATTTAAAAAAAAATCTCTTAAAGCTGGAAGTTCTTTGACATCCTTTGGAACAGAAACATCAAACAGTGGTACCCTATCCCAAAGTACTGCAGTTGGTTCTGCCTTTACACAGGATACAAGATCGCTGAAAACACAGTTATCTCAAGGTAAGCTGTTTTTTCTTTCATATATTTCCATTCCTAACATCTTTAGTCGTTTTTGTCTTTCTCTTTGAATGTAAGGAGCTTTTGCAGCTTGCAAATCACATGTATACTTTCTATTTGGTCCTTTTAAGATTTTTCTCCTAGTTACTGTTATAATAAGTATATTATTGAATGACATCCACTATTTAGACTCTTTGCAATTCTGAGATCATAAAACGGGGAACCAATGAACATTCTCTAAGTTTGAAACTTTCTTGCAAGGCAATTATATGACTTGTATATAATACTTAAATATATCAAATTAGTCCCAGACTCACCACTGAAAATGAACTATTCTTGATGAACTTGAAATAGCAGCTTAAAGAACCAAACTATTCTTTACGCTGTTGGATCTTTCCTAGCATCCTCACAGGATCTAGAGCAGTGGTTCTTAGTGTGGACCACCCACAACCAAATCATGTGGAGTGCTTCTTAAAAATGTAGATCCTGACAATTGCTATATCAGAATCCTTGGAGTTTGGCAATGTGCATTGTAATTAGCTTCTTAAAGGATCCTGTTTAGGGCGCCTGGGTGGCTCAGTTGTTAAGCGTCTGCCTTCGGCTCAGGTCATGATCCCAGGATCTTGGGATTGAGCCCCACATTGGGCCCCCTGCTCGGCGGGAAGCCTGCTTCTCCCTCCCCCGGGAAGCCTGCTTCTCCCTCCGCCAGTCCCCATGCTTGTGTTCCTGCTCTCACTGTGTCTTTCTCCGTCAAATAAATAAAATCTTAAAAAAAAAAAAAAAAAGGATCCTGTTTAATTTTTTTAAATCTATTTTTCTACCAGCCAG